>NC_081320.1:69689100-70005236 GCF_026419965.1 Kogia breviceps | reverse complement strand
CATCCCACCCCACTTACTCAACTTAGGAGGTGTTGACAGTTGATTATTTGAGTTTATAAAAGGCATAATTGCAGAAATCAGGATGACACAAGAGAGAAGAAATATGAGCTTAGGAAAGGAACAAATAAATTATTAACACATATATTTAGGGCTGATAAACCCATCATGGCAGGTCTAAGTTTGACTGCAAACAAAAAGGACATGAAGATGCAGAGGCTCATGGATATTTTACTGTTGTTTTTTTTTTTTTTTTTTTTTTTTACTGTTGTTTTTTAAACATTTTCTGAATCTGTATTACATTTGGAAAAAGAGAAATTATCTTATTAATATATCTGATTTTTTATTCAATACCTTCCAGATCCTCCCCAAGCAAAATTATCCAAGGACTCTGAAAGTTCTACTTCTCTTTGTTCAATCTTATTTACATTATTTTATATCATATTATTTATACTGATTATTGAATAAGTGCAAAAGAATACTTATAACATATGCAGAATACATATGAATGCTCAGGCTGCTACCTGCCCCTAGCTTAAAATATAAAGCATGGCCAGTCATTTTGATGCACCTGTGGGCTTTCATGTGATCTCCTGCCTGGTGTGTGGCTCACAGCCTTGCTCACAAGAATTTTCACAGACTCCGGACGTGCAGGCCCAGCGGCCATGGCTCCGTGACATGTGGGATCCTCCTGGACCGGGGCACGAACCCGCGTCCCCCGCATCGGCAGGTGGACTCGCAACCACTGCGCCACCAGGAAAGCCCGAATTTTGTGTTTATTAATCCCATACTGCTCTTCGTAGCTTTATCACATATGTTTGTAGCAAAACAATGTAGTATTTAGTTTGCATTATTTGAACCTTATACAAATGGCATAATTCTTCTGAAAAGTGCCTATTTAAAATGATGATTCATACAGGTTGACTAAAGTAGCTGAAATTCATTAATTTTTTATTATTATTTCTGTTCTGCATTTTGTTCTACCACAGAATACACCGTCAGTTCAGGTGGACATTTGAGTTGCTTAAAATTTCTGCAATTACAAACATTACAGATACAAACATTCTTGGTTCACATGTCCAAGAGTTTCTCTTAGGCATGTGCCTAGAAGTGAAAGTTCTGGGTCATGTGGTTAGCACAAGTCTTTAAATTTACAAGATAACATTGAGTGGTTTTTCAAAGAGGTTTTATCAACATATTCAGTCTGTCAATTACTGAAAAATATGTGTTAAAATATGTGATAGTGAACTTGACAAATTCTACTTGTAGTTTTGTCGTGTGTGTGTGTGTGCGTGTGTGCGTCTTTATTAAAGAGTTTTGAACTCTTACAACTTGCTAGTGACTTCAGACTTCATTAAGTAGTAATTTTTTATGTCTCTCATAGTGCATTATTTAAACTTTGTGTCTTAAAGTTTACTTGCTGTGCTATTAAGATAGCTTCTTTATCATTCTGTTTGTTGGTATTAACCTCCTGTATCACGTTTTCAACCATTTACTTCCAACATTTCATGCCTTTATGTGTTTCTTGAAAACAGCCTGTATCTGGATTTTTTTATGTAATCTAAAATATTTGCTTTTTAACTGGAAATTTTAATTAATGTACAATTACTGTCATTTCCTCCTTTCCAATCCTATTCCTTTAAATTATTTTTTAATTATTTTAATATGCTATTTATTTCTGTCTTCCCTCCTTTTTTTCTCTTGCTCAATTTTGCCAAATGCTTTTATCTTTAATTCAATTCTTTGTTGACTATCTTTATTGTCTTTGTTCATTGATTTCTTTTGCTGTCATCTCCATTATTTCCTTCCTCCTACTTTCTTTAGATTAATGTCGTTATGCTTTTGTTAATATCTTAAGTTATATACTTAGTCCCCTAATTTTCAACTTTTATTTTTCTCTAATATAAGCATTTAAGGTTAAAGTTTTGCTCAAAACATTACTTTTATTGCCTTCCACAAGTTTTATAAAGTATTATTTTCTTTCATTCCTTAGTATTTATCTCTAATATCCATTATGATTTTCCCTGTTTTATGAGTAATTTAGAAATTTCTTTTGATTTCCAAATATTAAGAAAATTTTTATTTATCCTTCTGTGTTTAAGCTCTGACTTAATTACATTGTGGTCTGAGGTTTTGGCCAGAACAATAACTTTGAAATTTGATGGAAATTTGCTTCATTGCCCAGTACATAATCAATTTTTATAAATGCCCCATTTATAAAAGCTTGAAAAGAATGTATATTCTTTAATGTTGGATACAGAATTCTGTATATGTCCATTAAATCAAGTTTGCACCTGTCTATTCCAATCTTATAAAAAGTTCACTTATTTTTTTGTCTATTTTCCTATCAATAATGGGCAACGGTATGAAATTTCTCACTGTGATGGTGCTGTGTTTGAGTTCACATATATTTTCAGGCTGTTTTATCAGTTGTACATTTATTTAGAATTGTTGTATTTTCCTAGTGAAAGCAAACTTTTCTCATTGTGTTGTGACCTTCTGTATACGTTAGGCTTTTTTGCCTTAAAATTCTTTTTTTTTTTTTTTTCTGGTATTAATATAGCCACACCAGATTTCTTTCATTAGTAATTGCCTGATAAAACTTTCTCCACCCTTTCACTTTCAACCTTTATGTGTCCTTACACTTTAGATGTGTTTTTTATAAATAACATTTATCTGAATGATTTATTTCTTTGCAATCTCTGTCATTCAACTGGTGAGTTAATTTCACTTACATTTATTATAATTATTGACCTATTTGAACTTCTTCCTACTGTATTTTCTATTTTTTATTACTCTCACTTGTCACCATCCTTTTTTCCTGTCATCTTGCTTTTTTATTGAGTTTTTAGTTTCTTTGTTGCTTTAATGCACTTTTTTCTCTGATACTCTTTCTATCCTTTTAGTGATTACCCTTAACATTTTAACTTGCTTGATTAATAAAGTCTAACGTTAAACTACAACTGAACAATAAAAGGGCTTTAAAACACATTAGTATCAATCATCTCCTCTCCCAATTTATATACCATTAGACACTATTGTCATTATTCTATTCAGACAATGTTTGTTTGAATTGTTCAACAATTTTTTTCTTTTATTTCTGTGATCTTTTTTGCTTTATCTTGAAAATAGTCTTTAGATTTTAGAGGTTTTATGAGAACAAATTTTCTAACAGTAGGCATCCTCTTTTTTTTTTATCTTCAAATGTCTTTTTTAGAATATATATTTTATATCATTTTTCATTGTAAAAATATTTACATCATTTTTAGTTTCTTTCAGCAGAAGTAGTATTTAGGGTACCTGGTCCTTAATCCCTGACAGAAATAGAAAAATGCATCAGAAGAGCCTAGGGGTAGGACGGGAATAAAAGACAGACCTACTAGAGCATGGCCTTGAGGATATGGGGAGGGAGAAGGGTAAGCTGTGATGAAGTGAGAGAGTGGCATGGACATATATACACTACCAAACGTAGGGTAGATAGCTAGTGGGAAGCAGCTGCATGGCACAGGGAGATCAGCTAGGTGGTTTGTGACCACCTAGAGGGGTGGGATAGGGAGGATGGGAGGGAGGGAGACGCAAGACGGAAGAGATATGGGAATATATGTATATATATAACTGATTCACTTTGTTGTAAAGCAGAAACTAACACACCATTGTAAAGCAATTATACTCCAATAAAGATGTTCAAAAAAAAAGAAAAATGAGTCATAGAAATCTTTAAATATTCATAAAACAGGACCTAAAAAAATAAATTAGAAAACAGACTTCTTTTATATAGTAATAATTGCCATCTTTCATGTAAAAAGATGATCCACCATTAATAGAATTCATGTTTTGAATTAGGATGATTTGTACAGCTCTAGCCCCATTACATACCATGTTTCAGAGATGGCTGCTGGCACACATTCCTGAGTTGGCAGAGGAAAATTATACCCATGGCCTTGAAACAGAGCCCAGGTAATTGGCCCCATATGATCACTGAAACCATGGCCTTGGCTTCCTCAGCAGCACATACTGACCAACTGTGCCAACCAACTATGTTGATCACTCTGATGAGTTATTCACACTGAAGGAAAAAGGCTCAATTTTAATTATAACTTCAACTATAGTAATAATGCATATGCAGAAATATAGCTGATAAATGTAGATAGAGAGGGACTAAATCATAAAAATACCATTTCTATCATCAGTGTAATAACTGACCCAGACAAAGATCATCATTAGATGCCAAAACCATTGGGTGAAAAGTTTGGGAGTAACAAGATATTCACACAACCTTC
This sequence comes from Kogia breviceps, assembly GCF_026419965.1. Lineage (NCBI taxonomy): Eukaryota > Metazoa > Chordata > Mammalia > Artiodactyla > Physeteridae > Kogia > Kogia breviceps. The sequence goes on along the minus strand of NC_081320.1, from coordinate 70,000,959 downwards.
CAAATCATTCTACAGACTACATATTAAATACAAGATTACTAACCAGGAGGAAATATTTTTAAAGTTCAGGATGTAGGACATTCTACAAGACAATAGGTTTATGCTCTTCAAAAAAAAAAGACAATGTAATTAAAAACAAAGAAGAAAAAGGCAAGCAGAGTGTTCTGGATTAAGAGACTGAAGTGACATAACAACCAAATGTAGTGTAAGAACTTTGATTGGATCTTGACTTTTTTAAAGTAGCTTTAAAAGATATTTTCCCAGTTGATCATGGATAGCACACTATGTAATATATTGAATGTCAAGTTTAGGTGTTAAACTGGCATTGTAGTTATGTAGGAGAATGTTCTTATTCTTAGGATTTACAAGCAGAAGTAGTTACGGGTGAAGTGTAGTGATGGTTGCAAATTAGAGTAAGAGAGAGATATAGAGATGGACAGGTAGATAGATGATTAATTGATGAATGGATGGATGGATGGGGTGGGAGGGGGGGGAAGCAAATGCAGTAAATGTTTACAACTGAATGAAGGATATATGTGTCCATTTTCTTTAGTCTTAAAATTTTTCAAAATAAAAAGTTGGGGGAGATAATGTAGAAGATGACCCATTCTCTTCCTTTACTTCACTATATAAGAAATATAATCCTGAAATGTAGCCTAAAAGATTTAGGTGGAATACATTGCATAGTGAAGGCTGATAAACACTAAAACAAATGTTTGAACAAGTTGTGGCACCTCCTTGTGGGAGATCTTAAAACTTTAGTGTGTGATTGTCTGGCATGACGATGTTATTGTAATCACTCAAGCTAAATGTCTAGCTGAAGATAGCTGAAAGCTAACACCTAAATATCCTCCCAGCTTAGGAATTTCTGATCATTAATTTACTTCAAGGACAAAGAAGATGTGGTACATATATACAATGGAATATTACTCAGCCATAGAAAAGGAATGAAATTGGGTCATTTGTAGAGATGTGGATGGATCTAGAGACTGTCATACAGAGTGAAGTAAGTCAGAAAGAGAAACAAATATTGTATATTAATGCATATATGTGGAACCTAGAAAAATGGTACAGATGAACCTGTTTGCAGGGCAGAAATAGAGACACAGATGTAGAGAACAAACGTTTGGACACCAAGGGGGGAAAGTGGTTGGGGGGGGTGTGGTGGTGTGATGAATTGGGAGTTCGGGATTGACATGTATACACTAATATGTATAAAATAGTTAACCAATAAGAACCTGCTATATATAAAATAAAATTCAAAAATTCAAAAAAAATTAATTCAAGGACACAGTATCTTATAATAGCTGAGAATTCAAAACAATAATACAGCAAATTAAGGGTCTGTGAAACTATATTCAGGTTTCAAAATGTGGTTTAGTACACTGATACAATAGACTCCCAATAATTAAATTGTGTTAATATCAAATATCTCTCAGAGTAGTTCAAGTTAGAAGCCAATTGTAGTACCAATGGATTAGGGAAATAATATTTTCCCCAAACCAAAAATCAATTTCTGGCCAGTCTGGATTGTTGAATAATTTCATGCTAAAGACATTGTTAGCTAAGAAAGTGTGTTTTAGTATACACTTTATGCCTTCTTGGAAGAATTTGAGAATTTTAAGGTTGATTACAAGATTTTTTACCCAATATATAGGCAATATGTTAGGGACCATAAAAGCTATCAGGGCAAATAAAGATTTTACAAACATACAATATTGTGAAAGATATTGAGCTCCATAAGATGCTTATATATTTTGGAGATTAATTCTCTGTCCATTGTTTCATTTGCAAATATTTTCTCCCATTCTGAGGGTTGTCTTTTCATCTTGTTTATGGTTTCCTTGGTGGTGAAAAAGCTTTTAAGTTTCATTAGGTCCCATTTGTTTTTATTTTCATTACTCTAGGAGGTGGGTCAAAAAAGATCTTGCTGTGGTTTAGGTCAAAGAGTGTTTTTCCTATGTTTTCCTCTAAGAGTTTTATAGTGTCTGGTCTTACATTTAGGTTGTTAATCCATTTTGAGTTTATTTTTGTGTATGGTGTTAGGGAGTGTTCTAATTTCATTCTTTTACATGTAGCTGTCCAGTTTTGCCAGCACGACTTATTGAAGAGGCTGTCTTTTCTCCATTTTATGTTCTTGCCTCCTTCATTGTAAATTAGGTGGCCATATGTGCATGGGTTTATCTCTGGGCTTTCTATCCTGTACAATTGATCTATATTTCTGTTTTTGTGCCAGTACTATACTGTCTTGATTACTGTAGCTTTGTAGTACAGTTTGAAGTCCGGGAGCCTGATTCCTCCAGCTCCGTTTTCCTTTCTCAAGATTGCTTTGGTAATTTGGGGTCTTCTGTGTTTCCATATGAACTGTAAAAATTTTTGTTCTAATTCTGTGAAGAATGCCACTGGTAATTTGATAGAGATTGCATTGAATCTGTAGATTGCTTTGGGCAGTATAGTCATTTTCGCAATGTTGATTCTTTCAATCCAAGAACATGGTATATTTCTCCATCTGTTTATGTCATCTTTGATTTCTTTCATCAGTGTTTTATAGTTTTCTGAGTACAAGTCTTTTGCCTTCTTAGGTAGGTTTGTTCCTAATTATTTTATTCTTTTTGTTTGTTGCCATTATCAAAAAATCTAGAAACAATAAAAGCTGGAAAGGGTGTGGTGAAAAGGGAACCCTCCAGCACTGTTGGTGGGAACGTAAATTGAAACAACCACTATGGAGAACAGTATGGAGGTTCCTTAAAAAACTAAAAATAGAACTACCATACGACTCAGAAATCCCACTACTGGGCATATACCCTGAGAAAACCATAATTCAAAAAGAGACATGTACCAAAATGTTCATTGCAGCACTATTTACAATAGCTAGGACATGGAAGCAATCTAAATGTCCATCAGCAGATGAATGGATAAAGCAGATGTGGCACATATATACAATGGCATATTACTCAGCCATAAAAAGAAAGAAATTGAGTTATTTGTAGTGAGGTGGATGGACCTAGAGTCTGTCATACAGAGTGAAGTAAGTCAGAAAGAGAAAAACAAATACCATATGCTAACTCATATATATGGAATCAAAAAAAAAAAGTATTGATGAACCTAGTGACAGGTCAGGAATAAAGACAGAGACACAGAGAATGGACTTGAGGATACAGGGGTGAGGGAGAAGCTGGGGCAAAGTGAGAGTAGCATGGACATATACACACTACCAAGTGTAAAATAGTTAGCTATTGGGAAGCAGCCACATAGCTCAGGGAGATCAGCTCAGTGCTCTGTGACGACCTAGAGGGGTGGGATAGGGAGGGTGGGAGGCAGGCTTAAGAGGGAGGGGATATGGGGATGTATGTATGCATATGGCTGATTCATTCTATTGTGCGACAGAGGCTAGTGCAGTATTGTGAAGCAGTTGTACTCCAATAAAGATATATTAAATAAATAAATTAATTAAACACATAGCCAACCAACCAGTCTGAAAAAAGGCAAAAGAATATTGTGAAAGAATGAGGTGGTTACAAGGGAAATTATGAAATGTAATGCAAATTTAAATGTGTCAATTTCTCAGTTTGTAAATTCTTTCTCATTTGCATTAAATATAAACATAAAATAAGTCATTCCTTTAACCATCAAAAAAAAAAAAACAGAAAAAATAGCTGCAGTGATTAAAACAGCTGATGCTTTAAACAATCTACAAAAAAATGTACCATTCATGTATAGAACTTGAAAATATAAAACCTTAAACAAGTAATCTTGCCTAAACATTGAATTAGTTACATAATAAAGAAAAAACAGTTATTTCACCAAATGATAATTTATTTGTAACACTTCTTAAATGGTCTGTGGAGACCTTTACTGAAGGCTCAAAAAGAACACTTTATCCATCAAATGCCTAAATTACCTAAGGAACTTTTGATTCTGTTAAATATTTACAGGGTTGGGTTTCCCTGGTGGCGCAGTGGTTGAGAATCCGCCTGCCGATGCAGGGGACACGGGTTCGTGCCCCGGTCCGGGAGGATCCCACATGCCGCGGAATGGCTGGGCCCGTGAGCCATGGCCGCTGAGCCTGCGCGTCCGGAGCCTGTGCTCTGCAACGGGAGAGGCCACAACAGTGAGAGGCCCGCGTACCACACACACAAAAAAATATTTACAGGGTTGAAGATTTGTCTTGTTAATTAACACTTTTATCATCAAGAACTTCTTCCTTCTGTTTACACAATTATCCCTTGTTATGTTTAATACCATTTTTCTTGTTTAAACTGGAGTCAAAGTATGTACTGATATAGTACAGGCATACCAATAAACTCCAAGTTATTTCAGCTTGCTCTAAAAGGACTCATCTTGTATACTGTTTTCTTGCTTCTCTATGTCTTTCTTGCAATGGAATGACTGGTAGAGCTGGAAAGAACCTTTAGATTATATAGTTCAGTGGTTTTCAACATAAGCTCTGAGAAGTCTTCATGATTTTCATAGACATATATCTTCTCTGTCTCCCATCCAGCAACCCAGAAAGCTTCCCATTTATGAAAACTTGAGGTCTACATTTGCGGCTCATGTACTTGGTTATTCCATTTTATGTACTTCTTAATCTTTTCTATATTTTTTTCCCACTGTGGACCATTAATGCCATAGTTTCTGAAAAAGTCATCAAATTTATAGACTGTAAAATTTGACATATGGATAGTCCCGCCAAATTTATAGTTTTCAAATGACATGCCGACCAAAAAGTAATCACAGTAAAATTTATTCGTAATTTATGTCCCAGATGTTGCAGTTTGGTTATTTAGAATGTCTTGGGTAAAAAGAACAAGATTAAAAAGAAAGATTATCAGAAAAGAAAATTATAGCTCTGTTACTTATAAGAAAGATTTCACAAGAGTAATAACTCATTTTTAAAACATAAAATTTTCTAATTGATTTTATTTTAATTAATTTTGAACAAATAGTACAATCACAAAGTTCAAAAATCAAAAAAGTATGAAAATGTCCACAGTGACAGCCGCTCTCCCAGCCTGGGCCTCTGTCTATCCAGCCTCTTCCACAACTTCAAACAGGGTAACTGCCATTATTGCATTTGTGTTTGTGTGTCCTTCCAAAAAATATTAATATACACAAATACCAATATGTATTTATCTAACCCCTTCCATTGTGCACACATGTAAATATTCTATACTTGCTGGTCAGAAACGTGGTTTGTTTGGGGTTTTTCCTTAATATACCTGGAACTATTTATTGAACCTGTCACCTGGTATGTGCTAGACACCCTTACAGGAAGCTATAAGTGAACTACACAAATATTCTACTTCTAATTTTCACTACAGTATTCTTCTAGAAATTGTCATAAACTAAGTCATCATTGATTGGACCACATTTCTCCATATGAACAACACTGTAATTGGGGGATTGCATCCCTGACCAAGGACCAACATCAAATAAATTATAGCTATGACCAAAATATATAATTAGGTCATATTATTAAGTCAAAGATAGAAAGAGAATTTTAAATTAGTGTTAGTTAATACTTCCGCCAAATCATAAATTATACACATATAAATACAAATTTCCAAATGATTATATAAGCCTCAGTGCATGTAAACAGCTGTATATATACTTTAACCATAAATTTTACCTATCTAAAAATATGCTCATGACAAACACATTTGATGATATTTTTCTTGTCTTCTTAGATTTTTAAGGGTGATGTGTTTTGGGAGGCATGATTTTGATGACCAAATCCTCCTTTTCATAAAGTCACATGTTTTTTTTTCCCTTGGTAATGTAACATGCAGAAGAATTCAAAGGGTATCATTTCACTGATACCACTCTTTTCAAAAATAATCATTGAAGCATATACATATTTGAAGTCTTTTCAATAAGGCCTTTAGTTTACAAGTTTATAGAAACTCCCTCAAACTGATCCTTTTGTTCTTCTTTTCCTTTGTCTTTATCCCCTGAATAATATCAATGAGAGCTTTAATGGGAAAATAGAGTCCCATGAAAGTCTCCTGGGCAGAGGATGTGAAAGGAGTGGGGCCTTTGCCAAGATCACCGGCTTTGCCAAGAGCAGAGGAGGGGAAGTGGCAGGGGAGCTTTGTGACTTACAGTGTGGAAGAGGCCTTTCTCTCCATTTTTTTAAACTGCCTGAATCACTGTGTAGCATCTTGACCTCGGAGGAAACTCTCAAGTAAATGGACAAATACGGATGAGTCATAAATGAAAGACTTTGGCAAAAGAAAATCAATGAAGTTGTAATTAGCAGGAATTGCTTGGTTTGAATCTGATTCTTGGCCACAAGTTTCTGATAGTTTTACTTTTGTCATTTCTGTTAAAAAAAATAGTCTCTTATCTAAAGACATGGCAACATTAATTTTCACTCAAGAATAGCCATTTTTAATTGAAGTATAGTTGATTTGCACTGTTGTATTAGTTTCTGGTGTACAGCAAAGTTATTCAATCATACATATATATATATTCTTTTTCTGTTCTTTTCCATTATGGTTTATTACTGGATATTGAACACAGTTCCCTGTGGTACACAATAGGACCTTTATCTATTTTATACATCGTGGTTTGTATCTGCTAATCCCAAACTCCTAATTTATCCCTCCTCCACCCCCTTTCCCCTTTGGTAACCTTAAGTTTGTTTTCTATGTCTGTGAGTCTGTTTCTGTTTCATAAATAAGTTCATTTGTGTCATATTTTAGATTCCACATATAAGTGATATCATATGGTATTTGTCTGTCTGACTTACTTCACTTAGTATGATATTCTCTAGGTCTATCCATGTTGCTGCAAATGGCATTATTTCAAGAATAACCATCTTGATTTAATGATTTTAAATGCAGCATGAGGTGATTGTTAGTGCTGTGTAGATGTTCCCCACAACAAGGGTCTTAAGAAAATGTTCTCATTTGATGTACTCCCATACCCCTTTCCTCTCCTCTTACCCATCAGCTTGCAGACCCTGCTTTACAAAAGTCTCAGTATCTTCACACTTTTTCTGCCCCCCCCCAGCTCTTTATCTAGGACCACCCTCCCCCTGCACGTTAAGAGGCTCCAAAACAGCCAACCTATTTCCCAATATCCAATCATAACCACCCTTCTCCTGAAAAAGCTCATGATTTGGGAGTGGTGAGTACTGACTGGATGTCAATAGGATTTATACCTGTATTATTCCTACAATTACACGCTACCAGTGGTTGTAAAACACACCAGTGAATTTGGTTGCAAGTTGAGTTCCTGACACAAAAGTTGAATGAGTGCTGATGGCCGGGATAGTGGCGGTAAACTTGAGTTCCTGGCACTTTATCCTATTGGGACAGTGGCACAAAGGTAGTCTCTTCATTGTGCCAGTTCTGAACATAAGTATTGAGTGTTGTTCCTAGATACATAGCCTTGCATCTGATTCTCAAACCCTCTCAAAGATTCTCTGTAATACTATTCTGTACATCAGTGGTTTTGGTAAACTATCCAAGATGGATTCTATTGTTTGCAACTAAAACCTCTGACTAATTAATTCTACTTCACAGGGTTGTGAAACTCAAATGAGACATAACAGGTCATTAATTAACATTGGTTGATATTATGATAAACTTTTAAACCTGTGTTCAAAACAAAGGATAATATTTAGTTGTACTAAGCACAGTTGACTCTATTTTACTTTGATAGCTTCTTTGAACAGCACCTTCTATATAATTTATGGGCATTTGAGAAGAGTGAGCTAGATATATATTACATTATTGATTTTACTATGAAGATTCTAACCTAAAATATATTTAAAACCCTTCACTAAAGCAAATTCCTAATCAAAGTAATTTTCATCCTCGATTTATCAGTACTCAGCAATCCTTGCAATGTTACCCAGCTGAGTCTCTGAGACACAAGACTCTGAGGACCTTAAGGGCAGACACCATGTATCGCTCATTATTGTACCAACACGGGGCCTGAAATAGAGTAGATAATAAATATTCATTCGAATAAACCAAATTATAACCAGAAGGCGAGTAACCTGAACGTGGTATCAATTTCATTCTCTTTGAGTAGAGGCATTCCATGTATGTGTGAAAAAGCTCACACCAGTCAGTTGCTGTTTCACTTTCCTTGTAGACATTTTAAAAATTCCAAATTAATGAGTAACCTCTCTAATTGTATATAATATAAAAACCCTGGACATGTTATTTTACTGAAAAGGAAAATTTCTTTTAAGCCAAACAATACCTAAAGGTATCCCTCTCCCTTAGGGCTAATTAAGAGGTAATTACACATGTGTAAAACATGCAGCAACTAAAGAACAAAATCTTTATGTGTGGACCATTATTGTTAGCATCTACCTGGACATACCATCAAGAAGGCAGAAATGTCCTTGCAATCATTACTGAAAAATCAAGTTTATTTCTCCTGGGTTAATAGGGATGATTCAAGTGACAAGGCGAACAAACTAGAAGGAGAGAGGAATTCTGACTCATCTGTGACATGACCATCCCTTAGATAATAATTCTTGTTCCAAGGGACCTCTGTGCAAATTTACAGAAGTGCATTTGGATACAATTCTGACTAGATGCTCCATGCTGATCTCAACCATAAAACCAGCAAGTCATTGAGTTGGGGTATATTATGATTCTCTCTTCTCAGTTTCTATGACGCTGCCAATTAGTCAGAGAAACTGATCCAAAAGTAAAGGGCCATCCTACATAGATCTTGGTTAAGTAACTTATTTTAAAGATTGTTTGATCTGATCGTGAAGAAGAAGAAAGCTTAACTTTATCTCAAACTTTTATCTTTAGAATTTTTTTCCAAGAGAATTACAGTTCTTAGCATACATCCAGGATATGTAAACACTTGCTATCTTTAACATCTCAAATAACAGGAGGCTGCTGGTGTTTACTTCCATTAGGCATCCAGTAGGATGCAGAATATTTCTGACTAAACTCCTAGGAGAATGGGATATTTTCTGTTTAAAAATAACGATTTGGATTTTTTTTTCCCTTGGAAGAGATAAAGTCTAAAAGGAGAGGATTTTTTTTGAAATAAATAAAATCATATAAGTGAAAACAGATCAGGTCCCAAATGAGACATTACCAACTGCTATAGACAATGAGTCCTCCCAAAATTCACATGTTGAAACCTAATCTTCACTGGTATTTGGAGGTGGGGCCTTTGGGAGGTGATTAGGTCATGAAGTCAGAGCCCACATGAATGGGGTTAGTGATCATATGGAAGAGGCCCCAGAGTGTTCCCTCACTCCTTTCTTCTGCCACGTGAGGCCCCAGGGAGAAGATGATCATCTATGAAGCAGAAAGCGGGCCCTTATCAGACTTTGAATCTGCCAGCACCTTGAGGTTGAACTTCCAAACTCCAGAACTGGTAGACGTAGTTTTTGTTTTTTGTTTTTTAACATCTTTGTTGGAGTATAATTGCTTTACAATGTGTTAGTTTCTGCTGTATAACAAAGTGAATCAACTGTATGCATACGTATATCCCCATATCCCCTCCCTCTTGCGCCTCCCTCCCACCCTCCCTATCCCACCCCTCTAGGTGGTCCCAAAGCACCGAGCTGACCTCCCTGTGCTATGCGGCTGCTTCCCACTAGCTATCTCTTTTACATTTGGTAGTGTATATATGTCAATGCTACGTTCTCACTTTGTCCCAGCTTACCCTTCCCCCTCCCCGTGTCCTCAAGTCCATTCTCTACAACTGTGTCTTTATTCCTGGCCTGTCCCTAGGTTCATCAGAACCATTTTTTTTTGTTTAGATTCTATATATGACATAGATTTTTATTGTTTATAAGCTACCTGGTCTATGGTAATCTATTATAGCAGCCCAAACTGACTAAGATACTGGTCTAGTATCTTTTCCTTATAAACTCAAAGTTTTTTGGACAAATAAAGGGATACGTAACTGTAACACAGTTGAGAGATGAACTAAAGGCTTGAGTGAGAACTCCCTCCTTAATATGCTACTAAAAATTGATTGGAGTTGGCAGGCTTCTTTTTAAAACCAGAACCAATCTCAGGGAAGGCTCAAAACCATTAAACATTCACAGTACAGTGCAAATTATTGTACTGCCTTTACTCCAAATATGCTAATATTTTTTCATATTTTGAACTTTGAAAATCAGGGCATATTTATAGTTTGTATGTACTTTTAATAAGTAGTGGTTATTTAATCCAACAACAATGCTTCAACTGCCTCCCCACCAGGTAAAGAGAACTGAGCACCAAACTCTTCCCATTGCTCATAACTGAAGCATAGGTCTGGTGCATTTGACTGGTGAATCCCAGGTGTATGTATCCTAGGTACAGGAAGGCTGCTAGGGATTTTGGTTCTGACTTCTGGACTAGTAAGACTAGCCTCATAACCTGAGGATTTTTGCAAATATAGAAAGACTAAACAGAAGATGATGCGTAAGCACAAATATGACAAATGTCCAATAAATAGTGATAGGGCAGGACTCACTGTACACTCATCATTCAGAGAGATTATGTGAAGTAACTAAGATCATAACCAGGGTATGGCAGACTTCCCAGGACATTCCTTTCCTGATTGAACATCAAAACATCCCAAATGAATTCTTCTAAAGTGAACATCCACACACTCGATAGCCAAATGTTAACACTTACAGGCAAAATGGATTTCAGATCCAGTAACTGTGCTCTAACCCAAAGGCAGAGAAAACTGTCAGTGTCTGAGGATGTCACCCCAATTACACGTGACACCACTGCAACATCTCAACCTCTCCCGAAGCCTGCGAGACAGGGGTCTAAGGTGTTGGATAAAGGAAGGATTTTGAACTATAGTCCACTGGATGTTTCTGATAGCTTGTGGCATATTTGATAATTGTGGATACTCAGAACCTCAGTATTAGTGTGTATGGGAATTTTATGTGCTCTACTTAAAACGTGAATTGCAAATGGACAGGAATCCCATGTTCACACCATTCCAACAGGCATGGGCTGTATAATTCTTCCTTGGCAGAGAAGAAAAAAATAAAGCCTCTCTCAGCTGTCACTTATTCTACTTTCCATCCCTTTCTCCTTGTGTCCCAGTTTGCAGGTCTGTTTTTGCAGAACCATTTTTAAAACTGACAACAACAACAAAGCATGCCGATGACTGATATGCCGAGAGAGGATTTCCATGCAGCTGCAGGCTTTGTTTGTGCCCTGACACATACAGGCACCTGTTGTGCAGGAGCATTGAATCATAAAATCTCAGAGGTGGAACAGCCCTCAAAACAATAGAAGTCAGCTACATTCTGTCAGATAAGGTTGAGAAAATATGAAAGTAGATTTGGAGTCTCTTCTGTTCATCAAATATGGCTACAATTGTTATCTAAATGACTTAAATGGCAAATGTATTTTTCATCCACAGCATGGGCGTGGAATACAAAATACGAGTTAATTTTTTACAAATCTCTCTCTAATAAATATCGCTAAAACTAAAAAAGGGTACTTTCGGTCATGTAATAATTAAGGAGGCACGGGGACTTTAAAGGGCTTTGATGCTGAGATTCTAAATGCAGACATATGGGTATCTAAGTCAAATCCCTCTTAATAACACAGTGAAGAGAACTGGTCCATATTATGCAGAATGGCTGTTTTGTTCATCTCTCCTGGCTATGCGTCCATGCAGTACAATTATAATGAAACTAAACTGGAGTCTAGAAATAATGTTTAGATAACTATCCATGACTATCAGTGTCAAATCTCCTGCAAAAGTTACTCCTTGTTGTACCAGCAGGTGCATCTAAAAGTATAAAAACTGTGGAGTGAGCAGGCACTAAAGATGCTAAAAACGAAAAGCATTCAATTACCTGTGATTTAAGTAACTAAAGGTTACTTAGTTTTCTAAAACTATTGGATTGCTTTTCAATCTAAAGGATTCTTTTTAAGAACACAAAACTAATAGAATTCAAAATGTTTGCTATAAATTTTAAAAATAAACTGAGTTGCATCCAGGCATTAAACGTGGCCTCTTTATTCTGACCCCATGAAAAACAGCTCTAGATTAAACTGGAATATTAAGATTGCCACCAAGAAGTTTTTGTTCTTAGACATCACTCTATATTTTATCTTGAAAAGTCTACTTTCTTTGTGCCCTCCACTTGTGTCATTTCTTTAATCTACCCTAGATTTTTTATTTCATTATAGGCACCCCACGCTGAAGAATAACAGTGGCAATGATTTATTGAAAAATGTATGAAGTTCAAAAGTGAAGTAAAACAGTAGATAAGAAGGGAAAGTACTATCTCTATTCTACCTATAGGTAATTTGATTTAACTTCTGTTTTGTTTTTTGTTTTTTTCCAGCAGAAATGGTACCAGATGCCTGGGCACAGTCCATAAAATGTCTTTAAAATTTGTGAGTAGAATCATCTGCAATACATGCAGCCTTTCCATGAGTCCTAAAATTTGAGGTAACACAAACTGATCTTTTGCTATGACCACCTTCTTTAAATTCACTGGCAAAGGAGTGAATTGCAAATGTCTTGAGGTTAAGGAAGGCTTTTTATTATCATTATTTTTCTTTTGGTTAAAAAAAAACAATCCCACACTTCACAAAGAACTCAGGATGGGGACTTGAGCTGGAGAAAGAACATAGATTATGCCCATTATCACTTGCTTATTAAAATGGAATAACACTGAGAGCTAAGCCAAAGAAGCAAAGAACTCCCAACCACCATTGTTTTGTTTTTTTTTTTCCTACAGCATTTCTAATGTTCTTACATTTCATTTTCGTGTCCTTATTTTACCTTTTGGTCATTAAAAATATTGGGCTAAACCCCACTGGTAAACCACAGTCTAGGCTTTGTGCCACTGAAAGATTTAATAGAAAGAAAATATCTTACTCATAGTAGAAAAGAAAATAGTCTTTACCCTTATTTATTCTATGGAAATACTATTAGTAAGTTGTAAAGACTTTACAACCAGTGAAGAACAAATAACTGCACTAGATGAAATTCAGAACACAAATAGTGGAAGAATATACAACCAAGGAATTAACAGTAGTTACCTCTGGGTGGAGACAATAGGTATTTTTACTTTGTATTAGTAGAAATTTCTAATTTTTCAACAAAAGGCATATATTGCTTATGTAAAAAGAATGAACAACAAAAGTCACGTTTAATTTTTAAAACACACAGCCAGACCTTAGTCCACAACAGAACAGAAAAGGGGTCCCTATTCTTTTACTCAATCCTATGGCTTTACAGGATGATCAGGATTTAGGAGAAACTTCACAAATATAAAATATCAGCTGGAAGTAAATACAGTGAAGTGGTTAAAGGCATGGGTTTTGAGGTCAGACAGACTTATTTTGGAACTGTACCTCTGCTTCTTACTCTGTGTTTAATTAGGTTTCCTAAGCTCTCTCAACTTTGGTCTTCTGCATTGTACAAAGGAACTAATGATACCTACGTACAGTTCAAGGTTGCTGTGAGGATTAAATGAGGAAATATAGAACTAAAACTACAACATAATGCAGGCTTAATCAATAATTTTTAAAATGTAATAATAATAGCAATAACAACCATAACATTCTCTAAAATGTATAGTCCATACTGTGCATCAGGCCCTATTCTAAGTGCATTCACAGTTTATCTCATGGAACCATAACAACTTTATATGAAGTAAGTTATGCTATTTTCCCATTTTATACTTGAGGGAACCAAAATGCACAGAGACCCAAAGTCCCACGTTCATACCACCATGTTGCACAGTGTCTCTTAAGAGTATCTTTTTTGGTAGTGGATAATAATAATTTATATTTATTGAGTTAGTCATAGGAATCATTTTGGATAACGTGTATAGTATTTTAGAAGCTCAGAAGTTTAGAAATCTTCTGATTCTAAACTTTATGTTAATTGAAACATACCTCAAAGACTATCAATGATTAGGGGTAATAAAAAGGGAAGTTAATTGGAAAGTCTGAAGTTGTGATCGATCCCCTGGAGCGTATGTTGGCTTTTCATCTGAGAGCATTTGGGAGTGGGGTTTGTCCTAATTAAGGAAACTAAGCATCTCAGGAGCTATTCCACGGCCCCTCCCTGTGGCATGGCAGGAGACCAGCATTATTTTAGCCTTAGTCCCTAAAGAAGTTTCTTTTTTCTTTTCAGAGTCCCAGAATGCTTCAACAGACTTAATAGCGGTTCCTCTTACAAAAGACAGTGAGAAAGATCGATAAAATGCCTTCTAGAAAAATCTGTCTTTCTTGAGGATATATGAGTGTTCTGTTTTCTTTAGAATTTTCACTTTCCCTTTTCTAAGAATAAATAACCCCTCACATAATATTCTAAGTCATGATCCTCGAGCTTTCTCACTCAAATTCTTGTGAAATATTAAAGAAAACAATCCTATCATATACATATATATTAAGTGAGATAGCTTTTACTGTGAATACACAGAACTAAATTATTTTTCTTGGATTGTATGAGGACTACTCTTATCCTTCATATCAAGTGGGTGCATTTATCTGCTGCTTCTCCCTATTACGCAAAGCCGAATTTCAAGTTTTCTGGAAATATATATAATTTACTTACAAGGGCCTCAGGACAAATTGTATCCACATCTGAGAGCAGTATAATATTGATGATCATTTATGGCAAGAGGTTCTTTTATAAATTGCAAAACATTCATGCTTTGTTTTCATTTACTCCTCTCTCTTGGCATCTAGATGGTGATTGAATTCATAAGCTAGTCTACCCTCTGGGCAAGCTTCATGCTGATTTATAAGGTGTGGAACTTTTCGTCAGTTCTGTTCTTTAGGATGTTTTTAATCAAAATCTAGGAGATGGCTTAGACAAAGGCCAGAACTCCTAGACTCTAGTTGTAACTCTGCCACTATCAAGGTTATTAGCCTTGGATGAGTTTACATCTCTGGGCCTCAGGTTTTTCAACTGCAAAATAAAAAACAAACAGATGATTTTCCACGGGCCATTTCCAGTTCTAAAATTCTATGGTTTTTAAGAGATGCTTAGTTTTAAGTCTTTCAGTTCATAAAATGAGACAATTGGGAAGCCATCCTGACTCACCAAAGGCATGTAAACATTAAATTTTAACTATTCAGAACACAATAGTCACACATTCTCAGTAATGATTATTTGTTTTTATGCATATTTCCCTAAACATATTGCCTAGAAAAATATTGATTATCTATATAATTGCCTGAGGGCAATATGTTATTCAGATGCACACACATCAAACATTCTATTTATGGTGCATAAACTGTAAAAGGAAACCACTTCTTAGCCTCTGCCTTTACCAACCTTTCATTTTTAATTAATCAAGTGGTCATTCATTCAGTAAACATTCAATAAGCATTTCTTGAGCGTTTATGTGTCATGTGATGTATAGCAGACATTTTTCTATTTACATTATCTATTTAATGTGCCCAGAAATTCTGAGGGGTATTAAACTGAGTATCAGATAAGTTAAGTCTGGTTCAAAGATGAAGAGCTGATAAATGGTAGGGCCAGAATCTGGACCCAAATTTGTTGGACGTGTGCTAAATATTCTTGTTTGCCCTCCAGACCCATTCTCTATTCTTTCCACCCTACCCACATCCAGGAAGCTGGCCTGTATGATTACATCAATGAGCCAACAGGGAAGCAAAGACATACTAGGGAAAGAAGGGAGTGAGGACAGATGAGGTCTGTGTGTCCTTGCCTCCTTCCCTTCCGGTTCACGTAGGGCTGGCTGTGTCCCTTCCCCACACAATTCTTCCTTCCAGGTTATGAACATACTCCTTAGCCTACTGGGTCTAGTCGTGGTAACAGATCCACGGTACTGCACTTCACTTTTTTCTTTCTTTTCTTTTTTTTTGCGGTACGCGGGACTCTCCCTGTTGTGGCCTCTCCCGTTGCGGAGCACAGGCTCTGGACGCACAGGCTCAGCGGCCATGGCTTACAGGCCCAGCCGCTCCGCGGCATGTCGGATCTTCCCGGACCTGGGCGCGAACCCGCGTCCCCTGCATCGGCAGGCGGACTCTCAACCACTGCCCCACCAGGGAAGCCCCTGCACTTCACTTATGATCCCCTATGTTCTTCCCTTGCCTTGGGAAATTGTCCCTTTTTAAACCCTTCTCAGATCATTCTAATTTGAATGTACTATCTCTTTTTTGCTGGGATCCTGACTAACACAGTTACCAAATGTCTTTTTACCATGCCATGCCATTTCACAAGTTAGGATGTAACAACCACGTGAGTTAATCAAGGATTTGAGGCCAGATAGCCTCCAATAGTGGCAAGAAGAGCTAGGATTTGAAAGACACTACTGTTGTTCTGTTTCTGTCTTTCTCTTATCAATTCACACTTAAAATGAAATCAGCAAAGATGTAGGACTCAAGGACGACTGATATTCTGGTTTTGCCTCAACATGTTTTGTGTCAGAACAATGCAAACAAACAAATCTAATACACAGTAGGACTGAATAACAGAGCCACTATGAGCTCCAGACATTAAAGGAAAATATTCTTGACAAGCTATCCTTTCAACTGCCCACACTTCAAGACAGCGTACAGGGTTAAGTTTGAAAGAGAATTACAATACAGGAGGGATGATGTGACATTCCAAAAGAAGCACACTAACTCAATTTATGTTGCCTGGAGGTTGACATTAACTCTATAATTTTTTTTATCTCAGAATCTCCTCAATCTGAAAAAACGTAGTGGGAAGAATTTCTACTGATTCTACCAAACAGGCAGAATTCAAGGACTATTGGTGTGCTTACATCCTAGCTGAGGAAGATACCTACACACCAGCCTCCTTGTTTGAGTCAATTAGGAAATGAGCCAGGGGGTGCTACAATTTCTTGGCCTGAAGGAAACAAGGGCTGATTAATCTAAATGTTGGTGCAGGAATGGAAAAGACATGCTTAAGCACTGAAAAAATACATCCCTAGCTTGTGAGCTTTTGATCTGGGAATTTAAGTCTCGGTTTCTAGGACTCTGTGGAACCACTGAAATGTTTGAAAAAGCATTTGACTAGAGAGAGACTCTGTGGCATTAACCAGAGCCTTAAAGAGGCCTAAGAACCAAAGTTAATAGGGGAAAATGGGCCATACGTCTGCTTCATTGGCTAGATCAAGGAATACAGATTAGTAGACACGATTACTTAGATATTACTCTGATTCCATCTACTCATCAGGCAACCCTCTAATTTTTGCTTTAATTTCCCACATAGAGGTTTGGAAAGATACATACTTTAACGTCAGTTGTTGCTTTGGCTAAAAATCTCTCACAGGTCTGAAATAAATCCCTTAGGTCCTTTTCCTCAAAGCTTGAATTTCCCTGAGTAAGTTATTAATTGAATTTCCAGACCCACGGGACTGGAGGAGTGAACCCAGGAACAATAACAACAACAAAATGAACCTCCTATGTCTTTGAGACCTGTTCCGACCACCAACCGTGACCCTACAACTACAGAGCCTCTCATCACCACAGGATGAACCTGGAGTTTTAATATGTCAACACTGAATCTCAAAGAAGCTCACATATTCTGGTACCTATTTCCTTATATATTTATTACTGTTTTCTCACCAGGGAACCAGCAACGAGAGATTTAGTGACTATAAACTTTTATTCACTTGAAAAACAGAGGTCCTGAGGATAAACTAAAGAATAACGTTTCTTTAGAACGAGCAAGGTACTAACTGCTCCTTTCTATCTAGATCAGTGGACTTCATTTTTTGTGCTATGTGGTAGGATGTAATGATATATTTGGTCAGCTTTGTCCCCAAAGAAGTATTGATGTGATTTTTTTTTTGTGGTATGTGGGCCTCTCACTGCCGCGGCCTCTCCCATTGCAGAGCACAGGCTCCGGACGCGCAGGCCCAGCGGCCATGGCTCACGGGCCCAGCCGCTCCGCGGCATGTGGGATCTTCCCGGACCGGGGCACGAACCTGTGTGCCCTGCATCGGCAGGCGGATTCTCAACCACTGCGCCACCAGGGAAGCCCCCTACTGATGTGATTTTTAAGAAGTTATACTCTTCTATTATTATGTTCACGTAAAAGAATTCTCTCTTCAAAGGAAACATTCTAGAAAGAAATCCATTACAATGCTCTGATTAATGTCCTTCACCAAATGCAGGAAAGAGAGTTAAGGCTGTAACTCCAATTCTCTTATGCATGCTGGAAAAGATTTTCTATCTCTAGTTCCTATCACAAGATGCTCAGGAGAGCTGCCTTTTAGCACCATTAATACCCAAAAAGCGTACTCTTTCCACAGTCCCCTCTATAGGCCCCAAACTCTCTCAAACTCATCACCCATGACTTCCAAGGCATTAGTCACTTATTGATCTTTATCATCCTTGAGCTGCCTCTACCAAACACTTCTATCTGCTCCGTCACTGTTTAACTGATGAAATTATTCTCTCTCGGCTCTTCATATCTCTCTGCTCCTTCTACCTCATCTCCTATACTGACTACTCAGCGCCTCAGCCCTCCTCTTAAATGTTGTGTTCTCCAAGGTTCCACCCTGGATAATTTTCTCACGGAGAAATCTCATTCAGCACTTCTATGTGGCAACACATCAGTATCTTCACATCAGGCCACACAGCTAAATACCTAGATCCAGTGCATCTAAATACCAGCCAGTCGCCCCTGTGCAGTTACTTCAGACTTACCTGCCCAAGATGGAATTCATCCTCCTCCTCCCTTTCCCCCTGGTCAAACTTGTTCCTTCTTCCGTAATCCTTCTTTAGCTTAATAGTGACACCACCTACCCAGGCATTCAAGTCAGAGGTGACTAACTCTCTCTGAGACCTTTACACAAGTAATAATATTTGAGCTTCATCCATGAACAAATAGAAATGTATCAGTTTGAAAGAGTGTGAAAGAATTCCAAGAATGAAACAAGATTTTTAAAAAGTCATTGAGTTGGGCATTTTTCTTTATGTATTCTTTAATACAAAGTTCATTTAAGAAATAAAGGGCAAAGGTGGGAGGAAAGTCACTGAGTCATGAAACAGCATGATGTGCTGTTTAGAGGCTGATAAGAAACCATATTTGTCTGGATTATAGAGAATACAGTAGAAGTTGGCAGGAGATGAAATAGAAGTAAATCAGGATCAGATTGTAAAGGATCTTGTGTATCAAGCTAAGGCTCTGTATTTTATTCTATAAGCAATAGGAGGTCTCCTCTGATCCTCAGAGAACTATCTTTTTTAGCAACACCTTGTAGCTTTCACATTGCCTCTGGTAGCTTCCAAATTTTCATCAGATCTGTCCTGAGCCATTCTTGGGAAACTTACAACTCTCAAAGAATCATTCAATATTTGTTACTAAAGGTTCATGGGAGCTACGATAGCGTAGTACCTTATAATCTTCTAAATAAGAACACTGTAGTGAACATTTATTGTGTTCGATGACTATCAACCATTTCCCCATCTTTTGGAAACAGAGACTCAGTTTTCCTTTGAGGATCATCTCTTTTCCATTGAAGTCTCTGTGCTTCAAGTGGAGGTGACTCTTTGTCCAGCTTCTGCACCCTCCCCTCCCCCCCACCAGCTGGGCCATTGCATCACTCTAGCCACGGTAACTCTTCCAGGATACACGTGACTCATCTAAATCAAATGATAGTCCAGATATTTTGTTTGAACTATTTTGGGAGATACTATCTTTTCTATTGAATTTGGGCTTGGGAAGATGTTAAGAGTAGAGCCAACTGGAAACCAGCTTACCCCCACCAAGAACCTAAGGATGAAATCAACATGGAATTTTAAAAACAGCAAGAGATTTTCATAGCTGTGTGCTGAGTGCTGGAGGGAGATACAGTGTAGTAAATGCATGACCCCTACCTTCAGTAAGCTTGAAACATATCTGAGAAAACAATAATAAGTATAATACTCAAGTGAAAGAAAGAAACTGAAAAACTACCGTCTCCTATTTACACTACAAGGAGTCAAGAAAGTAAGACCAGAGTGTTTGTCTCTTTTCTACTGAGACAAGCAGGAGAGCCTGCCAAGCTGCCCAAACTGGAGAAAGGGAGTTTGAAGGAGCATAAATTAGGCATTTAGGCTTTCATTTGTCTCTCAATTTTTTTACTTATCTCTCCCCATCAGCTCACCTTCTTAAATATTAACGGGTACAAATATTCTTACCCTTCACCCTGCCCTGGCTTTATTGTGAATTGTCTTATAACCATGTTTTTCTGTAGAAAAGGAGAAATGTTGGCATACTAATTTTAAAACAGATTGACAGGCAACAGAAAGTTAGACGGAGAAATGCTCACATGATCCGAGTGCTATCCAGGGACGGTGATGGAAGAAAGATGCTTAAGAAAACTGAAAAAGCAGGAGACAGGCTGACTGGGTGAGACTGTAGAATAGAGATAGACCTTAAGGGAACTGGAGCAGACCAGACTGAAAAACACCAGAACGTAAAATTATCCAGGCATACAGAGAGCACCTAGAGGAGAGATATTATTTATATTTTTTATAATGCTAAGTGGAATCTAAACAAGGGGGAGAAATATAAAATGGAAGTTCCAAAGAGAATTGTTTTGAACTGAACCTAAGTGTAGACCTGAGACCAAAGCACAGAGCTGAAGATCAGAGGACCGTAACTGCCTCCTTCTGTAAAAGCCCCAGCCCTGTTTCTGTCTGGCTCGGGCTGTATCTAGTAATGAGACCATCTGCTCATAATGCTTTTGCTCCGTGTGTGGCTTATGCCCAAAAATCTACACGCCTTCCAGCAAAGTCATTTTTACACTGTACTTGACAGACAGAGCATGTGTTTGTGTTAAAAACACTGCAGGAAATGGGTACTGGGAGGATTCAGAAAAGCCTTGACCTTGGAAGAAGACAGCCATGAACTCTAAGGAGGTAATATTAAAAAGCCAGGGGCAGTGGAATGTGGAAGAATCTACTAGAAGCAATTCCTTAGACCCATATCACCCCATTGTAGGCAAGAACATCTGTTCGGAGTTGCTTTGGGGGAAGACAAAGTACGATGGCCTCATTCTCTGCTTTTTAAATAACTTTATTTTCTTCAGTATTTAGCTAAAACAAGTACATCAAAAATGACTTTTGAAAATCTTAGTGGGAACACCATTGCCAACTGGATAAAGCCCAGATGACTTAACATGATCTTTTACAACCTGACCCCAACTTACTTTGCCATCAACACTATCTCAGGCCATTTACTACCATACATACACAGACTTTTAACAATCCCCAAATGTGGCATACCCTTTAATGACCCCACACCATTGGAAGTGTAGTTTGTGCTGCCCAAATATAATTTTCACTCTTTCCAAAATGAATCAAGGAAAAGTAAATTTGCCCAAGATCAGACAAATGTTGAGGGTTTGACATGATAATATGACACTAGAGATGACGAAAAAAAAAAAAAAAATCATCGAAAGGAATAGTCATAAAGTTTGAATGGAAATGCTTAGGCAGGAGATCATATGCCATGGTTCCTACATAGTATTTCCTATGTCGAGAGAACTGAACTTTGGCATGATGATATCAGCCTATATGAAGGGATATTTTAAGAAATACCCCAATGGAATGTGTCCTTCATCATGTTTAGTCTGAGCATCTTACAAAGGACGTTATCTGTCACATTAGTCAAGGTTCTACTGACAGGGATCCTTCACAGAAAGTTCTTTCTGGTGTTCAGTATCAGAAACTCTTGCTCTTCACCCAGAAAGCTGAATTGATTTTGCCCTACAGAAACTGAGGCCCTCGTGAGTAGCAAAAGTTAGATCTCTGCATTAGCAACTAGAAAGATTAGAAGCAAATTTGGGGCCCATCGTCAGTAAGTATAAGGGACTCTATGGCAGAGAGTTTGCCATAGAGTTTGCCATTCTGACTCTAGGAATCGGCAAACATTTTATAAAGGGCCAGATAGTAAATATTTCCATCTCTGCGGGCCATACTGACTGTATCATAACTAGTCAACTCTGCCATTGTAGTGTGAAACCAGCCATAGACAATGAACAAAGGAGTAGGTGTGACTGTATTCCAATAAAACTTTATTTACAAAAACAGGCTGAGTTTAGCCCCCTGGCTGTAGTCTGTTGACCCTGCTCTATGGCATGCTTTTGTAACAAAGTCTTAATCATGATTCTGCTTAATTCCTTTAACTCACTTTTCTCCTTGTTCTTTCTTACTCTCTTATATTTATGTTATATGGCTATGGTTATGTAATTGTGCTGCCTTTCTGGTATTTTCTGAAACCAAATGAGTAAAAAATATTTAAATAAAAATTTTAAAATTAACTGGTTATAGGCTTGCTTTGTGGTTATATTCAAGTAAGAAAGGACATTTGCCAAAGTTAATAGGGCAATGAAACATGTCAGATGGAATGAATTATATTAAGAAATCAAAAAATTAGACAGTAAGATTTTATTTTTAATTTTTTCCTCTGAGTATACCTCTAAGGAAAAAAGGCAGAGAAGGAGGTCAAAAGAGAGGTCATGACTAGGTAAGAAAGTAGGGAAGTTTGGTCTACTGGAGGTTGACAGTAGACCATTTTTCTTCTGAGCCCTTATTTCTCAGGTAGTGATATTTATAGCTTTCTGACTTTTACCAGAGTTTTTCTATATTTCATGAAATCCACTTATAATCGTGCTGTGTTCCACATGTTTACTCCCACTGTGTTACTGTTCACACATCTCTGTCCTAAACCCCTTAAAATTGATTCACTTAATACATATTAAATATTAATAAACACGAATATTATTATATACCAGCTGCTATTCCAGAACCATGCATATAACTGTGAAGAAAAGAGACAAGGTCCCTACCCTTATGGCATTTGTTTCCAAACAGAGAGAAACAATGAAGAAATAAACAAATAAATAAATCTGGTGGGAAAAGGGGGTATTGAGTGATAACAAAGCAAAAGGAAAGAGAGTGATTGAACTGCTATTTTATATTGGGGTAGATACCTGGATGAAGCATTGGAGCAAGCCAAGCAGGTACCTGAAGGAAGAGAATCCTAAGGGAGGGAACAGAAAGTGCAAAGTTGAAAGGCTCTGAGGTAGAAGGAAATCAGAGTGGCTGAAGTAGAGTGAGCGAGGGGCAGAGTAGTATGCAGTGAAGTCAGAGAGGGAATACAGGATTAGATTTCACAGGGGCTCAAAAGCCCCTGTGAGGAATTTGGGTTTTATCCTGTGGGTTATGGAAAAACCAAATGGAAGTTTTTGACCAGAGAAATAACATGATCTGATTTATATTTCAGAGGGAGTAAAACCAAGCAGGACCTTGTGGGGCTCCTCAGCATGGGAAGCCTCCATGACCTTCCCTGAGTCCCAAAGGGCAGATTCAAACAGTTGCTAAACAGGGAAGGGAGGGGACACAGAGACAGAGGAGGAGCAGCCAAGAAACAATAGTGCAGGGTCCTGGTTCTGCCTTAAGGTACACACATAACAATATCTTTGAGCTCTTTATAGAGGTGTCAGCATTCTTCATACCAGAGAAGACCACCTGAGGCCAGATTAAAGGAACCAGAGAAGCACATCAAGAGTTTACCTGAGACCAGATTAAAGGACCCTGTGCACACCCTGATCTTATCAGCAACCCCACCCTTGAACCATTGCTATAAAAACTTCTCAGTGATTCCTCCCAGGTCGGGACACACAGTGTTTCAAGGTATGAGCCCACTGGGTCCCCCTTTGCCTAGCAAAGCAATAAAGCTATTCTTTTCTACTTCACCCAAAACTCTGTCTCCAAGATTCAATTCGGCACCTGTGCACAGAGGCCGAGCTTTCAGCATCAGGCTTTCGGCGTGAGTGCTGTGTAGAGAGTATATAGTAGGGCCAAAGGTGAAAACAGAAAGACTGATTAAGAGACTCGAAGTTATCCAGGCAAAAGAGAATGGTGCCTGAATCAGAGTGACAGTAAAAGAGGTCATTTTTATTTATCTGAAAGAAGTGTTCTGACAGAGTTTGCTGACTCATTGGATGTGGGCATATGCAAAAAATAAGGGAATAAAAAATGACTGAGGTTTTTTGATCAGGGAAAATGGGGGAATGAATTTTCCACTTATTGAAATATAAAATACGAGGATGTAATAGGGTTGGGAAGAAAACTCAGGTATATCTATTTTAAACTTATTAAGTGTGAGGTGGCTAATCAGACATCCAAGTAGGGATGTTTGCTATATAGTTGGTTATCTGAGTCCAGGGTTCAGAGGAAAGGTATGCACTAGAAATATAAATTTGGGCATGGTCAACATATAGATGATATTCAAAGCCACAGGCTGGGGGAGATCATCATGGGAGTGAGTGCAATTAGAGAAATATAGTTAGAGTGTAGTCTGAAAACTAAACTTTGGGGTCCTCCAAATTTAAGAAGCTTGAGATGAATATGAGGAATTTAATTAGGGAGAATAAAAGACAGTAACCAGTGAAGTAGGAGGAAAATGGGGAAGAGTAGACTTCTAGAAATCTAATGTAAAAAAATGTTCCAAAAAAATGAAGGCATACTCACCGGTGTAGAGTGAAGCTGATAAGTCAAGGAAGATAAGAACTGAGAGGTGACCTTTGATTTTGGCAATATAAAGCCCACTGATCTATTTCATTAGAGCGGTGAGGGATAAAAGCTTGTTTGAAGTCGATTCAAGGATGGGAAAAGATAAATTGGAGATAATGGGCATGGCAAATTTTTCTTGAAGTTCTGCTTCTCAAAAGGGAAGCAGAGAAATAGACAGTAGCTAGAAGGGGACAAAATCCATAGAACTCAATATAAAGACAGGTTATATACCGTAAATACAAAGGTAGGTCATGTAAGAAAAACTGTTTGCCATCCTTTGTGCTCAACCTCCCCCTTTTTTAGTTCTTTTCTCTCTCTCTTTATCTCCATGATACAAATCCTACCATCTTCAAAACCTGCCTGGATATCCAGGGTCCTGAACAGCCTCTCTACGCTTTGCTTTATCAAAGCTGTCAGGAATAGAAGGATGAATCCATTCTACTAAGTGGCATGGGTCTTAATAGGACTACATGTGTCTGCACTGGCAGATGCTTTGTATTTCTGACACTGATCAGTAATCCTCAACTAAAATGATGGATTCAAAATAGGTGATATCTAAACTCATCACAGGTCTGCCACCATCTCTACCTTCCCCTTCAACCCCACTGTAAAATGCTATGATACAATGAATGAAATCACTAATTTGGAAACCAGACAAAAGATGAAAAGGCATTTTGGATATCAGATATTCTTTTCTTATACTGTTGTAACATGTGCGGGTTTATTCTGAAAAGTGCATCAGTATTAGGAGCAACCAAGGTGTCCTTCGGTGAATGGATGAATAAATGAGGGTGCACCCAGACCATGGACTATTAGTCAACACTCAAAATAAAAGCACTTTTATGCCATGCAAAGACATGGAGGAACTTTAAATGCATGGTATTAAGGGAAACAAGTCACTCTGAAAAGGCCATATACTATATGATTCCAACAATGTGACATTCTGAAAAAGGCAAAATTATGGAGACAATAAAAAGATCAGTAGTTTCCAGGAGTGAGGTCGAGGGAGAGAGCAACAGGCAGAGCACAGAGGGTTTCTGGGACGGTGAAAATACTCTGTATGACATCATTATAATGGATATGTCATTATACATGTGTCCCAACCCACAGAATGTACAACACCAAAAGTGAACCCTAAGGTAAACTGTGGTCTCTGTAGGTTTATCTTTGGTAAAAATGTACCACTCTGGCAAGTGATGTTGATAATGGGGGAAGCTATGCATGGGTGGGGGCAGGGGAAAACCCTGTACCCACCTCTCAATTCCATTCTAAACCTAAAACCGCTGTTAAAACAAAAAAGTCTTTAAAAAATAAAAGGACATGAATAATGAGTGACCCAAGAGAATTGATGTTGACCTTAACTGTTTTAACTTCACGTGTATGTTTCTACTAAATGTTTCTGGCTTTTTTTTATATGTAGCCATTGTGCTAAGCACTGTGGGGAGAACAGAGGAGAAAACAAAGAATGATTGAGACAACTGTATCTAAATTTAAAAGAGATTATTCTACTCTCCTTTATCCATGATTTTAGTTAATTTTAGAACTTTAGATATTCCTAGATCATAACTGTTTGCATCAACTAAATGTCTTTAACACAAGCCACTTTACTAATCCTCTGAATTTGGCAAAACATAGGGAAATTCTCCACAGCTACTTTTGTATTGGTATTAGGCATGGTAACAAAGAATAGGTCTTCAGAGGTAAAGCTGAAATATTTTTTAACTATTGCTATTCTATCTGATTTTGTGGTAACATTTGAACTTGTATAGTGGTGTTTAAACATCAAATCTAATAAAAGCTAATAATTCAGAGGAAAGTAAAGTGGACTACCCCTCTGTAATAGCTGTCAATTGACAATAGGCAGGTTCTCCTATGGTCATATTAGCACCTTAAAATGAAGCAAAATGCTGAAAGTACACTACACTATACTAACATCAAAACATGCCACTGTTTATATTTTTAAGTAGCAAGCTTTCTATGATAACAAAAAACAAAAAAACAAAAAAACTCCAGCAGAGTCATTTGCAAGTTTTTAAAGTGAGTTTTTACTACCTTCTGCTGCTTATTATGGTACTATCTCTATTGTATTTTTATATTTGAAAATCAAGACCCTTTATATGCCTGATTTGAATTAGGTAAATGAAATGCAAGGTCACCCAAGGCCCTCTTCCCCAGTCAGAACTGGAGTGCTCCAGTATAGATTAAAATGTGAGAAAAAATAGTAAATGAAAAACTCTTGATGAATGAAGTAAAATTTAATCACAGTTATACAGCAAAGGCCTACTTCAAATAGGAGTGTATGTCTTACCTATTTTTAAAAATTAATAGGATATACAGAGAAAAAAAAGCATTGAGTAAGCTCTGCCTAAGTTTGTGTCTGAACATATGTGCCCTTTCAGAGAAAGACTGGAAATAAAAATGGGAATGCTAATACAAAATATTTCATAAGAGACAAAATTATTTCAAAGTAGACAGTTTAAGAACTCCCTCACTCTCAATCAGCCAGTATTTACTGAGTGATTAGGAACTCAGGCCTCCTAGGAGACCCCTGAGAGCATAAGGAAGAATCCTACCTTCAAGGAGCTTACAGTCTAATCCAGATGACAAGTTTCCTATCCAGTGTGCTACTTCCAAATAATAGACATTGTGATGAAATGACATTCATTGCATCACTTTTTTGCTCGGCATCTTTCAGTAACTATTTTCTATCACACCAAATCCAGATGTATTTTCTGGTCCATTTAAGATCTTACTGTTCTCCTACGTTTACCTCACAACCCTGATTGATTTTAGTGTTACTTTCTTAATTAAGCAAATCTTTTTAGTTCTACATGCACATGCGTGTGCGCGCACACACACACACACACACAAACACACACACGATGCTTGCCCCCTGACCCCCTGACTGTCTTGGGTGGAGGAGGCTGAGCAGTGGGGATGGTAAGAGATCTGTAGGTATGAGTGAGGTCTAAGAAACAACCACCCCAATGTAGCTGACAGAAAACAAGGACCAGACCCTTAAGCGGTGACTAGCAACAGAGAACGGGAAGACTGGAACAGGTAGCTTTAGAAGGGATAAAGCCTGTTAAAGTGTCCACTACAAGCTCATGCTAGGGAAGGAGCTGTGAAGGTTACCCTATGTTCAATGGGGAACACTGCCTCTCCCACTGACATCCCTCTAGACTCCTAGTTCTCATTTCTCTGCCTTTGCACGTGATGCCCAGAACTCACCACTTCCAGGAAACTCCCCAACTCCACTCTGATGTTCCACTATGTCCCTTGCACTTATATCTATTTCAAGGTGTACGTGTCTGCCTGACGATGAGACTGTAGGCAATCGGAGGGCAATACACTACCCTACATAAAATTTTCACATTTGCTCCAACATATAGGAACAGATGGTGCTGAAAGAATGCCTGTTGAATGTATGAATTACAGACATTTTAGCCCCCAACACCGATGTTATAATTGTTAAGAATGTGAATTGCATGGTTTACTTTACCTCTTTTGATGGTGAGATATGTATTCCATTTTCTTATAGCATAATATCATTGATGTTTTATAAAGTTGAATGAAGTTCCTCCTTGTTGTGCAGCCCCTTAATGCATATTAGAGTGAAGAGCATTAGTCACTTTCCCTGGCCAGTAGTATTAAATAAAAGGGCTGAACAATTCATATTTTGTGAGTAACTGCTTCTTGGCTATTTGTCCAGTTTCTTCATGGTGATGGTAATTTATAATGTGAGAAAGTTCTTTACAAAGCACTTTGAAAGAGAATAACTCTTTCCTGGTCTTACATATTGTACATGTCCTGATTGTACGTGCCTTGTAAGATACTAATAGCACATTCAAATATATCTTTCAAGGAATTTTTCCTTAATGAAATTTTAATTTATTAATTCCAAATCCACAAGAATTGGGTGATTTTATTGGTAATAAAAGCATGGGTTGGGCTTCCCTGGTGGCGCAGTGGTTGAGAATCCGCCTGCCGATGCAGGAGACACGGTTCGTGCCCTGGTCCGGGAAGATCCCACATGCCGCGGAGCAACTAAGCCCGTGAGCCATGGCCGCTGAGCCTGTGCGTCCGGAGCCTGTGCTCCGCAACGGGAGAGGCCACAACAGTGAGAGGCCCGCATACCGAAAAAAAATAAAAAATAAAAAAAAAATAAAAGCATGGGTTGAATTATGACTTTATTTGGAAATCTCCTTCTTCATAGTCAGATTATATTTGTCTTCAAATTTCCTAAAATCATCCACTCTACCATGGATATGTAAAATGCTGTACAAACAATCCCTTGTCATTTTCAAAGCCAGTCACTGCACTGTCCTCCAAGAGAAAAAAAAAATGTAAACTTAGGTTAAGATACTTTATGCCATTCAGAAGTAAAAGAATGTTAATTTCAAAATATCCCACAGTGCAGATTTTGTATTAGGTCAGGTACATGTTTTTACCTATAAATCATCCTGAAGTAATGAGCTTTTACTGCATAGTTAAATGTCATTTCAGTTTAAGTTTTTTGGGGTTTTTTGTTGTTGTTTGTTTTTGGTTTTCCACTTTACTTTCAGTAGGTTCATTCTTTCCAGTGACTTTTTCAAAATCCAGTTTTTTGCTACCGGAGTTGTAGTCTCTAAGTCCTTTAGAAATCTCCTAATTGTTTACTCTTCAATGCATTTTTAATATAGAAATAGGCAAACTTTAATTTTTCTCACATCTTTACCTCATATAGCTAGAAATTAAGTGATAATGATGATGGCCATTTTGCTTTTGCTTTCTCTTTTCCATTTGAAACCCCAAAATAGATGAGTTTTAATTTTTTGTTTTTCCTAATCTGGACAAGTTCAAACAACATCATTTTTTTTCCCACTGTTTTTATTATATGGTACTGCCATCTATGGGTCCTACTCATAGAATAATTTTGGTTTGGGGTTTAAAAAAATTAGGATTTGGAACCTAAAAGACCATATAGTCCTCATCTTTCATTTATGGATAAGAAATTTAAGAACTTAAGTGGCTAAAAACTACAATATAGGAACATGGCTAGTTGCTAATAAAGGGTGAATTATCACCTATACTTAATATTTTATACCTATACAAGTGATTTTAAATTTATATTGTTTTTGCCTCTTGTAAAACTTGAACAAGCAAAAATAACTCTCAATCCTAACATTTGAAGATGGATTGGTTTTATAAGTGAGGTAAATATGAGCTATTTTAAATATATAAACATCTAACCACCTAACCATCCCTATTTTAATTAATTTGTATATTTGTTTTGAGGATTTTTTTAAAGAACAAGGCAAAACCTCTGTATTTAAGAAAGTTTTAAAATTCACTATGTTAAGGAGAAATTTGCATACAAAATTTCGGTGTTATTTAGAGGTCTAAGGAATCAGATTCAACATAATTTTAAATATCTTTGTAGTAATCGCCAAACACAAGGGGATTGACGGAACAAAAACAAAAGTGGTACTTTTATTTCTGACAGTAATTGCAAAAATATTTTGAAAGTTTAATAACAAGAAAATCCACTGGGAAATTCACGAATTTTATATTTCTTCCAAAAAAGTTCACAGTTAATAAAACACATTGGAGTATAATGATTTTTTAATCTTTGTTTTTTTGGTGTTCAATTTAACATGCCAACATTTTATTAATAATTTTTGCAACAATACACATAAATGAGATTGGTCTCTGGTTTTCTTTTTATTCAGGCTTGGCAAGTTTTGGAGTCAAGGTTATGCTTAAAATGAATTAGGAAACTTTTATCTTTTTCTATGCTGCACACAGTTTAAATTGGAAGTGTACATAATGTATTCCAAAGCCTGCCCTCATTTTAGGTCATCATGCTGGTTTTTCCTTCACTGGCTTCTCAGGATTTCTGAAAATTGTTACTATACCCTGAATACGTTTCAGGTTCTATGCAATATGTTTTTGTTTTGTTTTGTTATACAGCTTTATTGAAGTATAATTGATACACAAAATGCTACATGTATTTAATGTATCCAATTTGATTTTAGACATACACATATACCCATGATATCACCATTATAAAATTAATAAATATATCCATCACCTCCAAAATTTTATTTGCATCCCTTTGGGTTTTTTCATTTTTTTCTTTTTTCTATGGTAAGAACACGTAGCATGAGATCTACCCTCTTACCAAATTTTTAAGTGCACATTCACTTCTTTTTCAGACATCAAAACCATTTTAGTATTTCCCAATTGTGTTAATGTAGTGTGATGACTCTGAGATATAGCATTTCCAAAAATTATATCATTTAATCACTATTTTAGCAAACACTAGAAGTTAAAGTGTATATCTTAAAAACTGAAATTGAGAGTGTATCAGCCCACACTCTCCCACCTACCTACTGATTCTCCCTGACCTATTTTTGAATAACTCTTTGAGTTCACTGTGAAACAACACAATAATGTGGTAGGTAATTTTGCCTTCTAAGGAGATTCACAGTTATTTTAATGATCCTTTGCAGGATGCAGAGATAATTTATTTCAAGAATTTTTTTTGCTGTATAGGCTAAGCCTAAACACCCAAAAGAGAAATTAACTTGTGCAAAGAATGGATTTTACCCCACTGCCCCAAAAAAGGATTATAATGAATGTCCATTGTAAATAGGAAAATAAATCATTTCTCAATTATCCCTGTGTAAAATGTGCTTGTTCTCATTTATAATTACTTTATAAACAAGGTAGGAAATAATGTAAAATGGTTTCAAATGCAACCATATTCTGTGAGCACTTAATAAAGGTTTAATGACAAAAATAATTATAATTAACATTTACAGTGCTAGAGAGTCAGTCTGCCTCCTCAGTTCAAGATCTTAAATTATTAATTTTATTAATTTATTAATTTACTATATACAGAGTTCTGAGCTACATGCTACAGGAATTACAATGAGTAATAACCACTTGTGGTCCCTCCCAAAACAGTAGTCTCACTGAAGGAATAATTTTAGAAATCAATGGAACACAAAGCAAATCTCTGCACTAGAGAGATGCAAACCAAGTGCTATTGAACAAAGTTCTTAGAAGGAATCTTTTGGTTGAGATTGAACTTTAAAAGTACATGTAGCGAAGATGGCGGAAGAGTAAGATGTGGAGATCACCTTCCTCCCCACAAATACATCAGAAATACATCTACACGTGGAACAACTCCTACAGAACACTCACTGAATGCTGGCAGAAGACCTCAGACCTCCCCAAAGGCAAGAAACTCCCCACGTACCTGGGTAGGGCAAAGGAAAAAAGAAAAAACAGAGACAAAAGAATAGGGACGGGACCTGCACCAGTGGGAGGGAGCTGTGAGGCAGGAAAGGTTTCCACACACTAGGAAGCGCCTTCGCGGGCGTAGACTGCCGGTGGCAGACGCGGGGGAGCTTCAGAGCCACAGAGGAGAGCGCAGCAACAGGGGTGCAGAGGCCAAAGCGGAGAGATTCCCCCACAGAGGACCGGTGCCGACCTGCACTCACCAGCCCGAGAGGCTTGTCTGCTCACCCGCCGGGGTGGGTGGGGGCTGGGAGCTGAGCCTCAGGCTTCAGAGGTCGGATCCCAGGAAGAGGACTGGGGTTGGCTGCGTGAACACAGCCTGAAGGGGCTAGTGCACCACGGCTAGCCGGGAGGGAGTCCAGGAAAAAGTCTGGAGCTGCCGAAGATGCAACAGACTTTTTCTTGCCTCTTTGTTTCCCAGTGTGCAAGGAGAGGGGATTAAGAGCGCTGCTTAAAGGAGCTCCAGAGACAGGCGCGAGCCGTGGCTATCAGCGCAAACCCCAGAGACGGGCATGAGACGCTAAGGCTGCTGCTGCCGCCACCAAGAAGCCTGTGTGCGAGCACAGGTCACTCTCCACACCTCCCCACCCGGAAACCTGTGCAGCCCTCCACTGCCAGGGTTCCGGGATCCAGGGACAACTTCCCCGGGAGAACACATAGCACGCCTCAGGCTGGTGCAACGACATGCTGGCCTCTGCCACCGTAGGCTCGCCCCACACTCCGTGCCCCTCCCGACCCCAGGCCTGAGTGAGCCAGAGCCCCCGAAGCAACTGCTCCTTTAACCCCGTCCTGTCTGAGCGAAGAAAACACGCGCTCAGGCGACGTACACGCAGAGGCGGGGCCAAATCCAAAGCTGAACCCCAGGAGCTGTGCAAACAAAGAGGAGAAAGGGAAATCTCTCCCAGCAGCATCAGAAGCAGTGGATTAAAACTCCACAATCAACTTGATGTACCCTACATCTGTGGAATACCTGAATAGACAACGAATCATCCCAAATTGAGGAGGTGGACTTTGGGAGCAAGGATATATATATTATTTTCCCTTTTTCTCTTTTTGTGAGTGTGTATGTATATGCTTCTGTGTGTGATTTTGTCTATATAGCTTTGCTTTTACAAGTTGTCCTAGGGTTCTGTCAGGGTTTTTTTGTTGTTTTTTTTCTTTTGGTATAGTTTTAGCACTTGTTATCATTGGTGGATTTGTTTTTTGGTTTGGTTGCTCTATTCTTTCTTTCTTTTTTTTTAATTACTTTTCCAAAAAATTTTTAATAATTATTTTTTGTTTTAATTATTTTATTTTATCTTCTTCTTTCTTTCTTTCTTTTTTTTCTCCCTTTTATTCTGAGCCATGTGGAGGACAGACTCTTGGTGCTCCAGCCAGGCGTCAGGGCTCTGCTTCTGAGGTGGGAGAGCCAAGTTCAGGACATTGGCCCACTAGAGACCTCCAAGCTCCATGTAATATCAAACAGTGAATATTCTCCCAGAGATCTCCATCTCAATGCCAAGACCCAGTTCCACTCAACGACCATCAAGCTACACTGCTGGACACCCTATGCCAAACTACCAAGGCAGGAACACAACACCATCCATTAGCAGAGAGGCTGCCTAAAATCATAACAAGGCCACAGACACCCCAAAACACACCACCAGACGTGGGCCTGCCCCCCAGAAAGACAAGATCCAGCCTCATCCACCAGAACACAGGCACTAGTCCCCTCCACTAGGAAGCCTACACAACCCACTGAACCAACTTTAGTCACTGGGGACAGACACCAAAAACAACGGGAACTACGAACTTGCAGCCTGCAAAAAGGAGAACCCAAACACAGTAAGTTAACCAAAATGCAAAGACAGAGCAACACACAGCAGGTGAAGGAGCAAGGCAAAAACCCACCAGACCTAACAAATGAAGAGGAAATAGGCAGTCTACCTGAAAAAGAATTCAGAATAACTATAGTAAAGATGATCCAAAATCTTGGAAATAGAATAGACAAAATGCAAGAAACATTTAACAAGGAACTAGAAGAACTAAAGAGCAAACAAACAGTGATAAACAAAACAATAAATGAAATTTAAAATTCTCTAGAAGGCATCAATAGCACAGTAACTGAGGCAGAAGAATGGATAAGTGACCTGGAAGATAAAATAGTGGAAATAACTACTGTAGAGCAGAATAAAGGAAAAAAATGAAGAATTGAGGACAGACTCAGAGACCTCTGGGACAACAGTAAATGCACCAACACTCGAATTATAGGGGTCCAAGAAGAAGAAGAGAAAAAGAAAGGGACTGAGAAAATATATGAAGAGATTACAGTTGAAAACTTCCCTAATATGGGAAAGGAAATAGTTAATCAAGTCCAGGAAGCACAGAGAGTCCCATATAGGATAAATCCAAGGAGAAACATGCCAAGACACATACTAATCAAACTATCAACAATTAAATACAAAGAAAAAATATTCAAAGCAGCAAGGGAAAAACAACAAATAAAAAACAAGGGAATCCCCATAAGATGAACAGCTGATCTTTCAGCAGAAACTCTACAAGCCAGAAGAGAGTAGCAGGACATATTTAAAGTGATGAAGGAAAAAAACCTACAACCAAGATTACCCAGTAAGGATCTCATTCAGATTTGATGGAGAAATTAAAACCTTTACAGACAAGCAAAAGCTAAGAGAATTCAGCACCAACAAACCAGCTTTACAACAAATGCTAAAGGAACTTCTCTAGGCAGGAAACACAAGAGAAGGAAAAGACTTACACTAACAAACCCAAAACAATTAGGAAAATGGTAATAGGAACAAACACATCGATAACTACCTTAATTGTAAATGGATTAAATGGTCCAACCAAAGGACATAGATGGGCTGAATGGATAAAAAAGACAAGACCCATATATATGCTGTCTACAAGAGGCCCACTTCAGACCTAGGGACACATACAGACTGAAAGTGAGGGGATGGAAAAAGATATTCTGTGCAAATGGAAACAAAAAGAAACCTGCAGTAGCAAGTCTCATATTAGACAAAATAGACTTTAAAACAAAGACTCTTACAAGAGACAAAGAAGGACACAACACAATGATCAAGGGATCAATCCAAGAAGAAGATATAACAATTGTAAATATTTATGCACCCAACATAGGAGCACCTCAATACTAAGGCAAATACTAACAGCCATACAAGGGGAAATCAACAGTAACACAATAAGAGTAGGGGACTTTAACACCCCACTCTCACCAATGGACAGATCATCCAAAATGAAAATAAATAAGGAAACACAAGCTTTAAATGATACATTAAACAAGACGAACTTAATTGATATTTATAGGACATTCCATCCAAAAACAACAGAATACACTTTCTTCTCAAGTGCTCATGGCACATTCTCCAGGATAGATCATATCTTGGGTCACAAATCAAGCCTTGGTAAATTTAAGAAAACTGAAATGGTATCAAGTATCTTTTCCGACAACAACACTATGAGACTAGATATCAATTACAGGAAAAAATCTGGAAAAAATACCAACACATGGAGGCTAAACAATACACTACTTAATAACAAAGAGATCACTGAAGAAATCAAAGAGGAAATCAGAAAATACCTACAAACAAATGACAATGAAAACAAGATGACCCAAAACCTATGGGATGCAGTAAAAGCAGTTCTAAGATGGAAGTTTATAGCAATACAACCCTACCTTAAGAAAAAAGAAACATCTCAAATAAACAACCTAACCTTACACCTAAAGCAATTAGAGAAAGAAGAACAAAAAACCACCAAAGTTAGCTGAAGGAAAGAAATGAAAAAGATCAGATCAGAAATAAATGAAAAAGAATTGAAGGAAACAATCACAAAGATCAATACTAAAAGGTGGTGCTTTGAGAAGATAAACAAAATTGATAAACCAAGGGCCAGACTTATCAAGAAAAAAACGGAGAAGACTCAAATCAATAGAATTAGAAATGAAAAAGGAGAAGTAACAACCGACACTGTAGAAATACAAAGGATCATGAGAAATTACTACAAACAACTATATGCTGATAAAATGGACAACCTGGAAAAATGGACAAATGCTTAGAAATGCACAACCTTCTGAGACTGAACCAGGAAGAAACAGAAAACATGAACAGACCAATCACAAGCACTGAAATTGAAACTGTGATTTAAAATCTTACAACAAACAAAAGCCCAGGACCAGATGGCTTCATCAGGCGAATTCTATCAAACATTTACAGAAGAGCTAACACCTATCCTTCTCAAACTCTTCCAAAATATAGCAGAGGGAGGAATACTCCCAAACTCATTCTACAAGGCCACCATCACCCTGATACCAAAACCAGACAAAGATGTCACAAAGAAAGAAAACTACAGGCCAATATCACTGATGAACATAGATGCAAAAATCCTCAACAAAATATTAGCAAACAGAATCCAACAGCACATTAAAAGGATCATACACCATGATCAAGTGGGGTTTATCCCAGGATTGCAAGGATTCTTCAGTATACGCAAATCAATCAGTGTGATACACCATATTAACAAAATGAAGGAGAAAAACCATATGATCATCTCAATAGATGCAGAGAAAGCTTTTGACAAAATTCAACACCCATTTATGATAAAAACCCTGCAGAAAGTAGGCATAGAGGGAACTTTCCTCAACATAATAAAGGCCATATATGACAAACCCACAGCCAACATTGTCCTCAATGGTGAAAACCTGAAACCATTTCCACTAAGTTCAGGAACAAGACAAGGTTGCCCACTCTCACCACTATTATTCAACATTGTTTTGGAAGTTTTAACTACAGCAATCAAGAAGAAAAAGAAATAACAGGAATCCAAATCAGAAAAGAAGAAGTAAAGCTGTCACTGTTTGCAGATGACATGATACTATACATAGAGAATCCTAAACATGCTACCAGAAAACTACTAGAGCTAATCAATGAATTTGGTAAAGTAGCAGGATACAAAGTTAATGCACAGAAATCTCTTGCATTCCTATACATTAATCATGAAAAATCTGAAAGTGAAATTATGAAAACACTCCCATTTAGCATTGCAACAAAAAGATTAAAATACCTAGGAATAAACCTACCTAAGGAGACAAAAGACCTATAGGCAGAAAAATATAAGATACTGATGAAAGAAATTAAAGAGGACAAAAACAGATGGAGAGATATACCATGTTCTTGGATTGGAAGAATCAACATTGTGAAAATGACTGTAGTACCCAAAGCAATCTACAGATTCAATGCAATCCCTATCAAACTACCACTGGCATTTTTCACAGAACTAGAACAAAAATTTTCACAATTTGTATGGAAACAGAATAGACCCCGAATAGTGAAAGCAATCTTGAGAAAGAAAAATGGAGCTGGAGAAGTCAGGCTCCCTGACTTCAGACCATACTACAGAGCTATAGTAATCAAGACACTATGGTACTGGCACAAAAACAGAAATATAGATCAATGGAACAGGATAGAAAGCCCAGAGACAAACCCACACACATATGGTTACCTTATTTTTGATAAAAGAGGCAAGAATATATAATGGAGAAAAGACAGCCTCTTCAATAAATGGTGCTGGGAAAACTGCACGTAAAAGAATGAAATTAGAACACTCCCTAGCACCATACACAAAAATAAAATCAAAATGGATTAAAGACCTAAATTTAAGGCCAGACACTATCAAACTCTTAGAGGAAAACATAGGCATAACACTCTATGACATAAATCACATCAAGATCCTTTTAGACCCACTTCCCAGAGAAATGGAAATAAAAACAAACAAAATTAAATAAATGGTACCTAATGAAACTTAAAAGCTTTTGCACAGCAAAGGAAACCATAAACAAGATGAAAAGACAAACCTCAGAATGGGAGAAAATATATGCAAATGAAGCAACTGACAAAGGATTAATCTCCAAAATTTACAAGCAGCTCATGCAGCTCAATATCAAGAAACAGACAACCCACTCCAAAAATGGGCAGAAGACCTAAATAGACTTTTCTCCAAAGAGGCATACATATTGCCAACAAACACATGGAAGAATGCTCAACATCATTAATCATTAGAGAAATGCAAGTCAAAACTACAATGAGATTATCACCTCATACCAGTCAGAATGGCCATCATCAAAAAATCTAGAAACAATAAATGCTGGAGAGGGTGTGGAGAAAAGGGAACCCTATTGCACTGTTGGTGGGAATGTAAATTGATATCGCCACTCTGGAGAACAGTATGAAGGTTCCTTAAAAACTAAAAATAGAACTAGCATATGACCCAGCAATCCCACTACTGGGCATATACCCTGAGAAAACCATAATTCAAAGAGAGTCATGTACCAAAATGTTCACTGCAGCTCTATTTACAATAGCCAGGACATGGAAGCAACCTAAGTGTCCACAGACAGATGAATGGATAAAGAAGATGTGGCACATATATACAATGGAATATTACTCAGCCATAAAAAGAAACGAAATTGAGTTATTTGTAGTGAGATGGATGGATCTAGAGTCTGTTTTACAGAGTGAAGTAAGTCAGAAAGAGAAAAACAAATACCGGATGCTAATACATATATATGGAATCTAAAAAAAAAAAAAAATGGTCATGAAGAACATGGGGGCAAGACGGGAATAAAGACATAGACCTACTAGAGAATGGATTTGAGGATATGGGGAGGGGGACGTGTAAGCTGGAATAAAGTGATAGAGTGGCATGGACATATATACACTACCAAACGTAAAATAGATAGCTAGTGGGAAGCAGCCGCATAGCGCAGGGAGATCAGCTCGTTGCTTTATGACCACCTAGGGGGTGAGATAGGGAGGGGAGGGAGGGGAGGAGACGCAAGAGGGAAGAAATATGGGGACATATGTCTATGCATAATGGATTCAGTTTGTTATAAAGCAGAAACTAACACACCATTGGAAAGCAGTATATACACCAATGAAGATTTTTTTTTTAATAAAATATAAAAGTACATGTAGCACCTGAACAAAAATTGGAGCCAGGAGTATATACCAGAAAGAAAAAAAAATAGCAGATTAAAGATAAGTAAGTGGGAAAAGCTGGATGTTTTCAAATAATATCAAGTTGCCCCTTTTGACAGGAGCTTCAGTTAATATTAACTTTTAGAAGAGAACCTCAAAAAGTTGCGTTAGAAACATACTGTGAAAATTCTTGTATTTCAGTGTAAATGTGTGACTGATTTAGACACAGAGAGTAACTAGAAATTTCTATGAGCTCTGATCTCATAGAACTTATTTGGTGACAAATAAGAAGCTAAAGGGGGTAGAACAAAGAAGGAGAAGAGACAATTATTTTAAAGTGGTTGGGCTGGAATGAAGAATGAAGGTGGGGGAAAAAATAAGTGGATAGTTATAGGAAACGCTGTGATGATGAAATATCCTATGACTGAGCATTCATTGATTGGATGTTGAAGTAGGGAGGAGTCAAATAGAACTCATAGGTTTGAATCAGAATGACCTGGAAAGTGGTGCTGACATTAGAAATCAGGAGATCAGGAAGGACACATCTAGATGTAAAGATGACGAGCTTCTAATGACAATATTGAATTCAAAGTGTCAAAAGCCATTCAAACAGAGATCCCAGAAGGCAGGTGGAAGTACAAAGTCAGGGCTGCAGAAAGTCGTATGAGTTATTTCCACATAGAAAAACTCGTTGAAATCATACGAGTTTTTGGTGTTGGAATTGCTCAGCAATAAGAGGGCCAATGAAAGATCAAGTGGGAAATCTTATTTCTAGAACCAGAGGAAGAAAGATAACTAACGAAGGCATACAGAGGTCTTCAGATAGGTAAGAAGGGAACCAGGAAAAATACTATAGAACCAAAAAGAGGAAAACGTTTCAAACAGGTAATTGTCAAATGCTTCAGGCAAGACAATAAGGATTTAGAATAAATTGTAGATTATACTACAGGAGATTATCAATGATCATTGACAGATTTTTATTAGAGAAACTTCCCCAAAATGTTAATTTTTACTAACAGTGTTAGATTGTATTATCTGTTCTCAGTTACTCATTTCCTCCTCACCTTCGCCATTCTTTACTGTAGGATGGAGGTAATTCCAACCTCACTGACTGGACTTGGCCTTGTGACTTGCTTTGGCCAACAGAATGGGAGCAGACTTTATGCCACCTATCAGAGATATAGATCATGCTCGCATGAATAGGCTCTTTCTCTCTTGTGTTCTGCCTTCTGCTGTGAGATTAGCATAAACCAGCTAGGGTCTGCTCTTTCAGCCTGGATCCTGGAATGGGAAGATAGATGGAGCTAATAATCCCAGTTGAGCCCAGCCAAGACATCTCAGCCGACTTGCAGCCCTGTTGCAATACAAGTTAGAAATAAATGTTTGTTCTTATAAGCCACTGAGCTATTGGGGTTGTGTTACGAAAACAAAAGCTAACTAATACACCACCTTTAGAAAATTCAGAAGCTGTTAAAAATTTTAGAATCTTTGCAAGTGTTGCTGTGTGAAGTTCCTTGAGGCATATAAATTAAAAATAATTTACCTTATCCATTGTCATAAACCTGAATCAAAATTTGAAATAAATATCATGCCTACTAGCCCTTGGTCATTCATTTAAGTAATTTGTAGATATCTGTGAATCTTTGTAAAGTACCTCTAATAAAGCATGCTTTCTTTTAAGGTGTCTCCATGGGCTCTTTAATAGCCACACAGCCACACTCTTCTAGTACTTGGATTTACCATGGAAAGTATTTTTCCTCCCTATTATTGTTGGCAAAAACTACATCATTCTGGTCTGTTCAGAACTCAACAATCTGTACTGCCATTTGTGCTATTACAATGTCTCTTAAGATTTCCTCTGCCGTTCCTTTATTCTTGGTACCTCCTTTGTGATTTATGAGATGTTTTATGGCATTGTAATGTGGCTCTTGACGTATAGTGTAACACACTAAATTACCCTGATTTAAATAAACAACTTACCATGTGAATATTTTCAGGCATTTTGAAATGTGGTATTTTTTCCCTTGATTTGGCCTGAAAAATCAATGGCATAAAAATTAAAGCACAGTGCCTTAGCTTATAATGTGCACAATTTTTCCTTTGCCACTCCTATTTGTGATATTACTAGAAACTAAAATTGTGTGCTTTTGAAGAAAGATTGTATATCTTTCTTGAGGGTTTCTTTCACTTATCATCAAAATATTTTCAAAATCATATGGATGCATAGTTAGCTATATAAGAATATCAATAGTCCAGTTTTTTAAATTATGTTCTATATCAAATAATAAAGATGCCAAAGATATCAAATAATAAAGATACCAATAATGAACAACTGTTCACTGTTTTCTTTTCAAATATTAGGGCAATACTGTCAGGTCAGAAGCATGTGGCTATCAAAATCTGTTACATTTGGAAAAGAATAAGATTGAAGACATGCCCCCAAATGTGCTATTATCTTGAATGCAGAATTCACGTCTATTACCATTGTTGACTCAACTAGGAGGCAGCAGATAGTACAATAGGACAGATGTAAAGTCCAGGAAGATACAAAGAGGCTGGTATAGAAACCTTAGTGAAAAGATGAGAGGGATTTTAAAAAAAGAAAATTCAGCAGCTTCTAAGACAAGGCAAACTGAGGAGGGAAAGCTCTCAATGGGAAAATACATCAGGAGATTCACTCTGAGAAGTATTTTTAATAAAAGAAAATTTGGATTCTTAGAAAACAGTACCTGTCCAAAGGCTCCTTTCCCTGCTTTTATTACTTAATTTTTTTAGTTCTTAAACAGTACCTGTGAAAGGCTCTTTTCCCTGCTTTTATTACTTAAAATTTTTAGTTCTCATTATTCATTAAATAATAGTACTACCTGCCTAATTATGTTCTCAAGAGTATATTTAATTACAGTTTCTACATTCAGTGATTTGGTCATTAAATCAATATACTATGACATCATGTTTCTACTGGAGCACACTCAAAAAGCATAATGTACTCAGCCCTTGGATATTTCCTTTTTCCCCTTAGACTGTTCCTTTCAGATTCATATGGGAAATATAGCATTTCAATTCCACTGTAATTTCTTCCTTCATTAATAAAGCACCTGTAAGTTCACCTTCAACTATAAACCTACTCACTCTCTTTGAGCCTTCACAGAGACAGCCCTGAATCCCAGATGATTAGATGGGAGTGGTGTTTTTGAGTATCTCCAATTTCAGTTCTTAGTTACACTGTGGAAGCTGAGGAAAATTTGACCTTAGAAGTTCATTTTCTCAAATATTTCCACATATCATTAAAGCCCAGGCTTTATTTCTCTTTAGTTTTTTTTTTCTCCAGGAAACATTATAGTTTAGATAACATGAGATCAAAAATTAAAATGTTAATAGAAACTATCAAATGTAACAATGCAATTTATTTTCCAGGATGGTTTCTCCAATAAAATTTTGGAAACCACTAACAATAATAACACCAAAAGTACTCATCTCATGAGATTCTCCAAGGACCTACATTTCAGGAAGTAGTAGATAAATAGGAGATCAAGCAAAGATGCCAACCCATTTCATGAGGTTAGATAAAATTTTATTCATTAATTTCAACACACTATCCTTCATGAAAATGTGTACTAAAAGACAAAATATACATTTCCAAATAAATGGCTTGATTCTGTGTTTTGTGGTCATTATAGATCTTATCATCAACCCTTTTCTCTCTCTCACTGATCTCATATTTTCTGACACCTTGCCATCCCTGGGAGCCTCACATTCTCTTCCCTATGAACATTTTCTGCCTCAGGACCTTCAGGTCCCTATCATCTCATGCCTCCATCACATCTCCCCTTGTCCTCTCAACCCAGCACATCCTCTATTGCCCACAGTCCTCCATGTGGATGGTTATGTCCTTTGGGTCTCCTCAAAGCTGAAAAGGAAGAAACCAAGTGGTAATGTCGAACTGTTCTCTGTTCTTATCATGTGGAGTCCAGGAAAGACAATTTACCCCTACATGGTAATCATTTTTGTACCATCACCAAGAGGTGAAACTAACTTGTCTTCTCTATCTCAGTGACTAGCAATTTGGTAGCCATGTGACAGTGTGAACTCAAAGCTCAACAACACTTGGCCAAAGAGCCCACACTCTGCTCCCCAACTATATGCCATGGCACGCACTGAGAAACAGACAACTTATTACTAATTCCTTCACATGATGGAGAATTTTTTGTAATTCTCAGAGGTACTGCCAGTGTTGATAGTTCTGGCACTACTGAAGAGTTCATTCTAGGGCAGTGGTTCTCAAACTTTGATTCACATTAAAATCACCCAGGGACCTTAAAAAATCTTGAATACCCAGACTGAACCCATGCTAATCAAATCAGAATCTCTGGATGTTACAAACAATAAATGCTGGAGAGGGTGTGGAGAAAAGGGAAGCATCTTGTACTGTAGGTAGGAATGTAAATTGATACAGCCACTATGGAGAACAGTGTGGAGGTTCCTTAAAACACTACAAATAGAACTACCACACGAACCAGCAATTCCACTACTGGGAATATACCCTGAGAAAACCATAATTCAAAAAGAGTCATGTACCAAAATGTTCATTGCAGCTCTATTTACAACAGCCAGGACATGGAAGCAACCTAAGTGTCCATCGACAGATGAATGGATAAAGAAGATGTGGCACATATATACAATGGAATATTACTCAACCATAAAAAGAAATGAAATTGAGTTATTTGTAGTGAGGTGGATGGATCTAGAGTCTGTCATACAGAGTGAAGTCAGAAAGAGAAAATCAAATACCGTATGCTAATACATATATATGGAATCTAAAAAAATAAAAAATAAAAAAATAAACGGTCATGAAGAACCTAGGAGCAGGACAGGAATAAAGATGCAGACCTACTAAAGAATGGACTTGAGGACACGGGGAGGGGGAAGGGTAAGCTGGGACAAAGTGAGAGAGTGGCATATATACACTGCCAAATGTAAAATCGATAGCTACTGTGAAGCAGCCACATAGCACAGGGAGATCAGCTTGGTGCTTTGTGACCACCTAGAGGGGTGGGATAGGGAGGGTGGGAGAGAGGGAGATGCAAGAGGGAAGAGATATGGGGATATATGTATATGTATAGCTGATTCACTTTGTTATAAAGCAGAAACTAACACACCATTATAAAGCAATTATACTCCAATAAAGATGTTTTTTAAAAAAAGATATACCAGGCATATGTTAAA
Source organism: Kogia breviceps (assembly GCF_026419965.1). NCBI lineage: Eukaryota > Metazoa > Chordata > Mammalia > Artiodactyla > Physeteridae > Kogia > Kogia breviceps. The sequence goes on along the minus strand of NC_081320.1, from coordinate 69,956,984 downwards.
CAAAAGAAGGTTAAGGTAGCTGTAAAAAAAAAAAAAAAAAAAATTACATTTCTTCTTTGAGATTAGTTTTTAAAAAGGCCATTATATTCTACACATGTAATAAACAGTGTCTAAAACATGAAGAAGAAGAAAAAAGAATCTCTGGATGTGAGACAGAGGCATCAGTATTTAAAAAACAAAAACTTGCCATGTGATTACACTGTACACCCAAGTTTGAGCAACAGTGTTCTAGGGTAGTGCTTCTCAAACTTGAACTACATAAGAATCCCCTGAGGAGGTTTTTTAAAATTCTGATTCCCTGGCCCTATGCTGATGGATTATATCATAATCTGTAGGGATGAGTTCCAAGAAATCAGTATCTTTTGAAACTCTCTGGGTGACTCTATGTGGCCCATTTAAGAAGCAGTGTTTTGTCAAGAGAATGAGAAGACTGGAAGAAAATATTTACCAAAAATATATAGGACAGTTATCCAAAATATAAAAAGAACTCTGCCAACTGAAAATTATCACTTGCCATCTGTTTCTACAAGAATGAAGCCACTAGCCAATGCAGTCGCTGACCTTCAATACACCCTAAAAGGAGTTCAGGGCAGAGATCAGGAATGAGGCACTCTGTGCTCTGGGAAAAACTAGCAGAACAGACTTTCAGACAGATATTTTCAGGAGAAGATTTTATGAGCCCAAATTCTTGCATCTCCTCATATCTAGAAAAGCACTAAAATCATTATTGGAGACATCTGCCACTCATGACTAGCAGCAGCCTTCTGCTAAAATGTGTGCTTGGCTGCAGGTATTCACCTTCACTAAAATCACATATATACTGACCTCCCCCACTACCTCTTCGGAGCAGTCCCTCAGAGCTATCTGAGAGGCTGTCTCTCAGGCTATAGCCCTCATTTTGCCCCAAATAAAACTTAACTCATTACTCTCACGTTGTGCATTTTTTTCACTCAACAACTCTTGTAACTCAACAATAAGAAACTAAACAACCCAATTAAAAATTGGGCAAAAGATTTGAACAGACACCTCACCAAAGGAGAGGTACAGGTGGCCAATTAGCATACGAAAAGATGCTCCACATCACGTCATTTAGGGAATTGCAAACGAAAATAACAATGAGATATCACTATACACTATTAGAATGCTGAAAGTGTGAAACACTGACAACACCAAATGCTGGTGAGGATGTGAAACAACAGGAATTCTCATTCATTGCTGGTGGGAATACAAAATAGTACAACCACTTTGAAAGATACTTTAACAGTTTCTTACAAAGTTAAACATAGTCTCACCATATGATCCAGCAACCACGCTCTTTGATAATTACCCAAATGAGTTGAAAACTTATGTCCTCACAAAAACCTGCCATAAATGTTTGTAGCAGCTTCATTCATAATTGTCAAAACTGGGAAGCAATCAAAGTGTCCTTCAGCAGGTGAATGGGTAAATCAACTGTGGTACCTCTTGAGAATGGAATATTATTCAGCACTAAAAATAAATGAGCTACCAAGCCATGAAAAAATATGGAGGAAATTTAAATACATATTACTAAGCAAAATAAGCCAATCTGACAGGCTACATACTGTACAATTCCAACTATATGACACTGGAAAAGGCAAAACTAAATAAATAGTTAAAAAGATCATTGGTTGCCAGGGATTTGGGGGGAGGAAGGGATGAATAGGTGGAGCACAGGCGATTTTTATGGCTATGAAACTATTCTGTATGAAATTACAATGGTGGATATATATCATGATACATTTGTCAAAACGCATAGAATGTACGACACCAAGAGTGCACTCTAATGTAAACTATGGACTTGGGGTGATAATAATGTGTCAATGTAGGTTTAGCAATTGTAACAAACGTAACTTTCTGGTGGGGAAGGTTGATAATGGTAAGCTATCATTGCCTGGGAGAAGGGGTAAATGGGAAATCTCTGTATTTTCTGCTCAATTTTGCTGTTCACCCAAAACCACTTTAAAAGATAAAGTCTCCTAAAAACAAAGAAACAGAAGCAGTATTTTTGACCTTCACTATTCACTGTGTGTACAGCCCTTGTAAGCATCACCTGGAGCTTGTAAGTGCAAATTCATGGGTCCCACCTCAGACCTACTGAGTCAGAATCTCTGCAATCTGTGTTTGAACAAGCATTCCGCCCTGCAGGTGATTCTAATGCTCACAAAATTTTGAGAGGTGCTATCCTAATACCTACAAACTTCAATGTGCAAGAATGACTAAGTATCTCATTAAAATGAAGATTGTGATTCAGTAAATCTGGAATGAGGCCAGAGATTCGGCATTTGGGGCAAGTTCCAAGGTGATGTCCAGATGCTGCTAGTATAAAGACCACTGTCTGATCAGCAAGGCTAGAACAAAGCAATAGTATGAAGCCTTCTCTTCCTGCTTCATTCTCTCTCCTCCTGCCCGCTGCTCCCAAACACACACACCCTATAATAAGGTCTCAAGCATAATGTACCATCGGAAGAGGAAAGAAAGCTGTTCACCCTGGATATAGGCAATAAGGGAGTATCTGTAAGGAATTTAAAAACAATCAGAAACCTGACTAAAATTTGTTCCCTTTTAAAAATATCACCTTGTGGACAATTCTAAACATTATCAGGGATGAAATATTCCTCCTAACCAGGCGTCTGTGTCTCATCTACACTATACTCCACTTCTCACTGTTATCCCTCCCTTCTGTAATGGCCATAAAAATTTGGAGAAGTAGAGTCCCACAAAGTCAGAAAGCTTGATTAGGAGTCAAAAGCTCCTAATCCCAGTGAAGTTAGATTTCTCCTTGGATCAGAGCAAATCCCTTACTTTTCCCTTCCCCATTTTCTCAATAACATTGCAAAGAAATATTAAGAAAATTGCTAATGTTGTGCATTTGCCTGGGGTAACTCAGGAAATCTCACTTCTAACCAGAGCTCTGAAAGCAGCAATTATTTAAAATGTATTCAATATGGAGCTAGAGGAGGAGAGGGAGGAAGCCGGGAAGGCAGAAAACAGGGAAGAGAAAACTCCTATAAAGACTGCAGCTGAAGGACAGATACACCACACTTCAAGGATCAAGTAACCAATCACCTTTCCAAGAAAAGATGGTCCAGAGCTTCCCTGGTGGCGCAGTGGTTGAGAGTCCGCCTGCCGATGCAGGGGACGCGGGTTCGTGCCCCGGTCCGGGAAGATCCCACATGCCGCGGAGAGGCTGGGCCCATGAGCCATGGCCGCTGAGCCTGCGCGTCCGGAGCCTGTGCTCCGCAACGGGAGAGGCCACAACAGTGAGAGGCCCGCGTACCGCAAACAAAAAGAAAACAAAGAAAAGATGGTCCAGCATTTCTCAAAGTGTGGCTCCTCACACTTGTGTCACACAAAGATTCCCAGGCCCTGCCTAGACTTGCTGAATCATCAATATACATGAGGTAATCTACATTTATTAACAAGCATCCCATGCCCAAAATATGTTTGCAAAACACTGATTTAGAGGAAACCTGAGATCCAGGAAGTCTCATGATGCCAAGTCATAGGCTCTTCTCAACCACCTGGAAAATCACAGCCTGAGTCCCTGACGGCTGATTGAGAAAGAAGCTCCAGCTGCCCTGTGTAGGACTCAACACACCAGTGTCCTTCCCAGGACTGAAGGAGAAGGCCTCAGATCATTCAAGGAGAACTTCTACTGAACTGCACCCACCCAGGTGAGACCCAGTCAGCCTGCATGAGAAACAGTCCTAAGAATTTGTTACTCTGTCTCCTGCAGTGAAGTCCCTGAAGAAGCTGCTGATTTAGAAAATGTGCCCTCTTCATAAGACTCTCAAGAGACATTTCTTCCTTGTGTTGTAAATAGTGGTCCATCGTCTGAACAATTAGGTGGTGAATGGCTTAGTTAATCAGATTTCCTTCTATACACTGACCAGTAGAAGACTTAGAGTCTAATCTGAGGTTATGCCCTACCAAATGCTTAGGATTTAACAGTGTGCATTTCTGAGTTAGTTTCAGTTCTGGCTACCCTTTTTATGATCCTGCTCTTTATTCCCCCTTGCCTTTTTCACCTACTTCCAATATGTTACCTTGCTATTTTTTATGTATCCTTGTAAACCACTTTAAAATACTTTCTAGAACAAATCATGTTCTAGGTGAAGAGATGGGTAGATAGATAAATCCTTATTGACCTCATTTTTCTTGGTTATAAAATGAGGGATTCCGACTTGGTGATCACTAACATATCTTCCAAGTCTAAAGCCTAAAATTCTATTATAAGCTTTGATACAACAATGAACTCTCCTTTAAAATATAACATATTTCTGATGTGTTATTGCAACATTTTTTTCTAGCCAAGAGCTTAGTCATAAAAGGGAAGAAATATCAATTTCAAAAAGCATCTTATATCTACAAAATGTAATTGCTTTTCACTCCATCTGATTTTAGGATAGTGTTTTAGGATTTTATGAAACCAACAGAAAAAAATAAAACAGTGTCAGTAAAAACAAAACAAAACAAAAAACTTCATCTAAAATTTTAATCAAGTTTGTTTATTCCTCAATCTCCCACCCATTTTTTTTTTAATCTTGTTTTTCCATCTTTTCCTTCTACCGGTAGACGGAAACACAAAATTCTGATTTGGAAGCAATTAATTACAAAGTTTTAATTTTCAAACTGTAACATCATCAAACATTGTGAATGTATTCACACTGAATTGTACACTTACAGTGGTTGAAATGGTACATATTCTGTTGCATATATTTTACCACAATTCTTTAAAGAGCGAAAGTTAACAGTATCAATCATGAGAGATTGCTACCTCTAATCCTGACCCTGTGCATTAACACTTTTGTACTATTCTTTTCCTTTTTACATGTATGAATATTGTGTATATTCAGAAAACAGTAAAATGGCAGAGTTGATTTATAACTTCCATCTTATTGCAATAATGCTGCTATTTAAAGAAACATAAACAGCAGTTCACAGAATGCAGCTGCCACTGAATTATCAGAGAGAGATTGTTTTCTCTAAAGAATGTATACTTTATGTTTTATCATTAACTGATTTGGATAATGGTTTAGAGTGTTTCCTTGGGTATACTTTCACCCCAAAATACTTTTGTGATACTTGCAATAGAGCATCATACCTGCCCAAATAACATACTAGGTCTATTTTCAGCCCCTCTGTCCAAATGTAACATCTAATCACATTCCTTAAACAAAGGTCTTCTTTGTTTTACCTAAAAAAAAAAAATTAAGTCACATATATGTAGAGATAAAGATGTAGCTAGATCTAGACATAGATCTAGACATAGATCTAGAGGAAACTGTTATTGCCAGATTGAAAGTCTGCATTTCATATGGATGAGAAACATTGGTAAGAAAACTCAAAAAGAGGAGAGAAAGTAGAAGAGAATTTAACCCAACCTTTATCAAAACCTTTTGCGTTTTGCAAGGTGTTTGAAATGGAAGGTCTCATTGAATTCTGATCCTCCAGCCTCAAAAAAACACTTGCATTTAAGACAAAGACCAGGACATCTGTGTCCCACCCTCTTCCTACCTACTTTAATATCATCACCCTAGCTCTAACCCCCGTCTCCATGATGTTACTTCAAAATATGACATCTGGATCTTCCCTATAACACACGTAGAGAGAAACCAGCACAACACAGCCTCATCACCTGTTTCCTGCTACATCCAAAATGGTGAATGCACACCCTAGGTCCATGCACCATGCCTGTCTGTGAGACAAACTTGTTTCTTCATGTGTGTGTGTTGACAGAAAGTATACCCGGACCCAGACAACAACCTCACCTAATGGCAGCACTTTGCTGCACCCACAACAAACCCTAGACTAATGGAATATTTTGGAAAACCACAGAACTAGGAGTAGCAGTCACTGGTCTCCCAGTCCACATCATAATAAACTCAAGGATAATGTGGCACTTTGCAGACTTGACCTTGGTCCAGCCCAAATTGGGTGTGTGTAAGTGCATGAAGTGGACAGCCGTTCTTTCCAGGGGGTCAGCCACACAAGAAACCCTCTACACACATTACCAACACTTCCCTTGGCCTTCTTCCTCTCACGGTTGGATTCTCATACATTACCATTGATCAAAAGTCACCAGCCCTCATTTCATCCCTGGGTTCTCTCACTAGTCCAGATTCAAGATGTAAAGAATGTGGTCACTTTTTCATAATCTCAATCTACAATTTGAATAAATATAACTGGCTGTCAAAATTTACTTTATCAAGTTTCATTGTCAGAGCCTTCATTTCCTACAACTCATGGTTGTTAACAAGACTTTAAATTAAAGCAAACACCCTAACAGGAAAAAGAAAGGGCAATAATAAACAGACTTTAAATATATAGAATAGAATCTGTAAGATCAGCCTCTTTTAAGTTTCTTTTGAAATCTCTTATTAAAATAACCTTTAATCAATACAGTTTAATTCACTAACATGGTGGCAATGAAGTTGTTATCAATAGGAAAAATGAAACAAGTCACATTGTTACAAATATTTTTTGTTGCCCTTTTAAGGATTTGTGAAATATAAGGTTGAACATAGTAATTTGACACCTTTTAAACTGTCACCTAAATATCATGTTCTTTTTAAAATTATAATCTCTCTTGATGAGTCATAAATTCATTACTGTTAAACTCATGTCTCTGATTCCAACTTAAAGAGCACCTTAGGGCTTCCCTGGTGGCGCAGTGGTTGAGAGTCCGCCTGCTGATGCAGGGGACACGGGTTCGTGCCCCGGTCCGGGAAGACCCCACATGCCGCGGAGCGGCTGGGCCCGTGAGCCATGGCCGCCGAGCCTGCGTGTCTGGAGCCTGTGCTCCGCAACGGGAGAGGCCACAACAGTGAGAGGCCTGCATATCACAAAAAAAAAAAAAAAAAAAAAAAAAAAAAGAGCACCTTAGAGTTGTTTTACATTTTATTATGTCCCATTAAATTGCTTTTGCTGTATTCTTTTAGATTTTTACTTACTGTTTAGTAATTTTATAGTTAGAAAACTGAGGCAATTTTTTTTCTAACACCTTTATTGCAGTACAATTGCTTTACAATGGTCTGTTAGTTTCTGCTTTATAACAAAGTAATCAACTATACATATACATATCTCCTCCCTCTTGCGTCTCCATCCCACCCTCCCTATCCCACCCCTCTAGGTGGACACAAATCACCGAGCTGATCTCTCTGTGCTATGTGGCTGCTTCCCACTAGCTATCTATTTTACATTTGGTAGTGTATATATGTCCTTGCCACTCTCTCACTTCGTCCCAGCTTAACTTTCCCCATCCCCATGTCCTCAAGTCCATTCTCCATGTCTGAGTCTTTATTCCTGTCCTGCCCCTAGGTTCTTCAGAACCTTTTATTTTTTTTTTAAGATTCCATGTATATGTGTTAGCACACAGTATTTGTTTTTCTCTGTTTGACTTACTTCACTCTGTATGACAATCTCTAGGTCCATCCACCTCATTACAAATAACTCAATTTCATTTCTTTTTATGGCTGAGTAATATTCCATTGTATATTTGTGCCACATTTTCTTTATCCATTCATCTGTGATGGACACAGGTTGCTTCCATGTCCTGACTATTGTAAATACAGCTGCAATGAACATTTTGGTACATGACTTTTTGAATTATGGTTTTCTCAGGGTATATGCCCAGTAGTGGGATTGCTGGGTCATAAGGTAGTTCTATTTTTAGTTTTTTAAGGAACTTGCATACTGTTCTCCATAGTGGCTGTATCAATTTACATTCCCACCAACAGTGCGAGAGGGTTCCTTTTCTCCACACCCTCTCCAGCATTTACTGTTTGTAGATTTTTTGATGATGGCCATTCTGACTGGTGTGAGGTGATACCTCACTATAGTTTTGATTTGCACTTCTCTAATGATGAGTGATGTAGAACATCCTTATGTGTTTATCCGCAATCTGTACATCTTCTTGGAAGAAATGTCTATTTAGGTCTTCTGCCCATTTTTGGATTGGATTGTTTGTTTTTTTGATATTGAGCTGTATGAGCGGCGTGTAAATTTTGCAGATTAATCCTTTGTCAGTTGCTTCATTCACAACTATTTTCTTCCAGCCTGAGGGTTGCCTTTTCATCTTGTTTATGGTTTCCTTTGCTGTGCATATGCTTTGAAGTTTCATTAGGTCCCATTTGTATATTTTTGTTTTTATTTCCATTTCTCTAGGAGGTGGGTAAAAAAGGATCTTGCTGTAATTTATGTCATAGACTGTTCTGCCTATGTTTTCCTCAAAGAGTTTGATAGTGTCTGGTCTTCCATTTAAGTCTTTAATCCATTTTGAGTTTATTTTTCTGTATGGTGTTAGGGAGTGTTCTAATTTCATTCTATAAAATGTAGCTGTCCAGTTTTCCCAGCACCACTTATTGAAGAGGCTGTCTTTTCTCCACTGTATATCCTTTATCAAAGATAAAGTGACCAGGGCTTCCCTGGTGGCGCAGTGGTTGGGAGTCCGCCTGCCGATGCAGGGGTCACGGGTTCGTGCCCTGGTCCGGGGGGATCCCACATGCCGCGGAGCGGCTGGGCCCGTGAGCCATGGCCGCTGGGCCTGCGCGTCCGGAGCCTGTGCTCTGCAACGGGAGAGGCCACAGCAGTGAGAGGCCCGCATACCAAAAAAAAAAAAAAAAAAAAAAAAAAAAAAAAAGATAAAGTGACCATATGTGCATGGGTTTATCTCTGGGCTTTCTATCCTGTTCCATTGATCTATATTTCTGTTTTTGTGCCAGAACCATACTGTCTTTATCACTGTAGCTTTGTAGTATAGTCTGAAGTCAGGGAGCCTGATTCCTCGAGCTCCATTTTTCGTTCTCAAGATTGCTTTGGCTATTCGGGGTCTTTTGTGTTTCCATACAAATTGTGAAATTTTTTGTTGTAGTTCTGTAAAAAATGCCAGTGGTAGTATGATAGGGATTGCATTGAATGTGTAGATTGCTTTGGGTAGTAGAGTCGTTTTCACAATGTTGATTCTTCCAATCCAAGAACATGGTATATCTGTCCATCTGTTTGTATCATCTTTCATTTCTTTCATCAGTGTCTTATGGTTTTTGTTTGTTTTTTGTTTTTTGGGTTTTTTTGCAGTATGCGGGCATCTCACCGCTGTGGTGTCTCCTGTTGTGGAGCACAGGCTCCAGACACACAGGCTCAGCGGCCATGGCTCACGGGCCCAGCCGCTCCATGGCATGTGGGATCTTCCCGGACCAGGGCACGAACCCATGTCCCCTGTCTCAGCAGGCATATTCTCAACGACTGTGCCACCAGGGAAGCCCATGTCTTATGGTTTTCTGCATATAGTTCTTTTGTCTCCATAGGTAGGTTTATTCCTAGGTATTTTATTCTTTGTGTTGCAATGGTAAATGGGAGTGTTTCCTTATTTTTTTCTTTCAGATTTTTCATCATTTAGTGTATAGGATTGCAAGAGATTTCTGTGCATGAATTTTGTATGCTGCTACTTTACCAAATTCATTGATTAGCTCTAGTAGTTTTCTGGTAGCATCTTAGGATTCTCTATGTATTTTATCATGTCATCTGCAAACAGAGACAGATTTACTTCTTCTTTTCCAATTTGGATTCTTTTTATTTCTTTTTCTTCTATGATTACTGTGGCTAAAACTTCCAAACCTAAGTTGAATAACAGTGGTGAGAGTAGACAACCTTTTCTTGTTCCTGATCTCAGAGGAAATGGTTTCAGTTTTTCACCACTGGGAACGACGTTGGTTGTGGGTTTGTCATATATGGCCTTTATTATGTTGAGGTAAGGTCACTCTATGCCTCCTTTCTGGAGAGTTTTTATCAATAATGGGTGTTGAATTTTGTCAAAAGCTTTTCCTGAATCTATTGAGATGATCATATGGTTTTTCTTCTTCAATTTGTTAATATGGTGTATCATATTGATTGATTTGTGTATATTGAAGAATCCTTCCATTCCTGGGATAAACCCCACTTGATCATGGCGTATGATCCTTGTAATGTGTTGCTGGAATCTGTTTGCTAGTATTTCACTGAGAACTTTGGCATCTATGTTCATCAGAGATATGACCTATTGTTTTCTTTCTTTGGGACATCTTTGTCTGGTTTTGTAATCAGGGTGATGGTGGCCTTGCAGTTTGGGAGTGTTCTTCCCTCTGCTATATTTTGGAAGAGTTTGAGAAAGGATAGGTGTTAGCTCTTCTCTCAATGTTTGATAGAATTCGCCGGTGAAGGTATCTGGTCCTGGGCTTTTGTTTGTTGGAAAATTTTTAATCACAGTCTCAATTTCAGTGCTTGGGATTTCTATGTTTATATATTCTATTTCTTCCTGGTTTAGTCTCAAAGGTTGTGCTTTTCTAAGAATTTGTCCATTTCTTCCGGGTTGTCCATTTTATTGGCACAGAGTTGCTTGTAGTAATCTCTCATGATCCTTTGTATTTCTGCAGTGTCAGTTGTTACTTCTCGTTTTTCATTTCTAATTCTATTGATTTGGGTTTTCTCCCTTTTTTTCTTGATGAGTCTGGTTAATGGTTTATCAATTTTGTTTATCTTCTCAAAGAACCAGCTTTTAGTTTTATTGATCTTTGCTATTGTTTGCTTCATTTCTTTTTCATTTATTACTGAACTGATCTTTATGGGTTCTTTCCTTCTGCTAAATTTGGGGGGGGGGGGGGGGTTATGTTCTTTTTCTGTAATTGCTTTAGGTGTAAGGTTAGGTTGTTTATTTGAAATGTTTCTTGTTCCTTGAGGTAGGATTGTATTGTTACAAACTTCCCTCTTGGAACTGCTTTTACTGCATCCCATAGATTTTGGGTCATCGTGTTTTCATTGTCACTTGTTTCTATGTATTTCTATGTATTTCCTCTTTGATTTTTTCATTAGTCTCTTGGTTATTTAGTAATGTATTGTTTAGATTCCATGTGTTTGTATTTTTTACAGATTTCTTCCTGTAATTGGTATCTAGTCCCATAGTATTGTGGTTGAAAAAGAAACTTGATACAATTTCAATTTTCCTAAATTTACCAAGGCTTGATTTGTGACCCAAGATATGATCTATCCTGGAGAATGTGCCATGAGCACTTGAGAAGAAAGTGTATTCTGTTGTTTTTGGATGGAATGTCCTATAAATATCAATTAAGTCCATCTTGTTTAATGAATCATTTAAAGCTTGTGTTTCCTCATTGATTTTCATTTTGGATCATCTGTCTATTGGTGAAAGTGAGGTGTTAAAGTACCCTACTATGATTGTGTTACTGTTGATTTCCCCTTCTATGGCTGTTAGCATTTGCCTTATGTATTGAGGTGCTCCTATGTTGGGTGCCTATATATTTACAATTGTTATTATATCTTCTTCTTGGATTGATCCCTTGATCATTATGTACCGTGCTTCATTGTCTCTTGTAACAGTCTTTATTTTAAAGTCTATTTTGTCTGATATGAGAATTGCTACTCCAGCTTTCTCTTGATTTCCATTTGTATGGAATATCTTTTTCCATCACCTCACTTTCAGTCTGTATGTGCCCCTAGGTCTGAAGTGAGTCTCTTGTAGACAGCATATATGGGGGTCTTATTTTTTTTTTCCATTCAGCAAGTCTATATCTTTTGATTGGACCATTTAATCCATTTGCAATTAAGGTTGCAATCAATATGTATGTTCCTATTACCATTTTCTTAATTGTTTTGGGTTTGTTATTGTAAGTCCTTCCTTCTCTTGTGTTACCTGACTAGAGAAGTTCCTTTAGCATTTGTTGTAAAACTGGTTTAGTGGTGTTGAATTCTCTTCACTTTTCCATGTCTGTAAAGGCCTTGATTTCTCTTGAATGTGAATGAGATCCTTGCTGGGTAGATTAATCTTGGTTGTAGATTTTTCCCTTTCATCACTTTGAATATGTCCTGACACTCCCTTCTGGATTGCAGAGTTTCTGCTGAAAGATCAGCTGTTAAGCTTATGGGGATTCCCTTGTATGTTATTTGTTGTTTCCCCATTGCTGCTTTTAATATTTTTTCTTTGTATTTAATTTTTGATAGTTTGATTAATATGTGTCTCGGTGTGTTTCTCCTTGGATTTCTCCTTGGATTCTCTGTACTTCCTGGACTTAATCAAGTCCGACTATTTCCTTTCCCACATTAGGGAAGTTTTCAACTATAATCTCTTCAAGTATTTTCTTAATCCCTTTCTTTTTCTCTTCTTTTCCTGGGACCCTTCAAGTGTTGGTGCGTTTAATGTTTTCCCAGAGGTCTCTGAGTCTGTCCTCGATTCTTTTCATTCTTTTTTCTTTATTCTGCTCTGTGGTAGTTATTTCCACTATTTTATCTTCCAGGTCACTTATCCGTTCTTCTGCCTCAGTTATTCTGCTATTGATTCCTTCTAGAGAATTTTTAATTTCATTTATTGTGTTGTTCATCCTTGTTTGTTTGCTCTTTAATTCTCCTAGGTCCTTGTTAAATGTTTCTTGTATTTTCTCCATTCTACTTCCAAGATTTGGGGTCATCTTTCCTATCATTACTCTGAATTCTTTTTCTGGTAGACTGCCTATTTCCTCTTCATTTGTTTGGTCTGGTGGGTTTTTACCTTGCTTATTCATCTGCTGTGTGTTTCTCTGTCTGCTCACTTTGCTTAACTTACTGTGTTTGGGGTCTCCTTTTTGCAGGCTGCAGGTTCGTAGTTCCCATTGTTTTTGGTGTCTGCCCCGAGTGGCTAAGCTTGGTTCAGTGGGTTGTGAAGGCTTCCTGGTGTAGGGGACTGATGCCTGTGTGGATGAAGCTGGATATGTCTTTCTGGTGGGCAGGACCACATCCAGTGGTGTGTTTTGTGGTGTCTGTGAACTTATTATGATTTTAGGCAGTCTCTCTGCTAATGGGTGGGGTTGTGTTCCTGTCTTGCTAGCTGTTTGGCATAGGGTGTCCAGCACTGTAGGCTGCTGTTCGTTGAGTGGAGCTGGGTCTTAGCATTGTGATGGAGATCTCTGGGAGAGCTTTCACCATTTGATATTACGTGGAGCCAGGAGGTCTCTGGTGGACCAATGTCCTGATCTTGGCTCTCCCATGTCAGAGGCACAGGCCTGACACCCAGCCGGAGGACCAAGACAGCGTCAGCCACATGCCTCAGAAGAAAAGGGAGAAAAAGAGAAAGAAAGTAGGAAAAGATAAAATAAAGTTATTAAAATAAAAAAGTATTAAAAATTTTAAAAATTTAAGTAATAAAAGAAAAAAAGGAAAAAACAAAGGACAGACAGAACCCTAGGATAAATGGTAAAAGCAAAGCTATACAGACTAAATCACACAAAGAAGCATACACATACACACTCACAAAAAGAGAAAAAGGAAAAATATATATATATATAAAGAAAAGGAAGAGAGGAACCAAAGCAATAAACAAATCTACCAACGATAATAAACTCTAAATACTAAACTAAGATAAACATAAAACCAGAAGCAAATTAGATACAAAAAGCAAACCCCAAGTCTACAGTTGCTGCCAAAGTCTACTGCCTAAATTTTGGGATGATACATTGTCTATTCAGGTATTCCAGAGATGCGGGGTATATCAAGTTGATTGTGGAGATTTAATCCACTGCTCCTGAGGCTGCTGGGAGAGATTTCCCTTTCTATTCTTTGTTCACACAGCTCCCAGGGTTCAGCTTTGGATTTGGCCCTGCCTCTGCGTGTAAGTCACCTGAGGGCCACTGTTCTTTGCTCAGACAGGACAGGGTTAAAGGAGCAGCTGATTATGGGACTCTGGCTCACTCAGGCGATGGGGAGGGAAGGGTGCAGAATGCTGGGTGATCCTGCGGTGGCAGAGGCCAGGGTGACGTTGCAATAGCCTGAGGTGCACCATGTGTTCTCCTGGGGAAGTCGTCCCTGGATCACGGGACCCAGGCAGTGGTGGGTTGCACAGGTTCCGTGGGGGTGTGGATAGTGACCTGTGCTTGTACACAGGCTTCTTGGTGGCTGCAGTAGCAGCCTTAGCATCTCATGCCTGTCTCTGGGGTCCACGCTGATAGCCACATCTCACGCTCGTCTCTGGAGTTCGTTTAGGTGGTGCTCTGAATCTCCTCTCCTCACTCACCCCAAAACAATGGTCGCTTGCCTCTTAGGCATTTCCAGACTTTTTCCTGGACTCCCTCCTGGCTAGCTGTGGCGCACTAGCCTCCTTCAGGCTGTGTTCACGCAGCCATCCCCAGTCCTCTCCCTGGGATCTGACCTCTGAAGCCTGAGGCTCAGCTCCCAGCCCCCGCTCATCCCGGCGGGTGAGAAGACAAGCCTCTTGGGCTTGTGAGTGTCGGTCGGCACCGATCCTCTGTGCAGGAATCTCTCCACTTTGCCCTCTGCACCCCTGTTGCTGCGCTCTCCTCCGTGGCTCTGAAGCTTCCCCCCATCCACCCCCCAATCTCTGCCAGTGAAGGGGCTTCTAGTGTGTGGAAACTTTTCCTCCTTCATAGCTCCCTCCCACTGGTGCAAATCCCATCCCTGTTCTTTTGTCTCTGTTTTTTCTTTTTTCTTTTGCCCTACCCAGGTACATGGGACGTTTCTTGCCTTTGGGGAAGTCTGAAGTCTTCTGCCAGCATTCAGTAGGTGTTCTGTAGGAGTTATTCCACATGTAGATGTATTTCTGATGTATTTGTGGGGAGGAAGGTGATCTCCACATCTTACTCCTCCGCCCTCTTGAAGGTCCTCTCTGAGGCAATTTTTTAAAAACGAAAATCTTAAGTTTTGTTTCAGAATTTGCAGAATTCATCTTATTCACTTTTCTAAGACTGGTGCCTACTATAGTGCCTGGCATATTGATGGCATCTAAAAACTACTGATTAAATTAGAAAAAATTAATTTTTAGACAATCAATTCCATAATCTAAGCTAAAGTATTGTGGTTGTGACACTATTCTCTAGTCCTACATATGCAGGACTTAAAGCTTCTAAGAAGAGTGTTTTTGCTTGTTGTCATTCTTCTGGCTTGTTTGTTTCTCTGTATTTTTAAGATGACATATTTCTTCAATTTTAAGGTTCCATGGATTATAAAGGAAACATTTTACAAATAGCTCTACAGGAGAAAAAAGGGAAAAAAGAAACTACCAAAGTGAATGTAAACATCAATTTTATGATGCATCCCAATCTTATATATGTTAAAAGATAAAAATTTAATGTCTCAGAACCAAATAGAGTATAGTGATAGAGACTTGGCTTGTTATTATGATCTGTCTTCATTTTATTTTCTGGCCCATCAAATGAACTTAGGACAGGATATGTATTTTGAGGAATTGTGGTGGGCTTTTGTACACTTTGGGGTAAAGTCTATGGGCAGTATTAGTCAGGGGCTATGTCTTCCCATGGCCTTTTGTTCAGTGTCTATTCTACCATGATTCCTAACAAAGAGGGAATAGCAAGCATCTCATGTCACAAGGGAAAGAGTAATAATTTGGTACCAAGCATAGGTACCAAGAGTACCTCGAAAGAAAGAACTTTGGAATGTGTACATTAAAATGTATGTAATGGAAGTGTTTTCATCTAAGTAAACAATTATGAGGGAATTATTCAACGTTTAAATTGTTCCGATTTCTCCTTTCCTATAACCTAGTCTGAATGACTCTATTTTGAAAACTTGAAAGGTTCAAGCAATTATTGGGTTTACAAAGGCAGGTAAAAATAGCCTGCAAGAATAGTAAGAAATGAGGAGAAGAAAAGAAGGGAGAATCAAAGGTGAAATATAGGCAAAAAAAGTTCTTGGGAAGTCTAGGACATTCTAATCCAAATCACCAATTGTTACTTGTCCAGGAGAAAATAACTGTCCTGAATTTATTTCTGGGATTTTTAAAGCCTTGAAATTAACATCTTAGTGAAGCACACAAAACAAAGGTCAAAATTCTATCACTGAATCTTCTAAACAAGATGCTTGATTATGCCCAGATGATTTTTAATTCAACTTTTAATTCTTCCCTGTTGTTTAGCATGCTTCTGAGTTGTTTCTCCCTAAGAAGAGTTCTCATATATCCAGGAAATGCAAGCTAACCTTAACTCTCTTCTAAGCAAATCAAGGATGAAGATATGTTGGATCCTGCAAATAAAATAATTTAATGTATTCCAAACTGTCATCTAAATAATATAAGGCTGTTACTATTCTTATTTGTGAGTAAATAAGCAAAAGTTAATTATATAGCAGTTGCAAAGAGCAGATACGTATTTTAATTCCTACCATCTCTTTATTTAATGCCATTTTTTATATTTCAAAGTAGTCAATAAAACGATTTTGATTGTACTACAAATAATTCTCAAATGCTTATCTTCTCTAAAAACAGAGTAACTAGGTTTGAATAATGATCAAAGCCTCATTAGGACAATTTGTAATTTTTTATTCCAATTAATGATTATTGTACTATAAAGATGCTGCTTTTTATAAAGAGAGCTCTGATTTAGAAAAATAAATACTCAGTGTACCAATGGAGAAACTACATATTCATGTTAGTATAAACTAGCTGGTGATCATTTAATTCATTCCACAGGTTTCTGTGTAAATGATGTAAAACAAATTATAGTTAGTACAATTCTTAACCTTAACCAGTGGAGATTCTACATTTTTTTAACATCTTTATTGGAGTATAATTGCTTTACAGTGGTGTGTTATTTTCTGCTGTGTAACAAAGTGAATCAGCTATACATATACATATTTCCCCATATCTCCTCATCTTCTGTCTCCCTCCCACCCTTCCTATCCCACCCATTTAAGTGGTCACAAATCACGGAGGTGATCTCCCTGTGTTATGTGGCTGCTTCCCACTAGCTATCTATTTTACATTTGATAATGTATATAATTCCATGCCACTCTCTCACTTCATCTCAGCTTACCTTTCCCCCTACCCGTGTCCTTGAGTTGATTCTCTACATCTGAGTCTTTATTCCTGTCCTGCCCCTAGGTTCATCAGAACCTATTTTTTTTTAGATTCCATATGTATGTGTTAGCATACAGTATTTGTTTTTCGCTTTCTGACTTACTTCACTCTGTATGACAGACTCTAGATCCATCCACCTCACTACAAATAACTCAATTTCGTTTCTTTTTATGACTGAGTAGTATTCCATTGTATATTTGTGCCACATCTTCTTTATCCATTCATCTGTTGATGGACACTTCAGTGGCTTCCATGTCCTGGCTCTTGTAAACAGAGCTGCAATGAACATTGTGGTACATGACTCCTTTTGAATTATGGTTTTCTCAGGGTATATGCCTAGTAGTGGGATTGCTGGGTCGTATGGTAGTTCTATTTGTACTTTTTTAAGGAACCTCTATTCTGTTCTCTACAGTGTCCGTATCAATTTACACGTCCACCAACAGTGCAAGAGGGTTCCCTTTTCTCCATAACCTCTCCAGCATTTATTGCTTGTAGATTTTTTGATGATGGCCATTCTGACTGGTGTGAGGTGATACCTCATTGTAGTTTTGATTTGCATTTCTCTAATGATTAGTGATGTTGAGCATCCTTTCATGTGTTTGTTGGCAATCTGTATACCTTCTTTGAAGAACTGTCTATGCAGGTCTTCTGCCCACTTTTGGATGGGTTGTTTGTTTTATTGACATTGAGCTTCACGACCTGCTTGTAAATTTTGGAGATTAATCTTTTGTCGGTTGCTTCATTTGCAAATATTTTCTCCCATTCGGAGGTTAGTCTTTTCGTCTTTTTATGGTTTCCTTTGCTGTGCAGAAGCTTTTAAGTTTCATTAGGTCCCATTTGTTTATTTTTGTTTTTATTTCCATTTCTCTAGGAGGTGGGTCAAAAAGGATCTTGCTGTGATTTATGTCATAGTGTGTTCTGCTTATGTTTTCCTCTAAGAGTTTTATAGTGTCTGGCCTTACATTTAGGTCTTTAATCCATTTTGAGTTTATTTTTGTGTGTGTTGTTAGGAAATGTTCTAATTTTATTCTTTTACATGTATCTGTTGTAGTCTCTGAGAATTCTTAAAATAATTCCTACACATGGCTAATCTAAATCATTTCTGAAACGTTAATCCTGTTTCCTCTCTGCTGGTAAAATTCTCTGAAAATGTATTTATCTTCTTCAATACACCAAAAATGATTGCGATATAAGTGAGGAAGGTAACATTTTTTTCTTAGTTTCTAAGTCATCTAAGATATGGTGTGTTAATTATATCATCTCTAATCCCTACATGATCCTGTGAGTATACACATGTGCATATTTGTATACAATGCTTACATCCTGATTTTTTTCATGGACTCTTCACTTGGAAAATCCTTTACTGAGGGCCTGAGTATAGTTGTTGTGTAAACTAGAAAAGAACTACTAACACTGTACTTGGTTTTTGGCCTTCAAATAAGTCAAACAAGAGTTGGGAGATTTCAAACCAAGATGGTGGAGTAAAAGGACGTGCTCTCACTCCCTCTTGCAAAAACACCAGAATCACAACTAACTGCAGAACAATCATCTACAGGAAGACACTGGAACTCACCAGAAAAGATATCCCACATCCAAAGACAAAGGAGAAGCCACAGTGAGATGGTAGGAGGAGCACAATCACAATAAAATCAAATCCCATAACTGCTGGGTGCGTGTCTCACAAACTGGAGAACACTTATATCACAGAACTCCACCCCCTGGAGTGAAGGTTCTGAGCTGCACGTCAGGCTTCTGAACCTGGTGGACCAGCAACAGGAGGAGGAATTCCTAGAGAATCAGAATTTGAAGGCTAGCGGGATTTTCTTTTTCTTTTTTTTTTTTTTTTTTTTTGCAGTACACGGGCCTCTCACTATTGTGGCCTCTCCCATTATGGAGCACAGACTCTGGACGCGCAGGCTCAGCGGCCATTGCTCACGGGCCTAGCCACTCCGTGACATGGGGGATCTTCCTGAACCGGGGCACGAACCTGTGTCCCCTGCATCGGCAGGCAGACTCTCAACCACTGCACCACCAGGGAAGCCCAGCTAGCAGGATTTGATTGCAGGACTCTGACAGGACTGGGGGATACAGAGACTCCACTCTTGGAGGGCACACACAAAGTAGTGTGCGCATGAGGACCCAGGGGAAGGAGCATTGACCACAGGGGAGACTGAACCAGGCCTACCTGCTACTGTTGGAGGGTCTCCTGCAGAGGCAGTGGGTGGCTGTGGCTCACCATGAGGACAAGGACACTGGCAGTAGAACTTCTGGGAAGTACTCCTTGGCATGAGCCCTCCTGGAGTTCACCATTAGCCCCACCAAAGAGCCCGGTAGGCTCCAATGTTTGGTTGCCTCAGGCCAAACAACCAACAGGGAGGGAACCCAGCCCCACCCATCAGCAGTCAAGCAGATTAAAGTTTTACTGAGCTCCGCCCACCAGAGCAACAGCCAGCTCTACCCACCACCAGTCCCTCCCATCAGGAAACTTACACAAGCCTCTTAGATAGCCTCATCCACCAGAGGGCAGACAGCAGAAGCAAGAAGAACTACAATCCTGCAGCCTGTGGAACAAAAACCACATTCACAGAAAGACAGACAACATGAAAAGGCAGAGGGCTATGTACCAGCTGAAGGAACAAGATAAAACCCCAGAAAAACAATGAAATGAAGTGGAGATAGGCGACCTCTCAGAAAAAGAATTCAGAATAATGATAGTGAAGATGATCCAGGAGCTCGGAAAAAGAATGCAGGCAAAGATCGAGAGGATGCGAGAAATGTTTAACAAAGACCTAGAAGAATTAAAGAACAAACAAACAGAGATGAACAATAAAATAACTAAAATGGAAACTACACTAGAAGGAATCAATAGCAGAAGAACTGAGGCAGAAGAACGGATAAATGACCAGGAAGACAGAATGGTGGAATTCACTGCTGTGGGACAGAATAAAGAAAAAAGAATGAAAAGAAATGAAGACAGCCTGAGAGACCTCTGGGACAACATTAAATGCAACAACATTCGCATTATACAGATCCCAGAAGGAGAAGAGAGAGAGAAAGGACCCAAGAAAATATCTGAAGAGATTATAGTCAAAAACATCCCCAACATGGGAAAGAAAATAGCCACCCAACTCCACGAAGCACATAGAGTTCCATACAGGATAAACCTGAGTAGAAACATGCTGAGACACACAGTAATCAAATTGGCAAAAATTAAACACAAAGAAAAATTATTGAAAGCAGCAAGGGAAAAATGACAAATAACATACAAGGGAACTCCCATAAGGTTAACAGCTGATTTCTCAGCAGAAACTCTACAAGCCAGAAGGGAGAGGCATGATACACTTAAAGTGATGAAAGGGAAGAAACTACAACCAAGATTACTCTACCCAGCAAGGATCTCATTCAGATATGAAGGAGAAACCAGAAGCTTTACAGACAAGCAAAAGCTAATATTTTGCTTTTGCTAACACGATGATCCAAAACCTATGGGATGCAGCAAAAGTAGTTCTAAGAGGGAAGTTTATAGCTATACAAGCCTACCTCAATTCAGCACCACAAAACCAGCTCTACAACAAATGCTAAAGGAAATTATCTAAGTGGAAAACACAGGAGAAGAAAAGGACCTACAAAAAAAGAATGCAAAACAATTAAGAAAATGGTCATAGGAACATACATATCAATAATTACCTTAAACGTGAATGGATTAAATGCTCCAACCAAAAGACACAGGCTAGCTGAATGGACACAAAAACAAGACCCATATATATGCTGTCTACAAGAGACCCACTTCAGATATAGGGATACCTTCAGACTGAAAGTAAAGGGATGGAAAAAGATATTCCATGCAAATGAATATCAAAACAAGGCTGAAGTAGCAATACTCATATCAGATAAAATGGACTTTAAAATAAAGAATGTTACAAGAGAAAAGGAAGGACACTACATAATGATCAATGGATCAAACCAAGAAGAAGA
This sequence comes from Kogia breviceps, assembly GCF_026419965.1. Classification (NCBI taxonomy): domain Eukaryota; kingdom Metazoa; phylum Chordata; class Mammalia; order Artiodactyla; family Physeteridae; genus Kogia; species Kogia breviceps. The sequence goes on along the minus strand of NC_081320.1, from coordinate 69,936,142 downwards.
TATAACAATTATAAATATATATGCACCCAACATAGGAGCACCTCAAAATATAAGGCAACTGCCAACAGCTCTAAAAGAGGAAATCAACAGTAACACAATAATAGTGGGGGACTTTAACACCTCACTTACACCAATGGACAGATCATCAAAACAGAAAATTAATAAGTAAACACAAGCCTTAAATGATACACAGACCAGATAGATTTAATTGGTATTTATAGGACATTCCATCCAAAAACCACAGATTATACATTTTTCTCAAGTGAGCACAGAACATTCTCCAGGATAGATCACACCTGGGGTCACAAATCAGGCCTCAGTAAACTTAAGAAAATTGAAATCATATCAAGCATCTTTTCTGACCACAACGCTATGAGATTACAAATCAATTATAGGGAAAAACCATAAAAAGCACAAACCATGGAGGCTAAACAATACGTTACTAAATAACCAAGAGATTACTGAAGAAATCAAAGAGGAAATCAAAACATACCTAGAGACAAATGACAATGAAAACACGACGATCCAAAACCTTTGGGACACAGCAAAAGCAGTTCTAAGAAGGAAGTTTATAGCTATAGAAGCCTACCTCAAGAAACAAGAAAAATCTCAAATAAACAATCTAACGTTACACCTAAAAGAACTAGAGAAAGAAGAACAAACAAAACCCAAAGTTAGCAGAAGGAAAGAAATCATAAAGATCAGAGCAGAAATAAATGAAATGAAAACAATAGAAAAGGTCAATAAAACTAAAAGCTGGTTCTTTGAGAAGATAAATAAAATTGATAAACCATTAGCCAGACTCATCAAGAAAAAGAGGAAGAGGACTCAAATCAATAAAATTCAAAATGAAAAAGGAGAAGTTGCAACAGACACTGCAGAAATACAAAGCATCCTAGAAGACTACTCCCAGCAACTCTATGCCAATGAAATGGGACAATTGGAAGAAATGGACAAATTCTTAGAAAGGTATAACCCCCAAGACTGAGTGAGGAAGAAACAGAAAATGTGAACAGACCAATCACAAGTAATGAAATTGAAAATGTGATTAAAAATTTTCCAGCAAACAAAAGTACAGGACCAGATGGCTTCACAGGTGAATTCTATCAAACATTTAGAGAAGAGCTAACACCCATGTTCTCAAACTCTTCCAAAAAACTGCAGAGGAAGGAACACTCCCAAACTCATTCTATGAGGCCACCATCACCCTGATACCAAAATCAGACAAAGATACTACAAAAAAAGAAAATTACAGACCAATATAACTGATGAATATAGATGCAAAAATCCTCAACAAAATACTAGCAAACAGAATCCAACAACACATTAAAAGGATCATACACCATGATCAAGTGGGATTTATCCCAGGGATGCAAGGATTTTTCAATATACCCAACTCAATCAATGTGATACACCATACTAACAAATTGAAGAAGAAAAACCATCGGACCATATCAATAGATACAGAAAAAGGTTCTGACAAAATTCAACACCGATTTATGATAAAAACTCTCCAGAAAGTGGGCATAGAGAAAACCTAACTCAACATAATAAAGGTCATATATGACAAACCCACAGCAAACATCATTCTCAATGGTGAAAAACCAAAAACATTTCCTCTAAGATCAGGAACAAGACAAGGATGTCCACTCTCACCACTATTATTAAACATAGGTTTGGAATTCCTAGCCATGGCAATCAGTGAAGAAAAAGAAATAAAAGGAATCCAAATTGGAAAAGAAGTAAAGCTGTCACTGTTTGCAGATGACATGATACTATACATAGAGAATCCTAAAGATGCCACCAGAAAACTACTAGAGTTAATCAATGAATTTGGTAAAGTTGCAGGATACAAAATTAATGCACAGAAATCTCTTGCATTCCTATATACTAATAGTGAAAAATCTGAAAGAGAAATTAAGGAAACACTCCCACTTACTACCGCAACAAAAAAATATAAAATACCTAGGCATAAACCTACCTAGGGAGACAAAAGACCTGTATGCAGAAAACTATAAGACAGTGATGAAATAAATTAAAGATGATTCGAATAGATGGAGAGATATACCATGTTCTTGGATTGGAAGAATCAATATTGTGAAAATGACTACACTACACAAAGCAATCTACAGATTCAATGAAAGCCCTATCAAATTAAAAATGGCATTTTTTACAGAACTAGAACAAAAAATCTTAAAATTTGTATGGAGACAAAAAAGACCCCAAATAGCCAAAGTGGTCTTGAGGGAAAAAAGCAGAGCTGGAGGAATCAGACACCCTGACTTCAGACTACTCTGCAGAGCTACAGTAATCAAGACATTATGGTACTGGCACAAAAACAGAAACACAGATCAATGGAATAAGATAAAAAGGGCAGAGATTTACCCACAAACCTATGGTCAACTAATCTATGACAAAGGAGGCAAGGCTATACAATGGAGCAAAGACAGTCTCTTCAATAAATGCTGCTGGGAAAACTGGACAGCTATAAATAAAAGAATGAAATTAGAACACTCCCTAACACCATACACAAAAATAAACTCACAAAGGATCCAAGACCTAAATGTAAGACTGGACACTATAAAACCCTTAGAGGAAAACATAGGAAGAACACTCTTTGACATAAATCACAACAAGATCTTTTTTGATCTACCTCCTAGAGTAGAGGAAATAAAAACGGAAATAAACAAATGGGACCTAATGAAACTTCAAAGCTTTTGCACTGCAAAGGAAACCATAAACAAGACCGAAAGACAACCCTCAGAATGGGAGAAAATATTTGCAGATGTATCAATGGACAAAGGATTAATTTCCAGAATATATAAACAGCTCATGCAGCTCAATATTAAAGAAACAAACAACCCAATCCAAAAATGGGCAGAAGACCTAAATAGACATGTCTCCAAAGAAGACATACAGATGGCCAAGAAGCACATGAAAAGCTGCTCAACATCACTAATTATTAGAGAAATGCAAATCAAAACTACAGTTAGGTATCACCTCACACCAGTTAGCATGGGCTTCATCAGAAAATCTACAAACAACAAATTCTGGAGAGGGTGTGGAGAAAAGGGAACCCTCTTGTACTGTTGGTGGGAATGTAAACTGATACAGCCACTATGGAGAACAGTATGGAGGTTCCTGAAAAAACTAAAAATAGAATTATCATATGATCCAGCAATCCCACTACGGGGCATATACCCTGAGAAAATCATAATTGAAAAAGAAACATGCACCCCAATGTTCACTGCAGCACTATTTACAATAACCAGGTCATGGAAGCAATCTAAGTGCCCATCGACAGACGAATGGATAAAGAAGATGTGGTACATATATACAATGGAATATTACTCAGCCATAAAAAGGAACGAAATTGGGTCATTTGTTGAGACGTGGATGGATCTAGAGACTGTCATACAGAGTGAAGTCAGAAAGAGAAAAACAAATATCATATATTAATGCATATATGTGGAACCTAGAAAAATGGTACAGATGAACCAGTTTGCAGGGCAGAAATTGAGACACAGATGTAGAGAACAAACATATGGACACCAAGCAGGGAAAGCGGTGAGGGGTGGGGTGTGATGAATTGGGCAATTGGGATTGACATGTATACACTGATGTGTATGAAATTGATGACTAATAAGAACCTGCTGTATAAAAAAATAAATAAAATTCAAAAAAAAAGAGTTGGGAGGATTTAGAGTGAATAATTCCCAGATTTTCTGCTCTACCAGCATTGCTCTCAGAATTTTTTGTAAATTAGATCTATAACTGCAAAAAGTTTGATCATGAAGGTTCTTTTTATCCCCAAAATAGAGAATATATCACAATTTCTTTGGATTCATTAAGGCAGACAATTCCGTAAGGTGAAGGGGGAGAAAAAATCAAAACAACATCCAGAACTAAGCACTGAAGGAAAATCTACCTGGGTTTGAGTACAGTTTAGGATTAGTGAAGTGTAAAGAAGAAAATTAAGTTTTTAATGTCAAATATGACATGAGAAAGAATACCTGTATTTAACAGAAACTTTGTTTTGACTCAACAGATTGCTTCAAAATGCTTTAAAGTTTGGGGATTGATTAAATAGTTGCTTAAATTTTAGTGATTTTAAGAAAGTTAGCATAATATTTTTTACTGTAAGTCATTTGTGGTTAATTTTTATTTCCAATTTGCAAGTGGAATACCTTGCCACCACCATGACACTAAATGTTCACCACAGTAATAACCTCAACAAAGGGAAAGTTAACCACTAAAATGTAGAAGCTGCCAGATAACTTATAACTAAGAGATGACACTTCCAAACTATAATACATCTTAGGATTCTTTTTTATATTTCTGTAAAAAATATCATTGAGATTTTTGATTTGTTTTGTTTTGTTTTATGCTTCCTACAACAGACTCACTTTATTTTTATTTTTTTACTTTTAAAAAACAGGAATCTGAATTGGAAAAGAAGGAGCAAAGCTGTCACTGTTTGCAGATGACATGATACTCTACATAGAGAATCCTAAAGATGTTACCAGAAAACTACTAGAGCTAATCAATTAATTTGGTAAAGTAGCAGGATACAAAATTAATGCACAGAAATCTCTGGCATTCCTATACATTAATGATGAAAAATCTGAAAATGAAATTAAGAAAAAACTCCCATTTACCATTGCAACAAAAAGAATAAAATATCTAGGAATAAACCTACCTAAGCAGACAAAAGGCCTGTATGCAGAAAATTATAAGACACTGATGAAATTAAAGACGATACAAATGGATGGAGAGATATACCATGTCCTTGGATGGGAAGAATCAATATTGTGAAAATGACTCTACTACCCAAAGCAATCTACAGATTCAATGCAATCCCTATCAAACTACCACTGGCATTTTTCACAGAACTAGAACAAAAAATTTCACAATTTATATGGAAACACAAAAGACCCCAAATAGCCAAAGAAATCTTGAGAATGAAAAATGGACCTGGAGGGTTCACGCTCCCTGACTTCAGACTATACTATAAAGCTACAGTAATCAAGACAGTATGGTACTGGCACAAAAACAGAAATATAGATCAATGGAACAGGATAGAAAGCCCAGAGATAAACCCACACACATATGGTCACCTTATCTTTGATAAAGGAGGCCAGAATATACAGTGGAGAAAAGACAGCCTCTTCAATAAGTGGTGCTGGGAAAACTGGACAGGTACATGTAAAAGTATGAAATTAGAACACTCCCTAACACCATACACAAAAATAAACTCAAAATGGATTAAAGACCTAAGTGTAAGGCCAGACACTATAAAACTCTTAGAGGAAAACATAGGCAGAACACTCTGTGACATAAATCACATCAAGATCCTTTTTGACCCATCTCCTAGAGAAATGGAAATAAAATCAAAAATAAAAAATGAGACCTAATGAAATTTAAAAGCTTTTGCACAGCAAAGGAAACCATAAACAAGATGAAGAGACAAACCTCAGAATGGGAGAAAATATTTGCAAATGAAGCAACTGACAAAGGATTAATCTCCAAGATTTACAAGCAGCTCATGCAGCTCAATAACAAAAAAACAAACAACCCAATCCAAAAATGGGCAGGAGACCTAAATAGACATTTCTCCAAAGAAGATATACAGATTGTCAACAAACACATGAAAGAATGCTCAACATCATTAATCATTAGAGAAATGCAAATCAAAACTACAATGAGATATCATCTCACACTAGTCAGTTTGGCCATCATCAAAAAATCTAGAAACAATAAATGCTGGAGAGGGTGTGGAGAAAAGGGAACCCTCTTGCACTGTTGGTGGGAATGTAAATTGATACAGCCACTATGGAGAACAGTATGGAGGTTCCTTAAAAAACTAAAAATAGGGGCTTCCCTGGTGGCGCAGCGGTTGAGAGTCCACCTGCCAATGCAGGGGACACGGGTTCGTGCCCCGGTCCGGGAGGATTCCACATGCCGTGGAGCGTCTGGGCCCATGAGCCATGGCCACTGAGCTTGTGTGTCCAGAGCCTGTGCTCCACAATGGCAGAGGCCACAACAGTGAGAGGCCTGCATACAGCAAAAAAACAAAAACAAACAAACAAAAACTAAAAATAGTACTACCATATCACCCAGCAATCCCACTACTGGGCATATACCCTGAGAAAACCATAATTCAAAAAGAGTCATGTACCAAAATGTTCATTGCAGCTCTATTTACAATAGCCAGGACATGGAAGCAACCTAAGTGTCCATCATTGGATGAATGGATAAAGAAGATGTGGCACATATATACAATGTAATATTACTCAGCCATAAAAAGAAACAAAATTGAGATATTTGTAGTGAGGTGGATGGACCTAGAGTCTGTCATACAGAGTAAAGTAAGTCAGAAAGAGAAAAACAAATACCGTATGCTAACACATATTTTTGGAATCTAAGGAAAAGAAAAAAAAGGTCATGAAGAACCTAGGGGTAGGACAGGAATAAAGACACAGACCTACTAGAGAATGGACTTGAGGATATGGGGAGGGGGAAGGGTAATCTGTGACAACGTAAGAGAGTGGCATGGACATATATACACTACCAAACGTAAAATACCTAGCTACTGGGAAGCAGCCGCATAGCACAGGGACATCAGCTCGGTGGTTTGTGACCACCTAGAGGGGTGGGATAGGGAGGGTGGGAGGGAGGGACACGCAAGAGGGAAGAGGTATGGGAACATATGTATATGTATAACTGATTCACTTTGTTTTAAAGCAGAAACTAACACACCATTGTAAAGCAATTATACTCCAATAAAGATGTTAAATATATATATTTATTTATTTGTTATAATTGTGTTAAAATACATGTAAAATTTACCATTTTAACCACTTTAAGTGTACAGTTCAGTTGCATTAGGTATATTCACATTGTTGTGCAACCATCACCACCATCCATATTTACAAAACACTTTTCAACTTCGCAAACTGAAACTCTGTATCCATTAAAAAACAACCCCCCATGTAACTGAGCTGGACCCTATGGGGCCTTTCTGGGGCAAACCTGTCCCCCATATCCTCTGTTTTAGCTCCTCTCTGAAGTATCTAGGTAATGTCATTGAGGTTTTGATATGAATTGCACTGAATCTGTAGATTGTACCTTCCAATCCATGAACATGATCTGTCTTTCCATTTCCTTGTGTCTTTTTACATTTCTGTCATCAATGTTTTATAGATTTCATTCTACAAGTCTTTCACCTCCTTGGCTGTTTATTTCTAAGTACTTCACTCCTTTTGATGCTATTTTAAGTGGGATTTTTCTTTATTTCCTTCTCAGATTGTTCATTATTAGTATATAGAAACACAACTGATTTTTGTGTGTTGACTTTGCATCCATAACTTTACTGAATTCCTACAGTAGTTCCAATGCTTTTTTGTGGAGTCTTTAGGATTTTCAACATATAAAGTCTAAAGTTCATATGGAACCACAGAGGACCCCAAATGGCCAAAATAATCATTAGAAAGAAAAACAAAGCTACAGGCATCACACTTCCTGATTTTAACATATTTTAAAAGCTACAGTAATTAGAACAGTATGGTACTGGCATAAAAGATAGACATATAGACCATTGGCACAAATTAGAGAGTCCACAAATAAACCCATACATATACAGTCAACTGATCTTCAACACGGGTGCCAGGAATAGATGATGGGGAAAGGTAGTCTCTTAAACAAATGGTGTGAAGGAAACTGGATATGTACAGGCAAAAGAATGAAATTGGACCCTTATCTTACACCATATAAAAAAAATCAACTCAAAATGGATTAAAGACTTAAACATAGACCTGAAACTGTAAAACACCCTGAATAAAACATAGAGGAAAAGCTTCAGGACATCGGTCTTGGCAAAGATTTCTTGGATATGACACAAAAAACACAAACAACAAAAGCAAAAATAAACAAATGGGGCTATATCAAACTATAAAGCTTCTATACAGCAAAGGAAACAATCAACATAATAAAAAGGCAACCCACAGAATGGGAGAAAATATTTGCTAACCATATATCTGATAAGGGGATAATATCCAAAATATAAAAGGAACTCCTATAACTCAATAGAAAAAAGAAAAAAAAGTCCAAATAACCAAATGAAAAAATAAGCAAAGGACTTGAATAGACATTCTCCAAAGAAAACATACAGATGGCTAACAAGTATATGAAAAAATGCTCAACATCACCTAATCATAAGAGAAATGAAAATCAAAACCATAATGAGACATCATCTCACACCTATTAAAATGGCTATTTTTAAAAAAATAGCAAGTGTTGGCAAGGATGTGAAGAAATTTGAACACTTGTACACTATTGGTAGGCATGTAAAAGGCTCAGCCACTATGGAACACAGTTTGGAGATTCCTCAAAAATTAAAAATAGAACTACCATATGATCCATCAATACTAGTTCAAAAGACTTGAAATCAGGATCCTAAAAAATATTTGTACTCCCATGTTCAGTGCAACATCATTCACAACAGCCAAGGTGTAGAAATAACCCAAATGTCCATTGATGGATAAATGGATAAAAAAAGAAATGCAGTATATACACACAAGAAAATATTACTCAGCCTTTAAAAAGAAGGAAACTCTGTCATATGCAACAACATGGATGAACCTTGAAGACATTATGCTAAGTGAAATAAGCCAGTCTCAGAAGGACATATATTGCATGATTCCACTTATATGAGCTATGTAAAATAGTCAAAATCACAGAAGCAGAGAGTAGAATTGTGGTTGTCAGAGGTTGGGTGAGGGGAAAATGGGAGTTGCTGTTCAGACAAGCATAAAGTTTCAGTTATACAAGATGAATAAGTTCTAGAGATCTGCTGTACAACATTGTACCTACAGTTAACAATACTGTATTGTACACTTAAAATTTTTTTTCAAAGGATAGATTTCATGTTAAGTGTCCTTACCACAATTAATTTTAAAAAGAACTGTAATAAAATCCATTCACAGTAAACCTATATATTATAAGGAGATATGTGTGTCTATATATGTGCATATATGTGTGTACACAGTATATGCATATATATCTTTCCATATATGTGTGTATACATGTTATGTATAGACCTAGACTTCTGAATGTCTTTTCTTTCATAATGTCTTTTAGAAATTATCGTTGATTAGTATTTTCTGCAAAATCACAACTTTAAAGCACTGACTTTAGACATATGATTGGTAGCCCTTTACAAACATTTCTGAGACATTATAAAAGAAACAGACATTCAGAACTCTAGCTCTACACATAACATTGTTTAAATGAAGCCCAAAGCAGAAGTGCTGTGATTAAATATGAGGTTAATTCATTTGTTAGTCCCTTGTCAGCCTTTTCCTCACTATTTTAACACATTTTCTATTCATTTTCATAGTTAACTTTTAAATTTTGATCTCTCTGTCCTTTATCTATATTTTCTTTTTAGATGCCATTTCTGCTAAAATTCTGAAATGATTTATGAGTCACACAGACCTAATTCTGTTAACTCAGCTATACCAAGGAGCAGGAACACACTGTTTCCATACCAGTTAGTTTGCCCAAGTTGAGGCCCTGAGCCCTTCTCAGCTGATATTCTTCTCCCAGGCAGAGGAACATTGAGATGTACTTCTGTAAAAGAAATGTGATGAAGGGATGGGCCCTGGACAAAAAGCAGGAGGCTAGAGAAAGGAAGGATTTTGTTGGGAAATGCATTGATAATTGGGATTGAGTATTACGAATATTCCAAAGAAGCACTTCTTGTATCTAAATGAGATCTCCAGGGTAAGTACAATGAAATCCACCAACCTCTATCTCTAGCCTCTCAAATGTGCAATTGCTTGACATTTTTTCCATAACATCCAGAACTGGAAAATGACCTTGGGTTATTAGCTTGAGGAACTTCAGTTGTTGAAGTCTGAAAACTATAAAATCTACATCACTTTGGAGATTTGGAACACAGGCCATGCCTATCACTCTATAAAATTTTATTTCATTGTTAGTAGTCAGTGCGAATCACTTATTCTAAGTTAGAAATCTTTGACTGATTTTAAAAAAGCATCTGTACTAAGATTTGGCACCTAAGCACATCCATTTTTCCCACCCCAATATTCTAGAATCTTCAAGATGCCAGTGCTTGAACAATACCATCTAGGTACCTCTCTAGTTTCCGCACTTATCAGTCAGGATTCATCCAATGAAACAGACCAGCAGGAGATATGTATTCACATGTATTGCAAGGAACTGGCTCACACAATTATGAGTGCTGTCTAGGCAAGTCTGAAACCCACAGGGCAGGCTGTCAAGAAAGGCAGGCCAAAACCCTCAGGAAAGATAAATTGTTGTCCACAGGCAGAAGTTCTCCTTATTCAGAGAAGCCTCAGCTCTGTTCTTTCAACTGATTGAATCAGGCCCATACAAATTATTTAGAATAATTTCCCTTATTTAAAGTCAAGTGATTATAGACTTTCATCACATCTATAAAATACCTTCACAGTAATACCTAAATTAGTGTTTGAATAACTGGTAAAGACTATCACATCCCTCCTTCTCAACTCTTTGTCACACACTCTTAGGCAGTAATGTAGAGGGGTCACCCTTAGTCCTAGAGTCCAATCCCTACTAACAAATGTTGACATAAAGGATGTTTAGAAAGTGTCCAGTATAACACTATCCCAACTGAAACCTATGACAAGGGAAAAAAAACTCTCCAGGTGCTTTGTAATACTTTTCTTAGCTATTACCACAGGAGGAAATAAGAGAGGGAAGCAAAGGTGTGGCCTAGCTTTAGTCCAGCAGACTGGTTCGACTTTCCCCAAGGCAAAGATCATCCAGAGTCAGGCTGAAATAGTGCCTGTCCTCTTTCCTCCTTTTTTTTTTTGTCATTTATCACAGCAAAAACACACTCATTTTCTCTTGTATCATCTGTCCCTGGGGATTTTACTCTGCTTTCTCCATAGCACCCAAGCATTTTTAGCCAAAATTGTTGTATTCTGGGACAAGGAACCCAAAACAAAGATGATTTTACTATCAGTGAAAATTTGCCATGACAATGGCTTAGTGTTTGAGTTAGCTTTCCACGATTGGGGGAGAATAGAGGAGAGGCTTTAAAAAAAAATTAATTATCAGAGGTTGAAATCGTGCCGTTTATCTTCAAAGACATGGGCTTGGGTCTAATTTGTTTCATTTATTAATTGTATGACCTTTGACAAGTCTCAACCTTCTTGTGTTTCAGATTTCTTGCCTATAATCAAAGGGAGAAACTGAAAAATCATCAAACTCTTTTAAAGTTCTACTGTTTTTTGATCCTATAGACATAGGGCAGCATAACATGGAGAAGAGCTGACCAGAAAAAAAGGATAGAAGAGTAACTTAAAGAATAAAGGAGAATGAAGTAGTCGGTCTGGAAGCAATGAAGGAAGAAGAAGGAAAAGAATAAAGAATATAAGAAGAAAAAGATGTGTACAGAGGTAAAGTATAGGAACATACTGGTACATGTAAGAGGGAGTGGTAGGAACTGTGGCGAACTGGAGAGTTTATGACCTTCTACAGATGGTCACTACTACTCATCTCTATCCAACTGCTGTCATAGGAAATGCAGGTCTAGTGATGCCAGGTTTTAGAATTTTTCAAGAAAACCTAGCAATCTGTATTCTTAGTGACTTCTCCTAATTTTTAAGCATGGGTAGACTAATTCAAATTTTAAAGACCAATATGCAGAACAAACACAATATTCCTTCAGGCAGAGCATCACTTTAGGCCGAGACTAGGGTAAGGCAGGAAAGGTACTCACCTCATGCACAATATTTAAGGAAGCACCAAAAACTTCAGTAATCAAGATAAGAAATATTTTAATGCAATATTTTAAGCTACAATGCATTGCAAAAAAATACGTTATGAACAAAACATCAAAAGTTTCAATAAAGATAAGATCCGACCCTGCACTTGCACACTTCACATCTCTTGCCTCACCTTAATCCCGACTCTGCATCCTTTACAGCCTCTAGGTAAAAGGCTTACCAGCGTGGAGCATGGTAGTGCCATAAAATGCAAACAGGAAATAGGAAGAAAGCAGGCTTTGCAGTGAAGATAATTAATGCAACAGGAGACATTTGATCTGAGATAGTGTGTGGGCGTCTAGGTGAAAGAGTCTCTAAGCATTTGAGAATGAGAAAGTGGTATCAGTAAGTAGAAGGAAAATTAATACTTATTCAATGTCTATTATGTGCCAGATGCTCTACATCTATAATCTCATCTACCAACAATTCTCAACATGACTCTTTAATTTTGAAGTTTCATCTACATTTTTTTTGTTGTTTGTTTTGTTGTTGTTGTTGTTGTTGTTTTTGGCGGTACATGGGCCTCTCACTGCTGTGGCCTCTCCCACTGCGGAGCACAGGCTCCGGACGCGCAGGTTCAGCGGCCATGGCTCACGGGCCCAGCCGCTCCGCGGCATGTGGGATCTTCCCGGACCAGGGCACGAACCCATGTCCCCTGCATCGGCAGGTGGAATCTTAACCACTGCGCCACCAGGGAAGCCCTCATCTCCATTTAAAAAAATTTTTTTAATAGATATTAAAGTTACTGACCCAAGATCATACACATAGCCAATAGTGAAACTGACACGGTCTGGATTCCAGTAAACTGTGACTCCAAATTCTATTCTTTCCAGTAAACTGTGCAGCCTGGAGCAAGTCACATACATTTGTATGTCATCCATAAGCCTTGAGATTGGATGAGATTCCCAGAGAGCTTAAGTGACCCTTGTCCATAAAGCCTGTGCCCTTATCCTGATGACTCCCTCAGGGATGGGGATCTTTCTTTCTCTTGCCACTCTCAGGACTGGAGTCTTTCTTTGGAGTAGAGCTTTTGCACCCACTAACAAACTTCCCCTGTAGCCACCTGGTCTTCAAGTATTACAGCTTCTGAATTCTGTACTCTTCTCACTTGTAAAGATACCTGGCTTCCTTCCCTATTTACTCTCATCATTGCAGCCTTGATAAAACAACAACCAGCTTCCACACTCTTTGGAGCCTGGACCCTGACCACCAATTTCCCTTAGGACATGCATGTGTGTTCACAGCAGCCACCCTACTGCATTGACAGAGTTTATATCCAGGTCACGACATTTCCCAAGTGCCATGTTTTGGTAAACTGTTAATTGGGGCAAATCTAGCCATGTCTTAAAATATGACATTTCCAAACTTCTTGTTCAGTCTTATTAAGTACTGCTTACATAGATGATTGACTAAAGAAATGGATTATTTGTTTCTCAAATAAACTTTTTGTCTTTCTCCTCCATACATTTCTTATAGTCATGTCCTTCCCTGAGACCACCATCCCTCCTTCACTCCACCAATATGAATCCTACTTATATTTCTAAGATTAGCTTACATTTCACCCCCTCCATGAACTGCTCTTTAACCAGCCCAGCCTGAACCAATCACTCTAACTATGAACTATGATAGTGTTGATTCACTGAACATTCATTTGCCATCTACAATCAATAGCACAGTCTTAATCTCCATAACCACATGGTAAGTTCCTTAAGGACAGGGACCAATGTCCTGTGCTTTATTAATATTCCCCAAACTTCAAGCACAATGTAGGGGCTCCAATTAAATATTCCTGGTTGGTGTATTTCTACAGCACAGAAACCTCAAGTTATAGGCTTGAATCTGACTGTCCTTACTAGCTTTTTACTTTGAAAATAGGGATAACATTCCATGAAATTTCAAGGGTATTTTTTAACATCTTTATTGAAGTATAATTGCTTTACAATGGTGTGTTAGTTTCTGCTGTACAACAAAGTGAGTCAGCTATACATATACATCTATCCCCATATCTCCTCCTTCTTGCGTCTCCCTCCCATCCGCCCTATCCCACCCCTCTAGGTTAAAGAAGAATGTAATGAGGATTTTTTAAAAATATCTACTGATATATTTTACCTTTTGGCTTCTTTCCTTGCAATCCTTAACCATTTTCTGTCCCCAGTTAAAAGAGGGCAAATCCACTGAAGAAAGTAGAAGGATTTAACTAAAGGAAGTCCCAACAAGACAAGAGGACAAAGAATAAAGCCCTGTGGTCAAAGGAAAAGGAATCAAGTAGAGAGAGAAAGGAATAAGAGGTTATTCATGAGTGTATTTCTGTCTCCTGCTCTGTTCCCAAGGTACCTTCAGCACTGGGGCCAACCCTAAGGAAAAATGATAGGAAGAGCCCAGAGAGGATAGAGAAACCAAACACAGAGGGGTTTGTGTCATCATTCTCATTTGAGACTCTATAAGGAGACCACCTTGAAGAAGGCATTGAATTAGCATTTGGCAAATAGAGTCAGGACGCTGTGTTTTGGCCTATGTCAGGTATGTAGGGGACGCAGAACTCCCAGCAGGTCCCAGAAAGAATGTGAAAAGTAGCTGAGTATTCTAGCTGGTCAGCTCACTAGTAAGATTATTGCAGAAAGAAGATAAGGAATTCTGTAGTAGAATGTTCATAAGAGAGACTATCTAAGAAAATGAGCAAATTGGAGTCTCAACCAAATTAGGGAAACCACTGCCAATAATAGCTGAAGATAAGACATAGTCATCAGGGGGATGACAGAGTCACCCAAGAGAAAGGCCATCACTGCATTTTGACCATACGAAAAAAACCAAGAATCATACCTGTCATGGACCATCATCACAACGGATGAAAGATAGCAATGACATAAGATTTTGTTACCCAGAAAACATCAAGATAAACACCTTAATGGAAGAAGAACAAATGTGCACGGGCTGTCATTCAACACCCTGTGAGAATGGGATCTTCTCTATTTCTCAAGATAAGAACCGTCTGAGGAAGGCTGAGAAAGGAAGAAGAAAAACCGAACTATTTGTCAATCTCCTTACTAAAAAACTAGTTTAAACTGAAGGAAGATGGGATTACTTTTAATAGACAAATTAAGTTTTTCTTTCCCTTTGTAAGCATAAGAGCTTGAGGACAAATGAGATCAGTTATAAAATACAGGAAGAAAGATGGTTTTCTTCACACATGTGAACTATGGTGTGCCAATTTTTCTTTTGATGTGCCAATTTTTTTTTGGTGTGCCAATTTTGATGCATATCTCCCTGCACAATAAATTTACAATGAATATTTTGTACATAACTTAAGGAAGCAACTTATGCTACAAAACTAAGGACACTGCACCACTAGATATGCTTTAATCACTTGTTTTCCTGACTGCTTTAAAGTAGGTTAAGAACAAAATCTTCCCCAAGTAAGAAAAGGAGAGAAATCATTATGACATGAGACTTTAGTAAAATTCTGCCCTATTAGATTTCGCTAAGAAGAAGTAAGTACTAGACAAGGGGATTTCAGGGATGAGTTATTATATTTGCAATTTAATGTAATGAAAATTACCAAGGCAGTACCATGAATTTTAAGGAGCTGTGTAATTTTTTCTTAAGTTTTAATATGAAATAATTGTTCATTTCACCCAAAAAATAGTTAACGTTGCTGATTCTTTTGCATAAATCAATATGCTCTGAACAGTAAAGCTAATAGCCCAGTAAAGTCTATAAAATGTATCTGTGTAGCTGTCTGTTTCCAGGGCTTTATTCCAGGATCTAAATAGCAGTTTCTATTTCTAGTCGACTACTGTCTTTATCAAATTACTTCTTTGACTCAGTGACAGCTTTTTAAGGCATCTTCTAAAGGAAAGCTTTAATTTCTCATCTTTGTTCTTTAAGAATGTAATTTTTAAAGTAATAGAATTGACCATGATTATATTTTTGAGGATTTTTAGTAATACTGAAAACAATCATGGATGTGTAAAACTAGCTGTACAAAACACCACTCGTACTGACTTTGTTATTCATCATAGAATACAACAAGGGTCTCACTAACTTCTGTAAGATGGTGTCATTATACTTCATAGTTATCTAAAGTGTTGCCTCAATATATGCAAAAAAAGGATTTTAGTCCAATAACAAATAATTTTTTTACCCTTATGCTCTTTCCAAAAGAGATCCAAAGAAGCAAATACAAGAAAGTACAATAAAAAGTGTAAAAAGCTCCTACCAGGGATGGGGAATAACAATCATAATTTTAGATTATGTTAAATTTATCTTACTAGATATGATGGTAATGATAATGGATGTTCACCCCTCAGCTTCCACTGTACTACAAAATTACAAAATGTGTTTTTAATGAATACAGCATCCTGGTTATGTTTATCTGATATCTATTTGAAATTAAAATGGCTTAAAATATTATGTAGAAAGTTTTAACTCTAATAATCCAAAAACACCCTAATCAGAAACTGCTTTATATCTAATTAAAGTACATTGTTGCTTATTTTTACTCTGACTCTTAAAAAAGTTAGAACAAGGGCTTCCCTGGTGGCGCAGTGGTTGAGAGTCCGCCTGCCGATGCAGGGGACACGGGTTCGTGCCCCGGTCTGGGAGGATCCCACATGCCGCGGAGCGGCTGGGCCCGTGAGCCATGGCCGCTGAGCCTGCGCGTCCGGAGCCTGTGCTCCGCAAGGGAGAGGCCACAACAGTGAGGCCCGAATACCACAAAAAAAAAAAAAAAAAAAAAAAAAAAAAAAAGTTAGAACAAATTGCTCATTATGTATTTTGCTGCCACAATAATTAAATGTCCTATAAAACTTAAACCAGATTTGTTTTACTATCCTATAAATAAGGAAATTGAACAAGATGATTTCCAGGATTTCCAGGATTATCTAATTTTTGGCTAATATTTCTATTGCTAGAATTCAGTCATAAGGCATACCATTTATCTTGAAAATTTCTTAGAATATATGATCATGGCAGACACAGAGATTGTATGAGCTCAGGCTAACCTAAGACCTTACCTGTCCCTCTGGCATCATGTTTATTCCCACTCTAAACACAGAGATTGATAATCCCTTCAGTTTCTGAGCAGATTGAGGTTGGTCTGAGAGAGGCTTGATTTAATTCCCAGACTCAGAGCAGTCTATTAGGGAGAGAGCATCAGTCTTAGTCCAGACCCCAGGACGTTCTGATCTATCTCCAAATCTGTCGGGGAATCCTGACATACCTACAGGGAACTCACTAAAGCTCAATTCTTAGGGGTATTGTTAGGAAACCATTGACTGAAACTGCCAGCCCTGGCCAGGCCCAGAAATAACCACTTGCTTGAGTTATCTCACAACAGAAGATCCCAACAAGGAACATGGAACTGACAAGCTACCACCAGCCCGAAGAATGTGGGAGGGGCCGATAGGAGGGAGGAGATGCCAGCCCATAATATGTCCAGACAACCTGCTAGAAACCATCACGCTGGAATCCATCTTGGCTGAGAAATGTGCACACCCCCAGGAAGGACCTGAGTCAGGCCAAATATGGGCACAAGCAAGACGATTGGCTAGAGACAACCAAGAAACTAACCCTATTACCATAAAACCTGAGACTGCTAGCCACATGGTAGAGCAGTTCTCCTGGGTTCCCTTACCCTGCTGCTCTCCGCTAGAGCACCCTTTTTCAATAAAGTCTTTTGCTTGCTCAGTACATGAGTCTCCTCAGACAATTCATTTCCAAGTGTTAGACAAGAGCCCTGGAAGGGGTCCCCCACCTCTAGTAACAGTATGACTAATAATTTTAAAGATTTAAGAAGGTGTGTGTGTGTGTGTGTGTGCGCGCATGTACACAAACATATATACACATATATACAACTTAGGTCAAACTTCCTCTCTGAGCATTCCATTTTTTACCAGTAAAGTGAAAGGAATGCACTAATGATCTCCAAAGCCCATGTCAGTTGAAAAATTCTATGATTCCTGAAGTCAGATACTTTTCTTCCTCCTCCTTTCAAAATGGTAATGGATGAGAAATAAAATTTTTCAATAAAAAGAAAAATGAAAAGTACATTTTCAACTTGGAAGAGAGGTTAAAAACCTAACTGGCAGGTGCTGGTGGGGGACCTCAAATACCTAAGGGGATGGGAGGAATCCCTGCATGAACAGGGTAGGACATTGTGGGGGAAGAGGGGGAAGGAAAACTGGAGGTGGGAAGGAACTGGTGCCCCTGAGGGCAGCTGGGGGAGGGGAGGGGTTCCCACACTTGGAGGGGCCCACCCACAGTGAGAGGATCAGCAGGGAAGGGAAGAGACCTTCAGAGGATCGGAGGGGAATGCAGCCAGCGTCTCGCCTCCATTTGGCCCAGGTGAGACTGCTGGGATCCCAGGCCTGAACTTCTGCCCTAAGGGGACCCCTCTGGCCACATGTGTCTGAAGCCTAAGCCCCACACCCCTACCAAGGCCTTTTCTGGCTACGTGGGTCTGGAACCTAAGCCCCTGCTCCACCAAGGTCTGTTTCAGCTGTGCAGGTCCTGAGCCTAAGTCCCACCACCCACCAAGGCCTTTTCCGACCACATGGGTCCTGAGCCTAAGCCCCAGCCACCAAGGCCTTTTCCGGCTATGTGGGTCCTGAGACTAAATGCTGCCTGCCCTGCCAAGACCTTTTCCAGCCACACAGACACTGAGCCTAAGCCCTCCACCCACTGCCACCAAGGCCTTTTCTGGCCTGGCAGGTCCTGAGCCTAAGCCCTGCCTCCCCACAAAGGCTTTTCTGGCTGTACAGGTCTTGGGCCTAAGCTCCCCCCAAGGGCTTCTTCTGGCCACGAGGATCCTGGGCCCGAGCCCTGCCACCACCCCTCACCCACTGCCAAGGCCTTTTCTGGCCTTCTTTTCTTTTTTTTGTTATTGTTATTTCATTTTTATTTTTATTTTTTCTAATACATTTTTTATTTTTCTACTTTTATTATTTATTCTTTATTATTGTTCTCCTTTTTGTTTCTTGCCTTTTTTTTGGCCACACCATGTGGCTTACAGGGTCTTGGTCACAGGCCAAGGGTTGGGCCTGAGCTCCTGTGGTGGGAGTACCAAGTCCAAACCACTGGACTGACAGCAAACCTCAAACCCCAGGGAATAGTAATTGGTGTGAGCTCTCCAGAAGGGCCACATCTCAGCACCAAGATCCAGCACCAACAAAATGGCTGCAAACTCCAGTGCTGAACACCTCAGGCCAAACAACCAGCAAGACAGGAACACAGACGCACCCATCAAAAAAATTAGACAACAAAAAAATATGTTACAGATGAAGGAGCAAGGTAAAAAACTACAAGACAAAATAACTGCAGAGGAAGAAGGCAACCTACCTGAAAAAGAATTCAGAGAAATGATAGTAAAGATGATCCAAAATCTCAGAAATAGATGGGAGGCACAGATTGAGAAAATACAGGCAATGTTTAA
Organism: Kogia breviceps; assembly: GCF_026419965.1. NCBI lineage: Eukaryota > Metazoa > Chordata > Mammalia > Artiodactyla > Physeteridae > Kogia > Kogia breviceps. Next base: position 69,916,876 of record NC_081320.1, on the reverse strand, counting down.
CGAGGACCTAGAAGAACTAAAGAACAAACAGTGAAGAACAACACAATAACTGGAATGAAAAATACACTAGAAATAATTAATAAAAGAATAATTGAGGCAGAAGAACAAATAAGTGAGCTGGAAGACAGAGTGATGGAAATAACTGCCAAGAAGCAGAATAAAGAAAAAAGAATGAAAATAATTGAGGACACTCTCAGAGATCTCTGGGCAACATTAAATGCACCACAATTGAATTATAAGGGTACCAGAAGAAGAAAAGAAGGAGAAAGGGTTTGAGAAAATATTTGAAGAAATTATAGTTGAAAACTTCCCTAATATGGAAAAGAACATAGCCACCTAAGTCCAGGAAGCACAGAGAGTCCCATATAAGATAAACCCAAGGAGAAACATGCCAAGACACATATTAATCAAAGTAACAAAAATTAAATTCAAACAAAAAATATTAAAAGCAGAAAGAGAAAAGCAACAAATAACATACGAGGGAAGCCCCATAATGTTATCAGTTGATTTCTCAGCAAAAACTCCACAGGCCAGAAGGGAGGGTCAGGATATATTTAAAGTGATGAAAGGGAAAAACCTAAAACCATGATTACTCTACCAAGCAAGAATCTCATTCAGATTCAATAGAGAAATCAAAACCCTTACATACAAACAAAAGCTAAGAGAATTCAGCACCAACAAACCAGCTTTACAACAAATGCTAAAGGAACTTCTTTAGGCAGGAAACACAAGAGCAGGAAAAGATCTACAATAACAAACCCAAAAGAATTAAGAAAATGGTAATAGGAACATACATATCAATTATTACCCTGAAAGTAAACGGATTAAATGCTCAAACCAAAAGACACAGACTGGCTGAATGGATACAAAAACAAGGTCCATATATATGTTATCTACAAGAGACCCACTTCAGACCTAGGGACACATACAGACTGAAAGTGAAGGGATGGAAAAAGATATTCCATGCAAATGGAAATCAAAAGAAAGCTGGAGTAGCAATACTCAGATCAGACAAAATAGACTATAAATAAAGACTGTTACAAGATACAAGCAAGGACACTACATAAAGATCAAGGAATCAATACAAGAAGATATAACAATTGTAAATATTTATGCACCCAACAGAGGAGCACCACAATACATAAGGCAGATGTTAATAGCCATAAAAGGGGAAATCTACACTAACACAATAATAGTGGGGGACTTTAAAACCCCACATACACCAATGGACAGATCATCCAGACAGAAAATAAATAAGGAAACACAAGCTTTAAATGACACAATAGACCAGATAGACTTAATTGATATTTATAGGACATTCCACCCAAAAGCAGCAGAATACACTTTCTTCTCAAGTGTACATGGAACATTCTCCAGGATAGATCATGTTTTGGGTCACAAATCAAGCCTTGGAAAACTTAAGAATACTAACACAAGTGGGAGAGGACATGGGGATATATGTATATATATAGCTGACTCACTTTGTTAAACAGCAGAAACTAACACACCATTGTAAAGCAATTATACTCCAATAAAGATGTTTTTAAATTAAATAAATAAATAAATGCCTGTAAATTTTTTTTTTTTAAAAAGAAAGAAAACTGAACTCGTATCAAGCATCTTTTCCAACCTGAACACTGTGAGATTAGATATCAATTACAGAAAAAATACTGTAAAAAAAACTACAAATATATGGAGGCTAAACAATACACTACTAAATAACCAAGAGATCACTGAACAAATCAAACTGGAAGTCAAAACATACAGAGACAAATGAAAATGAAAACACAATGAACCAAAACCTATGGGATGCAGCAAAAGCAGTTCTAAGAGGGAAGTCTATAGTAATTGAATTTCACCTCAAGAAACAAGAAAAATATCAAATGAATGATTTAACCTTACACATAAAGCAACTAGAGAAAGAAGAACAAAAAAAGAAAACGCCAAAGTTAGTTAGAGGAAAGAAATCATAAAGATCAGATGAGAAATAAATAAAATAGAAATGAAGAAAACAACAGCTAAGATCAATAAAACTAAAAGTTGGTTATTTGAGAAGATATACAAAATTGATAAAACTTTAGCCTAGCACATGAAGACAAAAACGGAGAGGATTCAAATCACTAAAGTTAGAAAAATGAAACTGGAGAAATTACAACTGACACCACAGAAATACAAAGGATCATAAGAGACTACTTCAAGCAACTATATGGCAATTAAATGGATAACCTGAAAGAAATGGACAAATTTTTTTTTTTTTTTTTTTTTTTTTTACACGGTGGGCCTCTCACTGTTGTGGCCCCTCCCTTCATGGAGCACAGGTTCCGGGCGTGCAGGGTCAGTGGCCATGGCTCACGGGCCCAGCCGCTCCGCAGCATGTGGGATCTTCCCAGACCAGGGCACGAACCCACGTCCCCTGAATCAGCAGGTGGACTCTCCACCACTGTGCCACCAGGGAAGCCCTGGACAAATTCTTAGAAACATACAACCTTCCAAGACAGAACCAGGAAGAAATAGAAAATATGAACAGACCAATCACAAGCACTGAAATTGAAACTGTGATTAAAAATCTTCCAACAAACATAAGCCCAGGACCATGTGGCTTAACAGGCAAATTCTAGCAAACATTTAGAGAAAAGCTAACACCTATCCTTCTCAAACTCTTCCAAAATACAGCAGAGGGAGAAAGACTCCCAAATTCATTCTACGAGACCACCACCACCCTGATACCAAAATGAGACAAAGGTGTCACAAAGAAAGAAAATTACAGTCCAATATCACTGATGAACATAGATACAAAGATCCTCAACAAAATACTAGCCAACAGAATCCAACAGCACATTAAAAGGATCATACACCATGAGCCAGTGGGGTTTATCCCAAGAATGGAAGGATTGTTCAATATACAAAAATCACTGTGATACATCAAATTAACAAAAATGAAGGATTAAAAAAAACATATGATAATCTCATTCAATAGATGCAGAAAAAGCTTTCAACAAAATTCAACACCCACTTATGATAAAAAACTCTCCAGAAAGTAGGCATAGAGGGAACCTACATCAACATAATAAAGGCCATATATTACAAACCCACAGCCAACATCATGCTCAATGGTGAAAAACTGAAATCATTTCCCCTAAGATCAGGAACAACACAAGGTTGCCCGCTCTCACCACTATTATTCAACATAGTTTTGGAAGTTTTAGCTACAGCAATCAGAGAAGAAAGAGAAATAAAATGAATCCAAATCGGAAAAGAAGAAGTAAAGCTGTCACTATTTGCAGATGGCATGATACTATACATACAGAATCCTAAAGACGCTACCAGAAAATTACTAGAGTTAATCAATTAATTTGGTAAAGTAGCAGGATACAAAATTAATGCCCAGAAATCTATTGCATCCCTATATACTAATGATGAAAAATCTGAAAGTGAAATTAAGGAAACACTCCCATTTACCACTGCAACAAAAAGAGTCAAATACCTAGGAATAAACCTACCAAAGGAGACAAAAGACCTGTATGCAGAAAACTTTAAGACACTGATGAAAGAAACTAACCATGATACAAACAGATGGAGAGATATACCATGCTCTTGGATTGGAAGAATCAACATTGTGAAAACGACTATACTACACAAAGCAATCTACAGATTCAATGCAATTCCTATCAAACTACCAATGGCATTTTTCACAGAACTACGACAAAAAATTTCACAATTTATATGGAAACACAAAAGACCTTGAATATCCAAAGCAATCTTGAGAAAGAAAAACAGAGCTCGAGGAATCAAGCTCCCGGACTTCAGACTATACTACAAAGCTACAGCAATCAGGACAGCATGGTACTGGCACAAAAACAGAAATATAGATGAATGGAACAGGATAGAAAGCCCAGAGATAAACCCACGCACATATGGTCACCTTATCTTTGATAAAGAAGCCAAGATTATACAATGGAGAAAAGACAGCCTCTTCAGTAAGTGGTGCTAGGAAAAACTGGACAGCTACATGTAAAAGAATGAAATTAGAACACTCCCTAACACCAAACAAAAAATAAACTCAAAATGGATTAAAGACCTAAATGTAAGGCCAGACACTATAAAACTCTAAGAGGAAAACATAGGCAGAACACTCTATGACATACATCACAGCAAGATCCTTTTTGACCCACCCCCTAGAGAAATGGATATAAAAAGAAAAATAAACAAATAGGACCTAATGAAACTTAAAAGCTTTTGCACAGAAAAGGAAACCATAAATAAGATGAAAAGACAACTCTCAGAATGGGAGAAAATATTTGCAAATGAAGCAATTGACAATGGATTAATCTCCAAAATACACAAGCAGCTCATGCAGGTCAAAATCAAAAAAACAAACAACCCAATCCATAAATGGGCAGAAGTTCTAAATAGACATTTCTCAAAGGAGACATACAGATTGCCAACAAACACATGAAAGGATGCTCAACATCACTAATCATTAGAGAAATGCAAATCAAAACTACAATGAGGTATCACCTCACACAGGTCCCTTAGGACCTGCTACTTTACGAAATTCATTAGGTCCCTTAGCTAACATCATGCTTACTGGTGAAAACTTGAAGGCATTTCCTTTAAGATCAAGAACAAGACAAGCATCTCACACCTGCCACTTTTACTCAACATAATATCGGAAGTCCTAGCCAGAGCAATCAGACAAGAAAAAGAAACAAAAGGAATCCAAATTAAAAAGGAAGAAGTAAAACTGTCTCTGTTTGCAGATGACATGACAATATATATATAGAAAATCCTAAAGACACCACCTAAAAACTATTAAAGGTCATCAATGAATTCAATAATGTTGCAGGATAAAAATATTAATATACAGAAATCTGTTGAATTTCTTTACACTAACTATGGACTATTAGAAAGAGAAATTAAGAAAATAATACAATTTATAATTGTGTCAAAAAGAGTAAAATATCCAAGAATAAATTTAACCAAGGAGGTAAAAGCTGGTACTCAGAAAGCTATAAGACCTTGCTGAAAGAAATTGAAGAAAACACAAAATATGGAAAGATATACTATGTTCATGGACTAGAAGAATTAATATTGTTAAACTGACCATACTATCCAATTCTATAGATTCAATACAATTCCTATCAAAATACCAATGGCATTTTTCATAGAGCTATACCAGATAATTGTAAAATTTGTATGGGAACACAAAAGACCCCAAATAGGCAAAGCAATCTTGAAGAAGAACAAAACTGGAAGTAGCACTCTCAATGATTTCAAACTATACTGTAAGCTACTATAACCAAAACAGAGGGTTACTAGACCTATTTTCGTGATCACTTCATAATGTATGCAAATGTCAAATCACTATGTAGTACACCTGAAACTAACATGATATTGTATGTCAACTGTACGGTTTACCCTTGAACAACTCAGGGGTTAGGGGCACTGACTGTCTATCAAGTCAAAAATTCATGTATAACTTTACAGTCAGCTCTTTGTATAAGGAGTTCCAAATCTATAGGTTCAGCCATCCACAGATATTGTGGTACTGTAGTATGCATTTAGTGAAAAAAATCCATGTATAATTGGACTCACACAGTTTAAACCTGTGTTGTTCAAGGGTCTACTGTTATTTCATTTAAAAAGAATTTTTGTAAACAATGTTTTTGTCCCTGTAAAACTTTAATCTGATAAATGTATAAAATTTCATTTATTAGTTGTATACATAATGTCTAAAATTTTAGAGTTGTGTTGTCCAATATGGTACCCACTAACTACATGGGCTATTTAAATTTAAATGAATTAAAATTAAATTAAATACAATAAGATTCAGTTCCTCAATCTCACTAGCCATATTTAAAATGCTCAACAACCACAAGGTGATGATGACCCTACCAAACAGGACAGACACAGAAGTTGTATTAGCTTATTTTTAGATGTATTGTTAGGATATAGACTAAACAGGTATATTTATAAGAGACTCAAAAATACAGTGGCTCAGGCTTCCCTGGTGGCACAGTGGTTGAGAATCTGCCTGCTAATGCAGGGAACATGGGTTCGAGCCCTGGTCTGGGAGGATCTCACATGCCGCAGAGCAACTAGGCCCATGAGCCACAACTACTGAGCCTGCGCGTCTGGAGCCTGTGCTCCTCAACAAGAGAGGCTGCAATAGTGAGAGGCCCAAACACCGTGATGAAGAGTGGCCCCCGCTTGCCACAACTAGAGAAAGCCGTCACACTGAAAGACCCAACAAAGCAAAAATTAATTAATTAATTAACTCCTACCCCTAACATCTAAAAAAAAAAAAAAAACAGTGGCTCAATCGGCTCAGTCAAGACAGAAGTTCTTTTCTTTCTTCTCTAACAGTCTAGAACTGGTAGGTGGTCCCAGGCAGAATTGGTAGATAGAAAGGCAAGTTCAGTCCCACAAGGTCTCCAAGGACCCAGGTCCTTCGTTCTTGTCTTGCTGTCCTTTGGGGTTCTACCCTACTGTGTGTGTCTAGAACTATCTCTGCAACATCTTATCTGCATGTCAGACTATCAGGAGAGGAAGAAGAGAAAATGAAGTGCAAGAAATTTTCTTTACAGAGAATATGACCAGAATGCTGTACATATCACTTGCATGCACACTTTTGTGGCAGAGACGTATCTGCAGCTCATGTCTGGCTATCAGGGAGGCTGGGAAAGGTGATCAAGTTGTATGGCTGTGTGCCCAGTTACAACTTTGGCTGGGGGATGTTATTTCTATAAAAGAAGAATGAGAGATGGTTACTGGAGAACAATTAGCACTCTGCCCCAAGGGAATATCATTTAATGGATTTATTTTTTTAAGTGGAGCTTAAGTAACATTTAATCAGGAAGTTTTCTCCACACTTAATAGTCCTTAGAAGGTAAAATTCCTATCAATGTCTCTTCCACTGGTTATATAAATTCTACTCTTAATACATTTTGTCCTGGCTGAAGTAGTATAAACCAGTAATTTAAAAAATATAGTTTCATTGAAAAACTGACTAAAAGGAAAAGTTTGCTTTATTGGCTATTTTAAAATAAATATTAGCATTCATTTTTAACTCACTTAACTTCTTAATAGGGAAAAAGTTCTTTACAAGATAGTGCTACCGGGTTTCCCTGGTGGCGCAGTGGTTGAGAGTCCGCCTGCAGATGCAGGGGACACGGGTTTGTGCCCCAGTTTGGGAGGAGCCCACATGCCGCAGAGTGGCTAGGCCCGTGAGCCATGGCCGCTGAGCTTGCGCGTCCAGAGCCTGTGCTCTGCAATGGGAGAGGCCACAGCAGTGAGAGGCCCGCGTACCACACACACACACAAAAAAAGATAGTGCTACCCATAAAATCTGTACAATAATATACACAAGTCAACACTACATAATTATTGTCATAGAATGTCCCAGCCAAAAACAATAAAGTATATAATAAATTTAATAATACTATGGGCATGTTTTATAAATTAAACTTAAGTTACAAAGTAAATGTTTTATTTAATATTTAATTTGTGGATAAGGAACTAAAAAGGAAATTATTAAATCATATTAAAATTCATTTTTCTTTTATAAAAGATGATTTGCTCTTGAGCTTCAAGCCTAACCATTTTTAACCTGCAATGAAAGTGGTATTATATAATAAGGGTTTATATACTTGCCTTCCACTTACGTAAAATTGTTTCTTAAAAACCAGGTTTATTATACATTAAAAATTTAAATTATATAATTTAGGAAATAGAAATCAGTAAAAGGACAATTAAAATTACAATACCAGAATTATCTTTTAGCAGTTACATCTAGATTTTAAACTGTGCTTCAGAAATGTTAAAAAATAATCTCTCCTTATATGTTTTTGTTTAGATGAAAACATATGAAGAACTTTACTGTTTAATGGATTTATTTTTAAAAGTGGAACTTAAACAATATTTAAACAGCCAGAGATGTTCTTGAATAAATTTCAACTGCTAGCTAAAAACAACTCAAAATTCAAAATTGGTCATTTTGCATTAATAATAAAAGTTTTTTAGACCAATAATTCCTATGTGTTGTTAAATTATATAGATTAGGGACCCACTGCACTGGCAAGTGAGTGTTCACGTTAGTCAACAGTATCTGTAAGACAACTGTGCACATTTTATTATTTGTTAAATTGACCTTAAATAATATATTAAACACACTATTTCCAAACAAAATGAATTCTATTCTAATTTCCTCCATCTTTAAATTTAAGCAGGCAATTTGTGAAATCACTTGCAATACCAATCAAAATATTTTCCCTTCCTAGTTCCTCTTAATGACATCTAAGGTGAAATAAGTGTAATATGAAGGTAGCATCATCTCAGCCAGCTTCCCTCCCTATTATTAATTTTCAAGTATTCTCCCCTCTGGCCCATATGACCCACTCACATGGACATTTCTAATCTGTTAGGATTAACCCCAACAATTTCCATCCCATTCAAGAAATAACATAAGGCAAGGGAGAGTGATATTTTATAATGATTATCTTGAATCTATAGCTTATTTAAGAAAAAAAATACTTCACTTATTTTTACACAATAAGAAACATAAGATTTCATGAAAAGTCCTCATAGTACAGAATATTTCAAAAAGCTGGATTCCTTGTGGGGTAGGGGAGCAGAAAGAAAGAATAGAAAAGAAACCTCTACAACTGCATAGAATAACTGATGAGAAATTGAGAGCAATCCTCAGAGGTGGAGAAAGTGATAAGAAGCAGAATCTGACAGCGAACAAAATGCTTATGTCGGTATCTGTCATGGGAACATCTGCTGACCCCTAGAGGCCCAGAGCTTCATGTTTACCAGGCTGTGTGACTAAAGAACAGGGGTAAATGTAGGGACTATACCAAGTGGGAAGTTGTATCAGAGACTCTCACAAAAAGCAAAATCCCCTAGAGCTGACATATTAGTGAAAGAATAAACTGGAATTATTTAAAGATACTGCACAAGAAGGAAATAAAGATATCTGCCTATTTCATTTCCAGTACCTTATCCATTAGGGCTGAGGAGGAATGATCACCTGTCCTGAAAATTCTTAACCAGAAGACTAATCGCAATTGGACTGGAGTAAAAATCATATTACTTGCTTCTGCAGCTCCCCACTAGCCTTAGCCAATAATTTAAAGTGGTCATGAATTAGTAGTACATCTTGGCACCGAGTGGAGGCAACTCAAGTGCTCTGGAAGAAAATGTCTTAAAACCAAAATCTGAAAGAATTTCCACAGATAAACTCCCAAGGAACATGAATTCACAATAAAAAACAAACAAACAAACACATGATGAATCAAGCTACCATGAGCAAAAAGTTAGTAGAAATAACAAGATCAGATCCACTTACAGAGTAGATATTAGAATATTCAGATAAAAACACTTAAGTAAACATGTTTACTCTATTCAAAGGTTTAAATGAGCTGACATGAGGCATATATCTAGAAGGGATTCAAAAAAATTTTTTAACTGCTGAAATAAAAAAAAGACAACCTAGTTATTTAAAAAATAGACAAGACTTGAACAGGCAGATCACAAAATAAATAAATAAATAAATAAATAAATAAATAAATAAATAAATAAATAAATAAAAGTGAAAAAGGAAATACAGTGGGAGTAGCCAAGATGGCTCAGGAAAACCCTAAGCTCACCACCTCCCGTGGGCACACCAAAATTACAACTATTTACAGAGCAACTAGTGATGAGAAAAACCAAAAGACTAGCAGAAAAGATCTTCTACAGCTAAAGTTATAAAGAAGGAACCACAGTGAGATGGGTTAGAGGGATGGAGACACAGTATAGTCAAGACCCATACCGCCTGGTGCACGACCCACAAACAGGAGGATGTTTACAATTGCAGAGGTTCTCCCCAAAGAGTGAGGGTTTCGAGCTCCACATCTGGTTCTCCAGCCCAGGGGTCCTGCACTGGGAAGATAGGCCCCCAGAATGTTTGGCTTTGAAGGCTAGCATGGCTTACTTTCAGGAGACCCAGAGGGCTGTGGGATAATAGACTCCACTCTTAAAGGGTGCATACAAAACTTCACACACTTTGGGATCCAGGGCAGAAGCAATAATCTGAAAGGAGCCTGGGTCAGATGTACCCTTGCAGAGCCTCCTGGAGAGGCAGGAGGCAATGGAAGCTCATCCCAGGGACACAGACACTGGTGGCAGCCATTTTGGGGAGCTTGTTCCACTACGAGGACATCGGTGCTGGCAAGCTCTATTTTGGAATGCCATTTAATTAGCTCTGGAACCCAGCCCTGCCCACCAGGAAAAATCTCAGTAGTAAAGGCAAATATACAGGAAAGGCAGTAAGTCAGCCGTATATAAAGCTAGTAGGAAGGTTAAAAGACAAAAGTAGTAAAATCATCTATATCTGCAATAAGTAAAGGGATACACAAAACAAAACAACGTAAAATATGACTTCCAAAACAGTAAACATGAAGGGTGGATAAAAGTGCAGGGTTGGGGCTTCCCTGGTGGCGCAGTGGTTGAGAGTCCGCCTGCCGATGCGGGGGACACAGGTTCATGCCCTGGTCCGGGAAGATCCCACATGCCGCAGAGCGGCTGGGCCCGTGAGCCATGGCCGCTGAGCCTGTGCGTCCGGAGCCTGTGCTCCGCAACGGGAGAGACCACAACAGTGAGAGGTCCGCGTACCACCAAAAAAAAAAAAAAAGTGCAGGGTTGTTAAAATACATTTGAACTTAAGAGGTCAGCAACTTAAAATAATCATATATACATATATATGTGTATATATATATATATATATATGGCTATGTGTAGTGTGGGGAACATAGTCAATAACTATGTAATATCTTTGTATGGTGACAGTAACTAGACATTGCGGTGATAATTAAACAATGTATAGAAATATCAAATCACCATGTTGTGTAACAGTAACTAACACAGTGTTGTATGTCAATTATACTTGAAAAACAAACAAACAAACAAACTCATAGAAAAAGAGATCAGATTTGTGGTTATCAGAGGTAGGGATGGGGTAGGGGCAATTGAATGAAGGTGGTCAAAAGGTACAAACTCCCAGTTATAAATAAATGATGACTAGGGATGTAGTGTACAACATGATAAATATAATTAACACTGCTGTATGTTACATGTGAAAGTTGAGAGAATAAATTCTAAGAGTTCTCATCACAAGAAATAAATTTTTTTCTATTTCTTTAATTTTATATCTATATAAGATGATGAACATTCACTAAATTTATTGTGTTAATCATTTCATGATGTAAGTCAAATCTGTACACCTTAAACTTATACCATGCTGTATGTCAATTATATCTCAATAAAACTGGAAAAAAAGACAACACAGTTGGCCAATGAACACATCAAAAAGTGTTCAATCTTACTAGTACTCAGGGAAGTAACAAGTAAAAACATAATAACACACCATTACATACCAAAACACAGTTGGCAAATTTTCAAGTCTGACAATGTCAAATTTGGCAAGCATGTAGAGCAAGGGGAATCTCATATTCTCACATACAGCTGGTAAGAGAACAAATTAAGACACACTCTTTGGAAATGCTTGGCTTTATCTATTAGAATGGAAAATACCCCCTACCTATGATCTAACAATTCCATTAATGTATAAATACTCAAGAGGAATTCATGTTCATTATACTAGGACACTATGTGACAATGGTTATAGCAGCATTGTTCATGACACCAAAACAACCAAACAAACATACAAACAAAAAACTGGGAAACTATCTAAATGTCCATCCATAGCTGACAAATGGAATCAACTAACTACAACTACATGCAAGAACACAGATGAACCACATGACATAAGCAAAAAACAAAACAAAACATATAGTATATATAACGTCCAAAACAGGCAAAACTAAACTATATTATTAGGGATTCATTTATAAGTGGAAAACTATAAAGAACAGTAAGGATACGGTTACCGTAAAAGTCAGGTTGATGGTTACCTTTGGAGGTGGGAAGATTATGAAGAGGAAAGGCAAACGGTGGGCTTTAGAGTGCTAATAACGTTCTTAACCTCGGTAGAGTTATATAAGAGAATGTATAATTTATAAATTTATAATCATTTCATAAATTTATAATCATTTATTAGGCTGTACATATAATTTTATATGGCTAATAAAATCATTAAGTTAACATAGAAATTTAAAAGTTTTGCAGAGGTCATTATTATTATTCCTCTAAATTTTGTTCCTCTAAATTTTACAGCCCCCTTTGAAATTAGTTTGTTGCCAAGGTGATTATTTCTGGCTAACAGGCTATTAGCAGAAGTCATATGTGTCCCTTCTGGTCTGAAGCACTTACAAACAGTCATGAGTTCTCCATACTCTCTCTTTCCCTGCTGTGGCACACCCTGAATCCCCATGTTGAAATGGTAAAGCCACAACATGCAAGCCAACTGGATTCCTGGATCCCAGCATGAAAGGGAGTTGTTCTACAAAACTGCTGGATAGTCAGAGGGATTTGTATGAATGAGAAATAAACTTCATGTTTAAAGCCATTAAGAGTTTAGGATTTAAATGTCTCTGCAGCATACCCTAGACTAATTGACTAATACAAGTGGGTTAAGAGCAAATTAGATAAAAAATAAACAGAGCTAAAAATATTAAACTATATGCTCCTCAGAATTTTTAAAGTGAACTGTGAAATAGAGGTAAAGTGGCATGGAAATAAAATGAAAAGGTCTAGAACATGTCTAATTACAGCTCCAGAAGAAAATTCTCCACAGAGAATAGAGGAGAGGTATAACTGCTATATATCATATTTCAAAGTTGGTATAAGAATAAATCCTAAGAACTCTCATTACAAGGAAAAAACCATTTTTTTCTTTCTTTTCTTCTGTATCTGTATGAGATGATGGATGTCAACTAAACTTATTAATCATTTCACAATATATGTAAGTCAAATCATTACGCTGTACATCTTAAATTCATATAGTGCTGTATGTCAAGTATATCTCAATAAAAATGGAAAAAAATTCAATGTCCAGTTCTCATTCCTCGTCCATTATGACTACTCAGTGGTATTTAGTACAGTTGCTCCTTGAAATACTTCTTTACTTGACTCCCAGGACACCATAATCTACTCCTCTGATCATTCCTTCTAGATCTATTTTGCAAATTTCTCCTCCTCTCACCAATCTCTTCATGGCTGGAGTGGTCAGTGGCTTAGATCTTTGACCTTTATTCTCTTCCTTTACATTCATACACGTGGTGATGTCATCCGATCTTGGCCTTTAAATATCTATATTCTGACACCTCAAAGTTACATATCTAAGATCTTCTCCCCCAATCCTGTTCCACCCACAGCCTTGTACATCCTAGTATATAGCTAAAGCCAAATTCTGGACTCATCCTTGACCCCTTTCTTTCCTCTCACATCCCAGAGATCAATGATCTGGAAATCTGTTTGGCTCTACCTTCAAAATATTTGGAGAGTAACCACTACCCAACATCTTCGGTGTCCCTACTCTCAAGCGAACCACTTTATCTGTCATCTGAAATATGATAATGGCCTCTAAACATATCTTGAGCTACTGTTGGCCCTCTAGAGGCCATTCCCACCCCAGTAGCCCCAGAGGTCCTTTTAAAACTTACAGCCAATCATGCCATTCCTTTTCACAAAATCTCAGTGGCTCCCCATCTCACTCAGAGTAAAAACCAAAATGCATCTAATGGCCTAAAAGACTTCACATGAGCTGATTCCAGTACCTTTTTATCCTTCTTTCCTCCTAGGTTCCATGATGCTCATCCAGCCATACTGAGGTCCCTGCTGTCCCTCAAACACACCAAGCCCCTTCTTCCCCTTAGGCTATGCACAGACGGCATCTCTAGCTGGAATGATCCTCCCCCAGAGAACCATATGACTAAATTTGTCACTTCCTTAGTCTTTGCTTAAATGCTACTATCTCAGTGAAGCCTACCCAGATCACCCAATATAAAACTTCAGAAAAAACAAGAACAGTAACTTAAAATTACATCTGCACCCCCATGTTCACTGCAGCATTATTTACAATAGTCGAGACATGGAAACAACCTAAGTGTCCATCAAGAGATGAAAAGATAAAGTTTATCTTTATAAAGAAGTAGCATATATATACAATGGAATATTATTCAGCCATAGAAAAATAATGAAATCTTGCCTTTAGCAACAGCATGGATGGGCCCTGAGGGCATTATGCTAAGTGAAATACGTCAGAGAAAGACAAATACTGTTATGATATCACTTACATGTGGAATATTTTAAAAACAACAAAGAAATAAACAAACCAGAAAACCTCATAGATACAGAGAACAGATTGGTGGTTGCCAGAGGCTGGGGGTCTGGGGTGGGTGAGATGGGTGAAAGTCATCAAAAGGTACAAACTTCCTCGTTATAATAAATGTCATGAGGATGTAATGTACAGCAGGGTGACTACAGTTACATAATCCTGTATTATATATTTAAAAGTTGCTAAAAGAATAGACCTTAAAAGTTCTTATCACATACCAAAAAACCATCACCTGTTTGGTGATGGATTTTAACTAATGTGGTGATCAGGTCACAATATATACGTATATCAAATCATTCTATTGTATACCTGAAACTAATATAATGTTGTATGTCAATTATATCTCAATTTAAAAAAATAAAGTAAGTTAATTGAATGAGGCATTTTTAGCAAAGCATAGTTAGTACTGCCCCAGAGACACTCACCACTGCTCTGTTGTCATACAGCTGCACAACCACTAAAGGCAGGGACCCCATCAATTCCTCTGGTCTCCGTAAAGCACCAAGTCATTTAACAGCAGCATCTGGTTCCAGGTGGGGAAGAGGGTCTTAGAAATGACCTGGAAGGCAGAGCTAATTAAATAAATACATAAAATTACAAACCCTCATCTATCTCTCCAAGTAACTCTTTACCCTGCTCTACCGTTTTCTTTTCACATAGTATTTACCCCCTTGTAAAATATTGTGTAATTTACTTATTTGTTACATCTACTGTTTCTCACCTGCCCCTCCACAATGTAACCTTCATAAATGTTTGTTTCAACCAGACCCTGAAATAAAGATATGAATGCAAGAAGTTCATTTGAAAGACAATACCAGAAAGCACAGTGAGGGGTTGGGAAGTGAGAGAGGAAAGCAAAGAAAGTCAATATAGTATGTGATACTGAGCAGGTTACCACTGGAAAAACAGGCTCCATCCCACACAGTTCAGGAAGACTGGGTGAGGTGTGGTTCAGATTCATCCCATATCCCTGAGCACTAACTCTACTGTATTTCTAGACTTCCCACATGGCCAAGCTTGCTTCTGTGACGGGAGAACATCCTCAGGCTGAGAGATGCAGGAAGACATCAGCATGTACAGAAACTGTCTGCAAGTGACCCCCCCGCAAAGATAAGCTGAAGATATATGGGCAGGTACTAATCACCTCACTACCATAAAATTCTCTGTCCTTCTGTGTATTTGTTTTAATTGACATATCCCAAAGCTATAGAAAAGACCCTGTCACATAGTAGGTACACAAAAAAATCTGTGTTGAATGTTGCTGAAGAAATAAAAGGTCAAAAAAGAAATCACATGAAATGAGAAAATGCTTATAACTAAACAAAAGAGAAAATTCCCACATATTGTTACTTGTGAGATACAGCTAAAATGGTACTTAGAGATAAATGAGTAGTCAGAAATGATTATATTACTAAATAAGAATAGCTAAAAACTAATATAGTAATCTAAGCTTTCAATTTAAAAAGGTTTCAATTTAAAATATCATCAAAAAAGACGATATAAGGATAAATTAGGAATTGGGGATTAACAGATACACACTACTATATATATAAACAGATAAATAACAAGGACCTACTGTATAGCACAGGAAGCTATATTCAATATCTTGTAATAATCTATAATGGAAAAGAATCTAAAAAGAGCATATATACATATATATTATATATATATATATACACACACATATATCTGAATCACTTTACTGTAACCTGAAACATTACAAATCAACTATACTTCAATTTTAAAAAAAGAAAAAGAGGGCTTCCCTGGTGGTGCAGTGGTTGAGAGTCCCTCTGCAGATGCAGGGGACACGGGTTCTTGCCCCGGTCCAGGAAGATCCCACATGCCGCAGAGTGGCTAGGCCCGTGAGCCATGGCCACTGAGCCTGTGTGTCCAGAGCCTGTGCTCCACAACGGGAGAGGCCACAACACTGAGAGGTCCGCATACCGCAAAAAAAAAAAAAAAAAAAAAAAAAAAAAAAAAGAACAATATAATAAGCTCAAAGAAATTCAAATAAAAGACAATAAGGACAAAGATTAATTTAAATAGACAATAAAGGTATAATAAAGAAAACTAAATAAGCCATAAGTTGGTTTTTAAAAAGAATACTAAACTGACAATCTTAGCAATATTAATCAAGGGAAAAAAAGAAAGAGAAAGAAAGCACAATTAAACTAAAATGTGATTAAAATAAGAACATACTACAGATGCAACAGAGAATGAAAATGTAAAAGAATATTAACACTATAACAACCTGAAAATTCCTCTAACAAAATGAGTTTAATCAGTAATTGAGCATCTTCATACCCAGATGGCTTTACAGGCAAGTTTCTACCAAATGTTCAAAGAACAAACCATTCTAATTTCATGCAAACTTTTCTAAAGACTACAAAGGAGGGAATGTTTAAAGAGGTTATTCAGTTACTTATTGCTGCAATAATGCTTAGTATTTTGTAACCAAATGTGACAGTGTGATATTAGCACAAGAAGAGAAAAATAGATCTCAGCAGACAGTCCAAGGACATACGTATATGTTCTATGCATAGGTACAAACATCATATGTGATAGAAATAGAGGAACAGGAAGGACCAGGCAGTAAATTGTGCTGGAACAAATGGTTTTTCATATGGAAAAAAAAATAAAATTCAAGGATGTAAATAAAAAGAGGAAAACTTGAAAATTTTCTGGAAGAAAATATAGGTGAATTTCTTTATGAACTCCAGACAAGGAAGAATTTTTTTTTAACAGGACAAAGCAACATGGATCCCAAAGGAAAAGATTGATAAATTCATCTACTTTAAAATTAAGAACTAGGAGAAGTGATTTGCAACACATATAATCCACAAAGGAGTTAAAGAAGAAAACGTACAAATAATAAGAAAAAGAAAAACCTATTAGAAAAATGGGCAAAAAGCAAGCAGACACTTCACAGAAGCAGAAATACAAATACAAAATTAAAAAAGGCACTCTACTCTCATTAGTAATCAGGAAAATGTAAATCGAACCATGAGATTCCATTTTAAATGTACCAAACTGACAAAAAAATTTAAAAGCAAACAATAAGAAGTGGTGACACAAAGGGAATTTTTAATACACTATTGGTGAGAGTATAAATTAATATGACTACTTTGGAAAACAATTTGTCTAGCAAAAAATTGTCTAGCAAAAAACAATTATCTAGCAAAAAAAATCTAGAAAAATGGAAATCCGCATGTCCCATCAATTTCCACTCCAAAGATTATACTCTAGAGAGTTTTGCATGTACATATTCACCAGGTGACATGTATAAACTTATTAGAACATCATTGTTTTTAACAGCAAGGAAAAGAAAAACTAGAAACAATTCAAATTTTTACCAAGAGGAGATATGAACTACCAAATGCTCAAAGAACAAATGAATGAACTATAACTACATGCATCAATATGAATAAATCTAAAATTAAAAGTGAACAAAGCAAGTCTCAGGATACATACAATGTGTTTCCTTTCATACAAATGTCAAAAACATGTGAATGTAAGCTATATATTACATGAGAACATAGAAGGTAAGCCTGTAAAGAAAACTAAGGAAATGCTAACCACAAAATTCAAGATTGTAATTATTCCTGGAGGCAGAGAAGGAAGAAGGATACAATTGGAAAGAGGCTCACTGGGCACTTCATAGGTACTGGAACATCCATATATACACATTACTGCCTTAATTATTATTAATTTTAAAACATTCCTAATTCACAAGTAATTTCAATATACCAATCCACAAAACAGCAGTTATAGCCTTAGCACTTGTCTAATTAACTTGCAGAATATGAAAAAGAATGTATATATACATATAACAATCATTTTGCATGTACAGTGGAAATTAACACTGTAAATCAACTATACTTCAATAAAATAAATTTTGAAAAGAAATAAATAATACAAATAAATAAAATCACATCAATTACCTGAGATAAATGAAGGAAAGAGGATATGGGGAAAAGAAAACCCTGTCCCCCCCATAGTTCTCATACATACTGTGAGCTTAGCCTTCTCAACTCACCATTGATAACATCTCCATACAGTTCTTGGTATTATAATATATAGAAACCTCTACTAGCTGGATCCTTCCCAACTATTATAGTCAAGATAAAAGGACCTAGAGCAGCATCCTACAGAATCATGTCTTAACCAGACATATGCCCTGTAGGGATGCAACGTATTACACAGGCACATAAAAAAAAAAAAATTTACACTATTTTACCCTATATTTGAATTATCCTATATTTGAATTACATAAGACTTAAGTTAAGTCTTATGTAATAGTATGCCAATTAGTTCAGTCTATTTTTAGAAATTCATAACAGAAGGTATTAAAACTAAGAAAATTTGCTATATCAAAATAATGGCTGTAGGATGCAGCTGGGCAGCTCTCATATTATTATAGTAATAAAAAGGCATCAGGTTTGTCAGTTTCTTTTAATGTTAAGTTTGACACTTACTTATAGAGCTAAGAATTCATCTACCCTGACACAGCAGTTCCACACCTACATATTTACCTAAGATGAATGAAAATGTATGTTTGTGAAAAATATGTCCATTATGTCCGCAAAAAGAGTTGCTCAAGTAGCTCTTTACATAACAACCAAAAACTGCAAACAATTCAAATGCCCATCAACAGAAGACAGAATAAACAAATAGGGCTATATTTACATAACTAAATACCACTTAAAATTTTTTATTAACTACTGATACACATAACAATGTGAATGAATTTTAAAATTTTATATTTAGCAAAAGAAGCCAGATACAGAGTATACACTACATAACTCCATGTATATGAAATTCAAAAGAATTCAAATTAAACCTAAAGTGATTGAAATCAGCAATGGTTGCCTATAGGTTTGGGAATTATTTGGAAATAAGCACAAAGAAACTTTCTGGAGTGACAGAAATGTTCAGCATCTTCATTACAATTGTGGTCATATGGGTCATTTATCAAAACTCATGAAATTGTACACTGAAGGTCTGTTCACTTCTCTCTCTCTTTCACTATTTATAACTATACCTATATCTGCATCTATATATATTTAAGGTGTTTAGTTAAGATAAGAACAAAATCTGAAGTCAAATATAAGATATTGGGTAGCTCCACATGTGACAGTGTTGTATGAAGTACACCACTTGAAAATTGGAATCTGGCCCTATTACAACACACTCCCCTACCTCCAACTGAACACACATACACATACACACACACACACACACACACACACACACACACACACACACACACAGAGTTTAGTAAGTGTTTCCAGATCCAGTCAAGAAATTTAGTGACTGCCTATTGAGAAATGAACATAGGTATAAATGGCTACAGCTTTCTTAGCAAGAGAAATAAAATTAAGCCCCACCAGACACTTGGAAGCTGATATTTTGATTTGTCGACATAAAATTCTTTGGACAATCATACTCTATCTTCAAACACTGTGTTCTTTTGCTGTTTTAATATTTCTCATTATGTTGGGGATCAAATTTCAGCAGCACTTAATTTCACTTTTATCAAGGAAAGTATCATCTCAGCTGAACTGATATGAGTAACCTGGTTAACTAGGGGTAGAGGAACTAGAACCCATATGAGGGCACATAGAAAGTCCTATGTCCTCAAACATAACTGTGTTTTCATTACAGAGAGGGGAAAGATTTAAAGAATTAATCCTATGGGATCAGTTCATTCATTCGTCCAATAAAGATTTATTAAGTCTAAGTACTATTAAGCCAAGTGCTATTCCAAGCACTTAGGATACACTAGTGAACCAAACAAAGATACCTGCCCTCAGGTAGCTCTTTCTAGCTGAGGAAAACAGATGTTAAATAACAAACATAAAAAATAATTGAACCACATAGAATATAATAAAGTGCTCTGTGCCTATGGGGAAAAATGTAAAATAGGGTGAGGGAGATTGGGATTGCAAGATTTGGGTAGGAATAAGAATGGTGGTCACTCCATTGAGAAGGTGATATAAAATACTTGATCAAAGTTTCAGTCTTTAAAAGTAGATCATTCATGGAATAGCCAAAAACAGATGGATATTTTAAGATAGGTGTTTTATCATAAGAAATGTGCTTATAAATACACATCTAGGGGGAATTCCCTGGCAGTCAAGTGCTTAGGACTCTGCACTTCCACTGCAAGGGGCACGGGTTCGATCTCTGGTAACGGAATTAAGATCCCATATGCCGAGCTCTAGCCACCACCAGTCCCTCCCATCAGGAAACTTACACAAGCCTCTTAGATAGCCTCATCCACCAGAGGGCAGACAGCAGAAGCAAGGAGAACTACAATCCTGCAACCTGTGGAACAAAAACCACATTCACAGGAAGATAGACAATATGAAAAGGCAGAGGGCTATGTACCAGATGAAGGAACAATATAAAACCCCAGAAAAACAACTAAAAGAAATGGAGATAGGCAACCTCCCAGAAAAAGAATTCAGAATAATGATAGTGAAGATGATCCAGGACCTTGGAAAAAGAATGGAGACAAAGATCAAGAAGATGCAAGAAATGTTTTACAAAGACCTAGAATAATTAAAGAATAAAAAAACAGAGATTAACAATAAAATAACTGAAATGAAAACTACACTAGAAGGAATCAATAGCAGAATAACTGAGGCAGAAGAACAGATAAGGGACCTGGAAGACAGAATGGTGGAATTCACTGCTGTGGGACAGAATAAAGAAAAAAGAATGAAAAGAAATGAAGACAGCCTGAGAGACCTCTGGGACAACATTAAACGCAACAACATTCGCATTATAGGGGTCCCAGAAGGAGAAGAGAGAGAGAAAGGACCCAAGGAAATATTTGAAGAGATTATAGTCAAAAACTTCCCCAACATGGGAAAGAAAATAGCCACCCAACTGCAGGAAGCACAGAGAGTTCCATACAGGATAAACCTGAGTAGAAACATGCTGAGACACACAGTAATCAAATTGGCAAAAATTAAACACAAAGAAAAATTATTGAAAGCAGCAAGGGAAAAACGACAAATAACATACAAGGGAACTCCCATAAGGTTAACAGCTGATTTCTCAGCAGAAACTCTACAAGCCAGAAGAGAGTGGCATGATATACTTAAAGTGATGAAAGGGAAGAACCGACAACCAAGATTACTATACCTGGCAAGGATCTCATTCAGATTCCATGGAGAAATCAAAAGCTTTACAGACAAGCAAAACCTAAGAGAATTCAGCACCACCAAACCAGCTCTACAAAAAATGCTAAAGGAACTTCTCTAAGTGGGAAAAACAAGAGAAGAAAAGGACCTAGAAAAGTAAACACAAAACAATTATGAAAATGGTCATAGGAACATACATACCAATAATTACCTTAAACGTAAATGGATTAAATGCTCCAACCAAAAGACACAGGCTTGCTGAATGGATACAAAAACAAGACCCATACATATGCTGTCTACAAGAGACCCACTTCAGACCTAGGGACACATACAGACTGAGAGTGAGGGGATGGAAAAAGATATTCTGTGCAAATGGAAATCAAAAGAAAGCTGGAGTAGCAATACTCATATCAGATAAAATAGACTTTAAAATAAAGAATGTTACAAGAGACAAGGAAGGTCACTACATAATGATCAAAGGATCAATCCAAGAAGAAGATGTAACAATTATAAATATATATGCACCCGACATAGGAGCACCTCAATACATAAGGCAACTGCTCACAGCTTTAAAGAGGAAATTGACAGTAACACAGTAATAGTGGGGGACTTTAACACCTCACTTACACCAATGGACAGATCATCTGAAATGAAAATAAATAAGGAAACAGAAGCTTTGAATGACACAACAGACCAGATAGATTTAATTGATATTTATAGGACATTCCATCCAAAAACAGCAGATTACACTTTCTTCTCAAGTGCGCACGGAACATTCTCCAGGATAGATCACATCCTGGGTCAAATATCAAGCCTCAGTAAATTTAAGAAAATTGAAATCATATCAAGCATCTTTTCTGACCACAACACTATAAGATTAGAAATGAATTACAGGGAAAAAATCGGAAATGGAGGCTAAACACATGGAGGCTAAACACATGGAGGCTAAACAATACATTACTAAATAACCAAGAAATCACTGAAGAAATCAAAGAGGAAATCAAAACATACCTAGAAACAAATGACAATGAAAACACGACAATCCAAAACCTATGGGATGCAGCAAAAGCAGTTCTAAGAGGGAAGTTTATAGCTATACAAGCCTACCTCAAGAAACAATAAAAATCTCAAATAAACAGTCTAACGTTACATCTAAAAGAACTAGAGAAAGAAGTACAAACAAAACCCAAAGTTAGCAGAAGGAAAGAAATCATAAAGATCAGAGTAGAAATAAATGAAAGAGAAACAAAGAAAACAATAGCAAAGCAATAAAACGAAAACCTGGTTCTTTGAGAAGATAAACAAAATTGATAAACCATTAGCCAGACTCACCAAGAAAAAGAGGGAGAGGACTCAAATCAATAAAATTAGAAATGAAAAAGAAGAAGTTACAACAGACACCGCAGAAACACAAGGCACCCTAAGAGACTACTACAAGCAACTCTATGCCAACAAAATGGACAACCTAGAAGAAACAGACAAAATCCTAGAAAGGTATAACCTTCCAAGACTAAACCAGGAAGAAATAGAAAATGTGAAAAGACCAATCACAAGTAATGAAATTGAAAATGTGATTAAAAATCTTTCAACAAACAAAAGTCTAGGACCAGATGGCTTCACAGGTGAATTCTATCAAACATTTAGAGAAGAGCTAACACCCATCCTTCTAAAAATCTTCCAAAAAATTGCAGAGGAAGGAACATTCCCAAACTCATTGTATGAGGCACCATCTCCCTGATACCAAAACCAGACAAAGATACTACAAAAAAAGAAAATTACAGACCAGTATCACTGATGAATATAAATGCAAAAATCCTCAACAAAATACTAGCAAACAGAATCCAACAATACATTAAAAGGATCATACGCCATGATCAAGTGGGATTTATCCCAGGGATGCAAGGATTCATCAGTATATACAAATCAATCAATGTGATACACCATACTAACAAATTGAAGAAGAAAAACCATAGGATCATCTTAATAGATGCAGAAAAAAC
Organism: Kogia breviceps; assembly: GCF_026419965.1. NCBI lineage: Eukaryota > Metazoa > Chordata > Mammalia > Artiodactyla > Physeteridae > Kogia > Kogia breviceps. The sequence continues at coordinate 69,893,444 of NC_081320.1, read as the reverse complement.
TTTTGACAAAATTCCACACCCATGTATGATAAAAACTCTACAAAAAGTGGGCATAGAGGGAACCTACCTCAACATAATAAAGGTCATATACAACAAACTCACAGCAAACATCATTCTCAATGGTGAAAAGCTGAAAGCATTTCCTCTAAGATCAGGAACAAGACAAGGATGTCCACTCTCACCACTCTTATTCAACATAGTTTTGGAAGTCCTAACCATGGCAATCAGAGAAGAAAAAGAAATAAAAGGAATCCAAATTGGAAAAGAAGTCAAACTGTCATGGTTTGCAGATGACATGATACTATACATAGAGAATCCTAAAAATGCCACCAGAAAACTGGTGGCATTAAACAAATATAAACAAAAATCAATGAATTTGGTAAAGTTGCAGGATACAAAATAAATGCACAGAAATCTCTTGCATTCCTATACACTAATTATGAAAAATCTGAAGGAGAAATTAAGGAACAATCCCATTTACCACTGCAACAAAAAGAATAAAATACCTAAGAATAAACTTACCTAGGGAAACAAAAGACCTGTATGCAGAAAACTATAAGACACTGATGAAAGAAATTAAAGATACCAACAGATGGAGATATATACCATGTACTTTGATTGGAAGAATCAATATTGTGAAAATGACTATACTGCCCAAAGCAATCTACAGATTCAGTGTAATCCCTATCAAATTACCAATAGCAATTTTTACAGAACTAGAACAAAAAAATATTAAAATTTGTATGGAGACACAAAAGACCCCAAATAGCCAAAGCAGTCTTGAGGGGGAAAAAAATGGAGCTGGAGGAATCAGACTCCCTGACTTCAGACTATACTACAAAGCTACAGTAATCAAGACAATATGGTACTGGCACAAAAACAGAAACACAGATCAATGGAAAAAGATAGAAAGCCCAGAGATAAACCCACACACATATGGTCAACTAATTTATGACAAAGGAAGCAAGGCTATACAAGGGAGAAAAGACAGTCTCTTCAATAAGTGGAGCTGGGAAAACTGGACAGCTACATATAAAAGAATGAAATTAGAACACTCCCTAACACCATACACAAAAATAAACTCAAAATGGATCCAAGACCTAAATGTAAGACTGGACACTATAAAACCCTTAGAGGAAAACATAGGAAGAACACTCTTTGACATAAATCACAACAAGATCTTTTTTGATCTACCTCCTAGAGTAGAGGAAATAAAAACGGAAATAAACAAATGGGACCTAATGAAACTTCAAAGCTTTTGCACTGCAAAGGAAACCATAAACAAGACCAAAAGACAACCCTCAGAATGGGAGAAAATATTTGCAGACGAATCAATGGACAAAGGATTAATTTCCAGAATATACAAACAGCTCATGCAGCTCAATATTAAAGAAACAAACAACCCAATCCAAAAATGGGCAGAAGACCTAAATAGACAATTCTCCAAAGAAGACATACAGATGGCCAAGAAACACATGAAAAGCTGCTCAACATCACTAATTATTAGAGAAATGAAAATCAAAACTACAATGAGGTATCACCTCACACCAGTTAGAATGGGCATCATCAGAAAGTCTACAAACAACAAATGCTGAAGAGGCTGTGGAGAAAAGGGAACCCTCTTGTACTGTTGGTGGGAATGTAAATTGATACAGCCACTATGGAGAACAGTATGGAGGTTCTTTAAAAAACCAAAAATAGAATTACCATATGATCCAGCAATCCCACTACTGGGCATATACCCAGAGAAAACCATAATTCAAAAAGACACATGCACCCCAATGTTCATTGCAGCACTATTTACAATAGCAAGGTCATGGAAGCAACCTAAATGCCCATCGACAGACGAATGGATAAAGAAGTTGTGGTACATATGTACAATGAAATATTACTCAGCCATAAAAAGAAACAAAATTGAGATATTTGTAGTGAGGTGGATGGACCTAGAGTCTGTCATACAGAGTAAAGTAAGTCAGAAAGAGAAAAACAAATACCGTATGCTAACACATATATATGGAATCTAAGAAAAAAAAAAACGGTCATGATGAACCTAGGGGTAAGCCGGGAATGAAGACACAGACCTACTAGAGAATGGACTTGAGGATACAGGGAGGGGGAAGAGTAAGCTGTGACAAAGTGAGAGAGTGGCATGGCCATATATACACTACCAAACGTAAAATAGATAGTTAGTGGGAAGCAGCCGCATAGCACAGGGAGATCAGCTCGGTGCTTTGTGACCATCTAGAGGGGTGGGATAGGGAGGGTGGGAGGGAGGGAGACGCAAGAGGGAAGAGATATGGGAACATATTTATATGTATAACTGATTCACTTTGTTGTAAAGCAGAAACTAACACACCATTGTAAAACAGTTATACTCCAATAAAGATATTTAAAAAAAAAAAAAGAAACGAAATTGAGTTATTTGTTGAGATGTGGATGGATCTAGAGACTGTCATACAGAGTGAAGTAAGTCAGAAAGAGAAAAACAAATACCGTATATTAACGCATGCATGTGTAATCTGGAAAAATGGTACAGATGAACCAGTTTGCAGGGCAGAAGTTGAGACAGAGATGTAGAGAACAAATGTATGGACACCAAGGGGGGAAAGCCATGGCGGAGCTGGGGATGGTGGTGTGCTGAATTGGGTGATTGGGATTGACATGTATACACTGATGTGTATAAAATTGATAACTAATAAGAACCTGCTGTATAAAAAAATAAAATTAAATTAAAAAAAATTTTTTTAATCCCATATGCCCTGCGGCCAAAAAAAAGAGAAAAATACCTATCTACATATATTTATTTCCTCTCAATAGAAACAAAGTTTTGCTATTAAGCATTTTTATCTAAATGCTCTTTTAGGGGTTACATGTTTAATCTGCTATTGTCAAACTGACTTTTTACTAACAGTTACTTGTTACATAATGGATTGACTAGATATGAAATTTTAGTATCAGTTATTAACATGTGACTCTTAGAAAATTTGCAGTGCAGAAGTAGGTGACATAAATATTGAGCCAACACACTGAACCTCTACTGTGTGCCATGCTAGATACAGCAGTTTTAAATATACAACCAGTGACCTCAAAGAGCTTGTAGTCTAGTACCTTTAATTGTTGATACTTATTAATATGCCATATTTATTACTGTGCCAGGCACTGATCCAAGGGCTTTATAGGTATTAACTCACCTAGCCTTCATGACAAGATTATGAGGCATAACCTTTTTTTAATTTAGATGAGGAAATTAAGGCCCAGAGTAGTTCAGTGACTTGCTCAAAGCAACCAAGCTAGTTAACTAAAAAGCCAAGATATGAACCCAGGCAGTGTGACTCTAGAGCTTGCCCTCCAATAAGGTCTAAGAGGACATGAATCATATCGTGTTAGCATCTTAGCATTTTACTCAGCACTGGTCCTGCAGCAGAGGTGGTAAAAGATCAGAAGGACTTCAAGCAACTTCAAGCAGAAGTAAGGAGCATGGTGCTCTGCCACCACCCGCCAGGCATGATTCACACAGGCCAGAACCATGTCCATTCTAGTCTCTCCTTTCCACTACAGGCAAATTCCCCACGCTTTCTGCCATCAATGTTATTTAAGTTATGAAATTACATTTTGCTAAATTATTATGACTTTTGCTTTCTTTGCACATTTACACGGTTTTTATGTTTCTTTTTAGAAGTGTTTTCAATTAAAATTCTCCTGGGCATGAGTACTTTATGTATTCAATGAACTATCTCATACACAGTTAAGAAATTTCCCCTGGTAATATTGTTTCAATATTTTTAATAAGAACTAATAACGTGGCTGTAAAGTTCAAACAGCTTTAGGGGAAAAAAAATGCACTAGAATCTGTCTTCTAAGATTAACATGTAAACCTTATTGATCTACCTACCAAATAATAAATTAGTACTTTTTTTAAATTGCAGAGCAGAACATGATTAAAGATTATAAAGCCTTGATAAGGGATTTACAGAAATAATAAATTAAAACCATCTATTAAGTTGACATTATCCTGTTCTTTTTTACAATCTGCTGTTTAAACTCTGTTACTTAGTTGCTGCTCCATAGAAGAAAATCTCATATGAGGATAGATTCCAAGGTGCCACATTTGTCATAATATATTTGTGTGTTATTCAACACTTATCATCAGATTGATATGAGATAAAACTGTAAGCAATACTTTTAAAATAAGCTCCATATACTATTTTTTCAAGAGTGCGTTACTTATATTTTCATAGTAATATCCAATGTGACTAGTAGTTAGACTTCTGACAACCTGAACCATCCAGGATATATCAAATTCCATAAGGGAGGCTGTCCCAAAGTCCATGCACTTTGCCCCATAGGTGAGATGTGTCCCCCAAGCAACTTTTTTGGGGAAGAAAACAAGGAAGTATTAGAAGCCAGTGTCCTGAGAAGGCAAAAACAACTGAAGAAAAAGGACAATAAAATAAAAGGCTTGCAGTGTAGAATCACATTGGATAGGCACTGACAACCCTAATGTTTTTTAAGGACCTCACAATACAATAATTAACATTGATGATAATACACCCTAACCATCAAGAAGTGGTTAAAGTATACTCATTATTCACTGTTTACCAAGAGGTGAGGATGTTACAATCTCTATTTGAATGGTTGGAAATGTTTAAAAACTGGAGGGTTTCAGAGCGTGGTAAGCTCATGTGGATCATTCCCTCCAAGATACCAAACAAACAAGATGAAGCTGTTCAGGATATCAAGGGGAATTGGTGAAGATGCTAATTAAGAATCCAACAACCTGGGTTCTAGTTTCTGCCACTTACTTTGGGCAGATCTAGTAACCTCCCAGAGTCCCTTGCTTGTCACCTGCAAGAGTATACGAGCACCTGTCCTCTCCGCCAGACAAGATATTTGTGAGGATTAAGAGTTTTTTACATGAGAACACTGTCAAAATTAGAAAGAGCTTCCTCAATACTAGACATTATTATTACTGAATAAGTTGTAATGAAACATTTATTCCTAACATTCTTCATTAGATCAATCTACTGACATCTCATTTCTATTTGAAGATCATATGACTAGTTGAGTACTTGAGTAACACTGATCCAGCCAATGGTAACACAGCACAAAGAAGTTGGCTCCACCACTGCCCACACATTTATAGAACTTATTAAAAGCAATTTGCTCAGCCCTATATTTGAATTTGGACAAATTAAACCATTATCCTTTGCTACAGTAAATCCAAAATGAATTAATAAATTTTTCATCATTGAATGCCAGCAGCTATGAGATAATCCATTTGCCTAGCATTTTTAAATGAAAGGAATTCATTGCCATCCTTCCCCAACCTCAGTTCTCTCCCTCATTCTCCTCCACTTAATTCTATGACCCTTTTTGACAACAAAAGATCTCATGTTGAGCGTGACCTCACTGTGAGGCATTCCTACTGAGAATCACTGAAAGAAGGTACTGGAAATGCAGAATGGAAACCAGACATAGAGCAGATAGCAGGAAGGAGTGGAGGGTTCTGTGGGGAAGCCGTAGCGCAGTGAGGCCAGCTGGGGGAACTTAAATCCGGACCTCATGTTGGAGCTCTGAAGAGGTCTGTGACGGAGGGGGTGAAGATGGGTTTAAGAGGCAACATGTTTGTACCACTTTTCTATTGCTGCCATAATAAATTACCACAAATATAGTGGCTTAAAAACACACATTTATAACCTTACAGTTCTGTAGGTTAACAAGTCTGACACAGATCTCACCAGGCTAAAATCAAGGTGTCAAGCTGCTTTCTGTAAGCTCTAGGATCCTTGCCTTCTCCAGCCTCTACAGGTCACCTACATCCATTGACTCGTGGCCTCTTCCTCCATCTTTAAAGCCAGAAATGCAGGTCAAGTGCCTCTCACATCGCATCATTCTGACCTCCTCTTCTGCTTCTGCCTCTTTTCCATATTTAAGGACTCTTGTGATTAGACTGGGTCCACCCACATAAGCCAGAATACTCTCTGCATCTCAGCTTCAATCACATCTGAAAAGTCCCTTTTGCCATGTAATATAACATAGTCCCAGGTTCCAAGGTATAGGACTTGGACACCTTTGGGGCTGGGGAGAGACATCATCTGCCTACCATAGTGCTGTAGGTGAGAGGTGATTTGGCAAGAAGTTATCATTGTTTTCTCTCACTCTTGCTTCCCTCAGTCAGCTTTCCACAGCAGTCAAAGAGCTTGCAAACACATTTCCCAGTGTGACTCTCCCCTGTTTGCTCAGACTCCTGCAGTGGCCTCTTGCCTTTCTGAATAAAAGCCACACTCGTTATCACAGACCACAAAGGTCAACATAATTTAGCCCAGTATATTTGAAACTTTTTGCATTGGTACTCATAGTAAGAAATTCATTTTAAAATCATAACTTAGCACATACACACATGCATCTACATGTATTTAATTCCACAAACCAATACTCATCCTTACTATATACTATGCACCCTGATACTTTCAATTCTGATCTGTTCTTTTTTTTTTCATTTATTTCCAATGCTGCTTGCAACCCACTAATGAATTGTGACTTTGGGTTTGGAAAATATTGACCTGGCCTTTCCTCCAACTCCTGGTATTGTATCACATTCTCTCAGAAGTAGACACACTGACCTCCTACCTCATGAGAACCTCGGATGGAAATATTTTCCCTGGAACTTCTCAGGGTCTGCTGCCTTCCCTCATCTGGGTGTCCACTCAGTTGTCCCTTTCTCCTGACCACCCCCTGTCTAATAATCCTTCTCTCAACCCCCAGCACCAGTTTCCATCCCTGATCTTGCTTTAGCTTTTCTTCACTGTACTTACTATGACTTTGCATACGATGTCTTTGTTTCTTCTCTCCCGCTAAACTGAAAGGTCTGCTAGGACTGTCTTATATATTGACATAATCCTAGTGCTTGAACTAGGGCCTCCTAAAACAGAGGAAAAACTCAAAAATTAGTTATAGAATGAATAAATAAAATATGAGTGAATCAATAAATAAACTGGTAGATCTAAGATTATATGGGTTATTGGAAGAAATTATTAGTATTATTACACTATAACTTATATAATTAACTATAAACATTGGTAATTATCCTTTACTGATTATCTATATTATGCCAGTCACCATGCAGAGCACCTTAAATTAGTTATTTCTAGCTGTCACACAGCTCTATGACGTAGTTATTTTTACAGATGGGGAAAATGAAGCTGGGAGAAGTTAGGTTTCTGGTCCAGGGTTAATATGGTCTGAAACAATAGCCAATTTTTATTATACTTAACATTTCTTGACAAGCATTGTCCTAAGCATTTTACATGGTGGCACTGTTATTATTCTCATTTTACAGACTATTGTTGAGAATAATAATCTGTAATACCCCAATTTTATAGATTGGGAAATTCAGGCACAGAACTTGACTTACTCAAAGTCAAACAACTAGTAAGTGGTGGCCCCAGCAATCCAGTGCAAGCCATCTGGGACCAGAGTAAGTGCTCATAGCCTATACACTCTTGCTGCTCAAAGTAAGGTCCAAGTGGCAGCAGCAGAAGCATCATTTGGGAACTTACTAAATATGCAGAATTTCATGTCTCTCCCCAAGTCTGCATTCCAGTAAGAACCCCAGGTGATTCACAGACACAACAAGGTCGAAAAACTCTGCTCTAAACATACTGCCTCTCAGGCAGGCAAACAGAGTTGGACAGAAATGATTTTATGACAGTAGGACTAGAATATAAATAATATTTTAACTGGAAATATTACTTATAATTGTACATGAATTTAACAGAAGTATAATGATCTGAAATAAAACTAAAGGAAATTGTTGAACTTCAGACAAATGACTATTTACCCCCAAAATATTATATTCCTTCAGGGGAAAAAAAAAGATTATGAAGTACATTAAGAGACTGGATCCCATTGTATTTTCCTTATTCTTAACCTCATGTTTCAGCTTTAGATCATATCAAATGACTCCCTGTCATGGAGGATGAAATGTTAAAATTGCTCCCTTCTTCCCTCCTTCCTTCTCTTTTCCCTACATCCACATTTATCTTGGTATTTTACTGTTCTTCTGCACTAAAATATGTAACATTTCCATTCTATTGCACAACAATAACCCCCTGGTTATTTAATCTTAAGTCGATATTTCTTTGGATTCAATGATCCTGCGTGTGTCTTTGCCATAGCTTCTCCATTTCTGAGTCTGATATTTTGATTCACCCTTTGAGTGGCTGGGTTTTGTTTGTTTGGTTGGTTTGGTTTGTTTTTTGCCAAGGAGTGCTTTTTCAAAGGAATCACAGGTATCGTAGTCCATAAATTCTTTCATCTTTAAGAATGTTTACCTGCTGCCTTTATAAATGAATGAAAAGTTGGCCATACATTCCTTCAGAACTCTGTAGACGCTGCTCTGTTGTCTCCTACCATCATATTCAGGAAGAAGTCTGAAGCTGTTCCAAGCATTCACCTCTTAGAGGTGCATTACTTCTTCTCTCCAAGACTACTTCTTTTTTTTAACTTATGTTTTTTAATCTTTGACAATTTTGACATAATGTGTAACTTAAGTAGACTATATCTAGATCTAGATAGCTATATTTGCACACACCCCCTGGGTATATTCTTTTCAACATGGTCATTTGGTTCTTTTTTCATTTTAGGAGAGTCTTTTTGAATGATTGCTCAAAACACTTTTTCTCTTCCATGTGTTAGTTTCTCTATTTTAGGGTCATAATCCTGTTAGGAATCCTTTGTCTACCATAGAGGGTACCTCCTCTCTAATTGTTTTTTAAATTTATTTTCTTTATTTTCATATTCACGGAAACTAACTCAAGCTTCTCCTTCATGCTAGTGATTTGACTCGAACCTTTGTCTATTCTGTCACTGCTGTTTGAGGTTTATTGGTTATCTGTAATGGAATTGTGTTGGCACTACAATCACTCCTTCCCTCTAATTCTATTGATTTAACATAACACCTTGGGGCTCTTGTTTTATCAAATTTATATCCTTATTAGGTTTTTCCAGAGCATGAAGCACACATATAGCGTATTCTTCTTTTCCTTGTGTTATGCTTAATTTCAGACTCTCTTCAGCTGTGTTTTACATGTTATGTTCTGGCTAGTTGGTTGGTTTCTTTGGGCAATTTTATATTGGTATTGTTCTGCCATCTGTTTTGCTCAACCTAAACGTCCAATAATTCAGTGTAGAAATCTCTTTGATACCCATCCCATTGCATCTAGAACCTGCTTTTCTCTCCCTCTCCAATCTACAATTTGAGGGCTGGGTGTTTATAATATTTCTTTTTCTACTGGATGAGCAGGAGTTGAGGAGTGGGAGAATGAATCCAAGCTAAATGCAGTCTTTAATGAGGTACCAGCACTGAACTCTTTAGAATGCCTTTGCAAGAGTGGCTGAAGGATGAGTCTGTGGAACTTTAGTTACTTTCCATGAACTTACCCACCATCTAATAAAAGAGACTACAAGTCCCCACCTGACCCTGCTTTGGTGGTTTCTGTACCATAATTTGTTATGTCACAGCTTGATTCCTTACCTGCACTGGATCAGATTGGAGACCAGGGAATTAGAAACCCATTCATCTTAGAAATATTTTCCGAGAAAACTGTCAATAGGGAGGCACAGGGCTAACAAAATAACCCAATCACATCATCTCTCTGAAGAAGGATAAAAAGTGGTTCCTGAGTGCAAATCAAAACTACGAGGCACCACCTCACACCAGTCAGAATGGCCATCATTAAAAAGTCTACAAATAACAAATGCTGGAGCATGTGGAGAAAAGGGAACCCTCTTACACTGTTGGTGGGAATGTAAATTGGTGCAGCCACTATGGAAAACAGTATGGAAGTTCCTCCAAAAACTAAAAATAGAGCTGCCGTATGGTCCAGCAATCCCACTTCTGGGCATATATCCAGATAAAACTATAATACGAAAAGATACATGCACCCCTATGTTCATAGCAGCACTATTTACAATAGCCAAGACATGGAAGCAATCTAAAGTCCATTAACAGATGAATAGATAAAGAAGATGGTATATACAATGTAATACTATCCTGCCATAAAAAAGAATGAAATAATGCCATTTGCAGCAACATGAATGGAACTAGAGATTATCATACTAAGTGAAATAAATTGGAAAGAGAAAGACAAATACCATATGATATGACTTACATGTGTAATCTAAAATATGACACAAATGAAGTTATTTACAAAACAGACTCACAGACATAGAGAACAGAACTGTGGTTGCCAAGGGGGGTGGGAGAGGGCTGGGTTGGAAGTTTGGGATTAGCAGATGCAAACTATTATATATAGAATGGATAAACAACAAGGTCCTACTGTGTAGCACAGGGAACTATACTCAACATCCTGTAATAAACCATAATAGAAAATAATATGAAAAATAATATATATATACATGTGTATATCTCTGAATCACTTTACTGTACACCAAAAACTAACACAACATTGTAAATCAACTATATTTCAATAAAAAACAGTTAAAAATTAAAAAGTCAGCATTTTAAGAAACCACAATCATTCAGTGTTGTTGGATTGTGAGAGGAAACTGGGGCAGGGGCAGGTATCGGCTATGCTGAGCTATTTGACTTTTACCCTGTGCTGACCAGGAGCCATTGAAAGGTTTTAAGCAAAGGAATGACACAGTTCTACTTGTACTTTAAACAGATTACTCTAGAAATAGTGTGCAGGATAGATCTGAGATGGTCAAAGTCTATTGGGAAGCTGGAGAAGAAACAAAGAATTCAAAAGTTATTTAGAGGTAAAACAAGGAGGAGTAGGTAAATGGATTAACTCAGAGTATCAGGATCCTAACTCTAAGAATCAATATTTAGTTTAGGATCTGGCAATACCCAAGGAAGGAAACTGGGGCATGTGTAGATCCCAGGAGCTCATTCTATATTACTGGCAGGAGGAAAACAACATGAGGATCAAACAGTAATAAGTGGACCTTAAGACTGTAAGTCAAGAAAAATTTCATTCCAAACCCTATCAGAAGACATATCAAAATGATTCACATAAAGCCTGCCCTCTGTCCAGGGCTGGAGTAGGTCTGAGTTTGTTTCTAAGGACTATTATTTGATTTTGTTTCCATGGAATGGGAGAGGAAGAGGTAGGGAGAGACCAGAAAAAACAAAACAGATAATGACAAAAAGCTTCCTTTAAGACCCTTTAAAAGTTCATCCCTTAATTGGCATCTGATTTTTATATCACCATGACATCACCTTGCCATTTGCCTTGGTGACTCAATGGTAGATTTCATTCTTCTCCAAGAGGTTCTCCAACTTTTTTCCTGGCAACACACTAATGGGAAGAACATGGGCTCTGGGGTTCAGAATACCTGGCATTCAGTCCTGCCTCTACCACAGACTAGCAACATGATCTAGAGGCCAAGTCACTTCTCCCCCTCTACATCTGTGTTCCATTACTAGGAAAATACAGACTCGAAGTGGTTTCTGAGGACTAACTGAGGTGATGTATGTTACAGGGCCTAGTACAGAGCCTGGCACATATTAGGTGATCTATCAAAGTTTATTTAACTTAGCTCAAGCTTATGATGCATGTGGAATAGAGAGGGGTGGGAGATGAAAAAGGAGCACACACACAAAAAATGTGTATGTCAAACTAAGGCATTAACGGGGAGACATTTAAGAATTTTAAGAAGGGAAGAAATATAGATTTGTTTGCAGGAGCCAAGCTAGAGCAAGTTAATCAGTTCGGAAATATATGTGATAACCCAAGTAAGAAATAATGAACTCAGGCAGGGCAGTGGTAGAAAGACTAAAAAGAGAGAATAATTTTCTTACATATTTAGGAAGATTATTGATTAGCGGTGGTAATGAAAAAGAAAGAGGAGACTAGGATGACTCTAGTTTCTAGCCTGAAAGACAATCCATGGTCCTATTCAAAAGACAAGGAACACAGGAGGAATAGTAAGTATAAAGATGAAGACAAGGAGCTTACTCATTGGGCATCCACTTACTGAATGATTCCTATCATTCAACAAATACTGTGAAATGTCTAAAATATCAGAACATGGGGCATTCAGCAAGGAACCTTCAACGATGATCCTTCCCCTCATGGAGCTTAGATTCCAGCAAGAGAGTTAACGAGATAAAAGCATTCAAGGAAAGTGATCCAGGAAGAAAGAAGTGTATGTGAAAATCAAATCACCTTCACAGAAGTAAGGGAGTTCTCAGGCTGAAGTGAAGAGAGTACGGTACATGGTGAGGATGGAGGTTTTTCCAGATCATGCAGGTCCTGGTGGACCATTTCAAGAATGTGGGCTTTATCTCTAGAGTTGGTGAGCTCACTGATGAATTTCGAACAGTAAATTGAGATATGGTCAGACTCACATTTGGAATTTTCACTCTAACTGCAGTATAGAGAATGCTTTAAGGATATACACTTGTCAGACTAGAAGTTCCGAAAAGCCCACCTGCTACAGAAAATCCAGATGTTGGATAAAATAACGCAAACATAAGTTTAAATGCATCTCTGGGCTAACAAGAAAGAAACAGAAATCCCCAAAGCTCATGAAAAATAATAACATGCTGAAACCAGAATGGTAGGCAAACTCTGAAGCCAGAGATGCCCTGGGATTAAATGTTAATACCACAAAACTAGAATTTGGGGGACTAATGGCTGTGTGGGAGAACAGGAGCTTAAACCTTTGACCCACTGAAAGAAGGGAATTAAGTTAGGACATTTAAAAGATCTACACTCAGTGAAAAAGTAAGCTAGAAGATAATCCATTTGCTTTCAGAGGAAGAGATAAGGATACCTGTTTATCTCTATTGCAGTTCTAGGTGGAGTAAACTATAGTTTTCAAAAATAGTAAAAAACCATGGTACTGATATCTTACTTTAAAGTTTGATGTGCTACAAAACACAAATAGACTCACAGACGTACAAACAAACTTATGGGGCTTCCCTGGTGGTGCAGTGGTTGAGAGTCCGCCTGCCGATGCAGGGGACACGGGTTCGTGCCCCGGTCTGGGAGGATCCCCGCATGCTGCGGAGCGGCTGGGCCCGTGAGCCATGGCCACGGAGCCTGTGCTCCGCAATGGGAGAGGCCACGGCGGTGAGAGGCCCGCGTACCACAAAAAAAAAACAAAAAAACTTATGGTTACCAAAGGGGATCGTGGTGGGGGAGGGGGAGGGGGAAATAAATTAGGAATTTGGGATTAGCATACACACACTACTATATATAAAACAGAGGAACAATAAGGACCTACTCTATAGCACAGGGAACTTATTCAATATCTTGTAATGACCTGTAGTGGAAAAGAATCTTCAGATTGAAAAAGAATATACATATATAAAACTGTGTATAACTGAATCACTTTGCTGCACACCTGAAACTAACACAACATTGTAAATTAACTGTACTTCAATTTTTAAATGGTTACATAAATTTTTTTTTAAAGAATGACTTTAGTCACACACACAAAAAGAAAAGTTTGATGTGCATCACCTTTATTTTCTAGTCCAAGGAGATAGTGAAAATCTTTAGTAAAGTTCTTATGCTACTCTTTTGGCATAAATTATGTTACCTGAAAATTTATCACTAAAATAATCCCAATTTTTTCCAAAAAGCTTCCAAGAAGCACAAGGACTTCTGGGCAACATATAACATTGATGATAATATCTCATATTTGTTACATGACTCATAGTTTACAAAATGCTTTTAGAAACAATAGACAGCACTATTCTCTCTTCTAGGAAGGCCTGATTATCCAGCTTCACCTCCTTAAAGAGATCACACATGGCCTCCTCTGCATGTTGACTCCCCGAATAATTGCCGACCAATGACTAAGTCAACCACACCTCCTTCTCTTGGATTTCTTGTGTAGATTAGCCATTCCATCTCTTCTCTTTAAATGCAATTTCCTTTTATATGTCTATCTCTCTATTCCAGTGTTAAAATGGATGTGAATTCTGTTTCCACAACTTATAAGTTGTATGACTCTGTGGAAGTTACTGACCCTCATTTTCTTCATCTGTAAAACTGGAAACAGAAACACCTACCTTGGGATTACTCTGAGGGCCAAAAACATAGAAATTTGTTTACTCATACATGGATTTTATTATGCTTTATGCTTCCTTAGCATCCTTGAACTTATCCATTACGCAATAGCAGAAAAGCCCTTGCATAGGATCACCATATTAGGTTTAGGTTTACAGTTGTTTACAGTTTCCATATAAATGGGGTTGTTGCTTTTGAGGGTTTTTAGTTACTATTTTGATATCTTTTTATTATTAAAAATGATCATTATGGTCAGAGAACATGATCTGTATGATAGACTTCACTTTTGACCTAGTATGTGGTTTTATTATTAAAAACGATCATTATGGTCAGAGAACATGATCTGTATGATAGACTTCACTTTTGACCTAATATGTGGTTAGTATTTATAAATATTAGGTGTGTATTGGAAAGAATATGTATTGTCTATATTTTTAAGGGGCAGGGATATATCTATATCTCTATATATTTATATCTGTCTATATATTAAATCAAGTTTGTTAAATGTGTTGATCAACTCTTCTGTATGTTTTTCTACTTACCTATTTTAAAAGAAGTCTTTTAAATCTCCCACTCTGTGGATTTTATCAGTTTATACTTGCACTTCTGTACATTTTTAGTTTCTATATTTTACAACTACATTACAATATAGTGCATTTGCTATGCCACTTTTTTGGGATAGCCTACTGGTAAACTGACTGTTTTATCTATAATTATCTTTTTTACTCCTAATATTGTCCTATGACTTCAAATCTATTTCGTTTTATGTTAATGTTATTATACCAAGTTTCTTTCAGTTACTATTTGTCTGATATGTGCTTTTTCCATCTCTTTACTTTCTTTCAGATTTTAGCTATGTCTCATAAAAAGAAAAAATGTTTCCTTTCAATCTGAGATTTTTTTCTTTCAATAAATTTAATCTATTTACAATTATTATGATTATTCATTTCTTGAATTTATTTCTTTCATCTGATTTTCCCTTATCCACAATTTGAATCAAGGGCAAAGGGTTGAATTAATCACAATTTTCATTTTACAGCAAATTATCACTAGTTTTACACACTTAATTTTTGTTTTTTGTTTTTTTCCCAGTTTCCTCCTTCATTTATCACCCATCTCATGTGATTAGAATACATCCTTAATATGCCTAATGTGATTATAAAATAAGTAGGTGTGGTTTGAAAGTCTGTTAAATTCATCCATATAACCATCTAATCTTTTCATTTTGTTTTCAATTTTTTTCTTCTTTCTTTCCTATCATTGTCTGCTTGCTGTCAATGGATAGGAATTGTCCTATCAATTCCCTTGTCTCCCGCTACTGGCTTGCTGACTTGATTTCTTTTGACTTTTTTTTTACTTACTACCTTTACCTTTTGAACATGCAAACATAACTTAACGAAGACTGAAATTAATGTTTATGTTATCCTCCTAAACAATATAGACTCCACTCTTCCTTTGCAGCAAACCTTCATGTTCCATATTACTGTGGAAATGTTGCTTCCACTTTAACTGTCACTCAAATGAATTTTATTTGTATAGTCAGTGCTTATTCAGACTTATCAACACATTCAGCAATGTCTCAGCAATATCCATGGCTTTTTGCTTCTAAGTCCTTCCTTCCAAGTTCAATTTCTTCTCTCCTGAAGTATTTACATGCTTCTCTATTTCTTAGAGCAAGGGTTTTTAAGTCATAAATGCCCTGTTCTTGTTCACCTGAAAATGTCCATATTTTATCTTAACTCGTGTATTATAGTTTAACTTGGTATAGAATTCTAAGTTAACAGTTATTTTCTCTCAAAACTTCCCAACTATTATTCCATTTTCCTCTGCAGTCTACTGTTGATAACTGTCAGCAGGTAATTAGTTTTTCTCTCTGGCTGCTTTTACAGATGTGTCTATGCTTTAAATGGTTCTGCAGTTTTCACCACAGGATACCTGTATGTAAATATATTTCATATTCTTTAGAACCTGTGTTTTCTTCCATATAGATATTAACATATTTCTTCAATTCTATAACAAAATCAGCATTATATCTTAAATTATTGCCTCTGCCCCATCTTTCTGTTGGGCCTTTTCATTATCTCCTCCATGTTTCTTAGCGAATACTTACTGCCTGTCTACCTTTTTACCTTTTGGGTCAGCACGCTAGTGACTTCCTCAGATCCCTCTCCATTTGGTTAGTTATCTCCTTTTGGTACTTTATAGGTTATTTAAGCCATGTATTATTTATAATTTTAATAACTTTTTTATTTTTAGAAGTTCTACTTGAATTTTTCAAATCTACATGTTCTTTTTCTATACCATCAGTTCATATTTATTATGGTTTCTATTCCTTCATTAAGCTCAAAAGCCCTTTAATTACACTTATTGTATAGAATCTTTCAGATTGTTCTATTTTCCCTACTTGGAGTACTAATTCTCCCTATATTTGCACCAGCTAATTTTCTGTCATGATGCATAATTTTCTCACATAATTTATAATTTGAATTACAAGCTCATTTTCAGTGAGGGTAGTATTTTCTAAGATGTTTTCAGGGCTCTGTTTTATGGAAGTATCCACATATAGTGGTTTAACATTTCCTTCTCTGAGGATTTTAGAAGTATCTGAACCAGTTTTATTAATAATTTCTCAGCTTGTGGTTCTAATACTATAATAGTAAAATAAGTTAAATTCAGGGATTTGATTTCTTGTAACTGACTTTTTTTTTTAACCTCACTTATAGCTTCAGGCATACAGAAAACTTCCTTGCTGTTTCCTTTGTTGTCTCATCTCTGTTCTGTGGATGGGGTAGCTGTCGAATTCTCCATGCTTTATGTAAGAGCTCCCCTCAAACTCTGTGCAGCCTAAGTCCATATGTCCTGTTCTGTTGCTCTGGCTTTGAGTTCGCTCTATTTTTGCACTTAGTTATTTCACTTCTAAAGCTCAGCTTTTATTATTATGTTGTTGTTGATGTTGTTTCTTTTATCCAGCATGTCTCTGTGTTTGTAGCATTAAGGGTACTGACTACATCAGTTGGATCTACTTTGTTGTTAGAAGTTCCATTGGTGTGCCTTGTTATATAGAGGAGTCAAGATCCTTATCTAATTCTCTTATCCTGACCCTTAGTTCTCAAAACCAGTCTTGATTTGAAATATCCCATTCAGTCATTCCCAGCATTTACTCAACCAAAGACATGGTTGGAGAAAAGCAAAGCCAAGTAGCGTTCTTTGAATTATTTGAATCTGAAATTCTATGTACTCTTCAGACCCTGAGTTTCTTCATTCCTTTAAGAAACGAATGTCACACAAAGGGAGTGACTGCTCTTTTTATCCCAAATATATCTTCCTTGTCTCCCTCAGTAATGCCTTCACTAGGTCTTATTCACAATTATTGGATATTTCCATTTCCTTTCCTCCAGGTTGCCTGCATAATTAAGAGCACTTCAAGACCTAGAACACAGGTGATATGTTTACAGAGGGCCAATTAAATGACTGTTTTTTCTGTTTCATTACAAACACCGTCAGAAATAAAAATAAGGATCTAATCTCATATGCAAAAGGAAGTTCTGTTGTTTTTAATATTTTTCTAAAGCATGATGCCCGTTGGTCAATATTAGGTAATGTTTCATGCACAGTAATATATTTAAAGTATCTGCAGCTCGACATAGTCCCCCCTGGGGGAGAAAAGCCTTTGTTAATATCCAATAAGTGAGAAAGATCACTAATACATATACTATAGGTTATATATGCAAACACACATATAACACCTCATTTTGAAAGTTGTATTCTTTCCAAGGACAAGTGTAAGCTGGGTTGTGATCTAAGATATAGAAGAAAAAGATCAGTATGAAATAAACAAATCACTCCACAAATCCTTGTCCATTGCTCCTCAGGATGGTAGTGAAAGACTGTATTTCAGTAAAATTTTCAGTGGTTTCATCAGTTATTTCAATAGTTATTCATCTTTAGCCCCACAGATATCAAATATTTTAGTGAGGTCATTTTTAACAAAAAAAATATGAATAATGTGGGTCATCTCCAAATAAATAGTCGCTATATATTGTAGTAAGACCAAATATTAGGTTTATATGTGAATGACCTTTTCTTTAAAAAAAAAATTCATGTCTTTCTTTGTGTTCTTTAAACATTCTTTACCTCCTGCCATCACTAATCAGTAAAGAAACTGCAAGTTTCACAGGGACTCTCAAGCTTCCTTATATTGTAAATAACTACTGAATCACACAAGGATTGCCCCCAAACACACATATCCTTCTACCTAACCATTTTTTAATAAGAATAAGTGCCTATGCAAAGACTTCTAACATCAGCCCTTGGTCCATGCTTTGTCCTAGCCAAAGGAGAAAAGGAACAGATGTAAAGACATAGTCAGTTACCTCTTTATCCCTGCACTCTGCTCAGTTGCCTCCTCACTGCATTTCTATACATCTTTGTGTCTTTCCCTTCTTTTATGAGGCTGCAGGTCTGTTAACAGTGACTGGAAGGATTAAAGATAGATTGATTTTTGGCTCTCTACATGTACCTCATTTACAAACTTTTAATGTTTACAAAGAAAAAGCAGATTCTTGTAAATAAACACAGCAGAAATTATATTGTTCCAGTACAACACTGTTGTTCAATTATTCAGCCCTTATGATCTTTCCAAAAGGGTAGCTCCTCGTATATATTTTCTAGTGGCAAAGAAATTCTCACTGTTGATTTGGCAGATGAAAAGAATGACTTCTATTATAAGTAATACAGAAAGCTTATATGCTGGATCAACAAACAAGGTAATAGAAACTCCTCTTTTGAGCAACATGCCAGAACTCAACATCCAAATGATTTTTTAATCTCCCTCAAAGTAGGCAGCTTAGAATGTGTCTTCACTGTTCTCACAGGCAATGTTGACTTTGCTCAGAACGTTTCTGGAACTTCTCTTTCAGAATTGTCTTCAGGGCCTGGTATACATTGCTTTGCGCAGCCTCTTGGGTGGCAAATCACCATCATGGAAGAGTTATTCTTATTTCATTTTGTCTTTAAGATGTAAACATTATATGGAGCCAACTGAAACAGGTGTTCAAGGTGGGTAATATATTGGGTTTGCTCAAATACCAGGTAGTGAGACTATCAAGTAATGGGAGTATTTTCCTAGTGTACTTTATAAACTGATCCTGAAGCTAGGATGAATTTCAAAATTGTTGGGAAAACAACAGCCTCATAATAATAAGAACAAATCCTCTCACAGCGACCCCTTCAATGGGCAACACTCCTCTCCTTTAACAGTTTAAGTACTGTTGTATTTCTTGTGGGGAATTACTTTTTGCTTATGAAACAAACTTTTTGTTTATAAAACTTTTTATGTTCATATATTCACTCTCTTTAAAAATATTTAAAGAGGTTTGCTGATGTTATTTTTATGTTCAAGTTGTACAGAATTTTTTAAGATTTGCTTTCAAAATATGTTCGGACACTATTTAAGCAAGGAAAATGTTTTCTAGGGGAAATGCTAGGATATGATCATTGAAGTTTTATTTACCTCAGAGTACGTTTCCTTGGTTGCATAAAGCATGCGAATATTGGTACAATGTTCCCTCTCCTGAGGCAGAGAGGTGGAGTGAAGTAACAGGAGATGCCGTAGACTTGAAATGAAGGGGTGTCAACTCTAGCCGTGGCTAATCTTTTGGTTAAGTGACTTAGCAAATATCAGATTGTTTTTCCGTCAGTGATGCTTATCAGCCTCTGAGGATTTGGGGGATTAAATGAAGTGACTTTTGAAAGCCCTACAGAATCAACTTGTAGCAGCAGACAGATCCTTAGAGTTCTTTTTTTTTTTTTTTTTAATTTATTTATTTTTGGCTGCATTGGGTCTTCGTTGCTGCGTGTGGGCTTTTCTCTAGTTGTGGTGAGTGGAGGCTACTTTTCGTTGTGGTGCGTGAGCTTCTCATTGCAGTAGCTTCTCTCATTGTGGAGCACAGGCTCTAGGCGCACAGGCTTCAGTAGTTGCAGCGTGTGGGCTCAGTAGTTGTGGCATGCAGGCTCAGTAGTTGTGCCTCGCAGGCTCTAGACCACAGGCTCAGTAGTTGTGGCGCACGGGCTTAGTTGCTCTGCAGCATATGGGATCTTCCCGGACCAGGGCTTTGAACCGGTGTCCCCTGAATTGGCAGGAGGATTCTTAACCACTGCACCACCAGGGAAGCCCCCAGATCCTTAGAGTTCTGAATGGGGAAACCCAAAAATACTATCTTGAACTGGTAATTAGAGTTTAGCTCCCTTTTAGCCTCTGACTCATTCACTGCACTTTCAGCCTTCTGGAAAATGCTGAAATGCTGGATGAGCTCAAGGATCGCTGAAGCACAGGACTCAAATGATCACAACTGAAAACCCAGAAACACTGTTTCTGGAATTGTGATTATAATCAGCAATCATAGTAAACATTGCCACAAGAGACACCAGCTACTACCTAAAGACAGAAAGTATATATATGACATAGTATATAGCTTAATTTATCTACATATGTATTTTTTAAAATCTGGAAACAGATAGATAGATCTTCTATAGATCTATTTTAGATAGAGAGATGATAGATGGTAGAAAGATAGATAGGAATTTATATATATATACCATGAGGAAAAGAGGTCATCTCTGACATGGAATTACTTTTTCTTCCTTTTTGCCTTACCTGTATTTTCTAATTTTTCTAAAATGAACACATAGGAACATGAATAACTTCAATTCTCATAAAAATAAAATACTCAGTGTAAGTGGGATCATGCTGCAGAAGTGACACCAGAACATATGTCTGTTACCTTTATCTACTTGCCCCATACTGGCTTGCACAAAACTGTCAAGTACATGCATCCTGGGCAGCACTCTATGGATTATCTTGTTAGCAAAATTTTCAAATCAGTCTATTGTCCATATAAAAGTTGATTAAAGGGCTCATCCATTATACTGAATTCAAGGTCACTTATCCCTGTGCAACTGGAAAAACAATGCAAATAAAATACAGTCTGCGTTGCTCTCATCATTCACATCTGTCCAAGCTAATTAAAAATAGATTTTTTTACCCACTGTTTTGTACTCAGAAAAATTATGTTCTTGTTTGTTCTCTTTGTATCACCAAGAAACAGCATGTATATGAAGGCTGCTAACCTTAAAATATGGTGCATTTAAATCTTAGAAACTGGAACTACATTTAGTTTCTCATTTTTTCCACCTTTATTGTCATTGTTCAATGCCAAAATGTTCTCTGGAGAGTACATAGAATAAAAGACCACATCTATTTCCAATAACTTACAGAAGAGTATGAATCTCAATGAGCTTTAGCAAAGGGCACAGTGGAAGAGAAAGACTTTTGAATTACTATGAAAAAATTGCAGTATGTGAGAACTTCTGTTTGACAGTGTTTGACTGAAAAGTTATAAGGTATCCATGTTATTTCTCAAGGTATTCATTTTCTTCAAATTAGACACTGGTTCAAATACTCTTTTTAAAAGGCACTGCTTGGAGGTATGCTTTCTCTGGGAAAAAAAAAAAATACACTAAAGTGTAGTCTGGCATTACCACTGGCCTAATGGTCTATTAGCTTTACACTCCAGAATTTAATGAAAAGGATTTGTGAAAACTTTCAAATCAACATGGTGAGTGAAGAGGTGGGAGTGTGGGTGGAGGATGGGGAGGATCAATGATGCATGCTACTTCTGGTATTATTTTAGCACATTTTCAAAAGAAATTATTTTAGCTCATTCTTAGCTTTCAAGTCATCACTTGGAAAATATATGCTGCCTTTGAATGGAACACAGAATTTCGGAGTAATGCATACCTCCTTCTGTTAGAGCAAAATAAAAAATCTTGGTTTCTGTAAATATCACATATCTATGAAACTGGCATTTTTCACGCCACTGAATCTAAGAGATCTTGCCCAAGATCACTGTTGGTAGGCAGAATTTTGGCCCCATGACCTTTGCTCACTGAATATTGACAATGTTAGCTGCATTGTTACATAATTACATGGCAGATGTAATTAAGGTGACTAATCAGTTGACTAATCAGTTAAACTAGGCAGATTATCCTGGAGTATTCAGTGAGCCTAAGCTAATCAAATGAGACTTTGAAAGCAGAAGTCTTTCTCTGGCTGGTAGCAGATGAAGAAGTCAAAGATTCAAAAGATGAGAAAGGCTTGATATGCCATTTTTTATTTGAAGATGAAGGGATCCCCATGTTAAGTAAATAAGAACTTCAGTCCTATAATAGCATGGAACGGAATTCAGCCAACAACCTGAATGAGTTTGGAAGCGGAATCTCCCCCAGAACTTCCAGATAAGAGCCCAAACTAGCCAGCTTCTTGATTTCAGTCTTGTGAGGCCCTGAGTAGAGGATGCTTCTGGGCCACATTTTACTTAAGCTTCTGACCCACAGGACTGTGAGATAATCAGTGGGTGTTATTCTAAACTGCCAAGTTCAAAGTAATCTGTTACAGCACCAATAGAAAATGAACACGGTCACACAGTAAACAAGGGGTCTTAGACACCATTACCACACTGTCAACCACCCTCCCCACCAAGTCGCTCAGCACACACCACCATCCCTGTCACTGCCCCCAGGTGTCTCCCTCACCCAGGGGCACATCCCCTCCTATATGGCCAAGGGCATCAGTGCAGCTGACTGCTCAGGGGGCCCACAGTGTCTCACGTACGAGGCACAGCCACACGCTCACGACCTCCATGTCACTGCTTTCCACCACCACAGCAGCCCCAGGACCCTGGATGTTGGGCCAGCAGTGTTTTTAAGGGGGTTCCATTGCAGTTGGGAAAGTATTCTGGGCTCTTCTCCTAACCCCAATATTGAGCACTGTAGCTTCTCCAGGATTTGACAACATTTCATCTGTGTAAAATAGCAGAAAGAACATGGGCTCCAGCATCCTGCTGCCAGGGTTCAAATCTGGAGTTCCTCTTCTACTAAGCTACGTGACTTGGGCAAGGTACTTAACATCTCTTAACCTGTGTTCCCACCATAAAAGGGAAGTAAAAAGGGTTCTACCTCAAAGATTTGTGGGGAGCATTAAATGAAATATTCATTAGATGTTTAGTGTAGTTCCTGGTAAGCAATAAATGCACGATTACATTTTTTTCTGTTTCTTTCTTTCTACCACTCATCGTCAGGAATATTATGGTGCTCCCTCTTTTCCTACCTATTCAATTAGTTCACCCAGTGAAAACTCACACCCCCTTATTACCTTAGAATGTGTTTCACATGTTCTTTGGTTCGGTGATACCCAAACTTGCTTGATTTTAAGACACCTAAAGTACTTGTTAAAAGTACAAATGCACAAGCTCCATCTCTGGAGTTTCTGTTTCAGGAAGTCTGGGATAGGAGGTCAGGAAGGCTCTAGAAATCAGCATTTTTATCAAAGGCCTCAGATGATTCCTATGAACTGTCCTGGTTAGGGAGTAGGATCTATGTAATCATGGGTGTTTCTAGCCAATGATACTGGTTGGGGGAGAGGGAGACCCATGTGCCAGGATATCCCAAAAAGCCAAGACCCTTCTAGTGCCACCCTGGGCACTGTCACAGGATACCAAGACCTCATTAGGAAAAGATGCAAGCATCCCCCAGCTAATGCAAAGTCTGCAACAGCAAATTCATACATAGGCCCTTAAGAAAGTGTTTCTTCTATCCCACTTTCTGTCATTCAAAGTGGCTGGTTAAACAAGGACCTACTGTACAGCACAGGGAACTCTGCTCAATATCCTGTAATAACCTAAATAGGAAAAGAATTTGAAAAAAAAAATAGATACATGTATAACTAAATCACTTTGCTGTATACCTGAAACTAACACAACATTGTTAATCAACTATGCTCCAGTAAAAAATTAAAATTAAAAAAAACACAAAACCCAAAGTGGCTGATTAAGGTTAACATTTTGGGAAGGGATAAAATGAGAGCTATTATGCCAGGCTATGCTAGAGCATAAAGCAACAAAGCACTGGCCTTGCTGACAGTGCCTGGCACAAAGGAAACACTCATCAACTGGCTGTTGGTTTATATAAATCCTGACCCAATGTGTACAACTTAGTGAGTGACAGGCCAGAGATGCTGCTTTTCCTGTCTGCCATGGGCTTTGTTGGCTGTGTGAGGTTCATAAACATCTCCAAGTCACTCTACATCTTGCAAGGGTGTAGGCCCCAAGGATCATAGATACAGGTGGATTTATGTGAAGTTAATTAAACTCAAGTCCTGGCGAGGTGTTCACATAGTCAAAAAGAAGATATTTTTGTAGTTTTCTTTACAAAGACTCCCAAAATTCTATAAGTTTCAGGCTCCATAAAATCTGGAGTTACCACCATAGCTCTTTAAAGAGGGGTTTGGAACTGTTAAGAGCACCAGGAAATAGGATGCTTGAGACAGTCATGTCTTCCTTGCAGCCTGGAGCCCCCAACACCAACAGGTTATGCTCTGAGAGAGCCCACAAACTGCGGTCCCCTGCCTCAGGCTCAGCTGACGCCCTCTTCTCCCCGCCCAGCCAGCAGTGCAGAGCTCCCACCCTTGCCTGATCCCAGAAGCTGTAAGGAGCCAAGGAAGACCCTCCACCGACCCTGCCACTCAAATTCCTTTTTATTGTCCCAGGACTTGGGGTATCTCACCCCCAGCCCCTCCCACACGTGGCAATTTCATTTCAGTCCTGGCCTGGGGTCCCCCACCCCGTCCCCCACTCGATGGTCATGCTCTCTAACCATAAACAGCGAGGCGGCAGTTTAAAACATGCTGATGCCTTATGCACAACCAGAGCTCTACAAACACTCTGTGATTTAATTTGAAATATTTGCTTTATATAATTTGTAGATTTTAGCTATTGGACTAAGATCATTCACAGAAATAGACTGTAATTTACTGCTGTTTCCCTGGGTTTTTTTTATTACTGCATAATTAAAACCTACTGTCAGCTAGCACGGGTGGGGGGGGGAACGTTGGTGTTATGCAGTGTGCATTTTAATTGGCTGTAAAACCACCATCTCTTCTTCCAGCAGCCCTGAATCTCTGCAGCAATGCGTGCGCATAATTCTCAGATCTCTTGAGGTACCTGTAATCCATAGCCTTGCAATAAACCTACGGTCTGATGTTCCAGTTGTCAGCCTTGCAGATGCTTTCACAGTGAAGGACCTCAAACTAAGGGCACGTGGGCTCGGGGAAGTTGGCATAAGTGTGGGCAGGTTTGGAGGAAGCTCGGCACGGAGCATGGCATTTTCTCCTCCGGTTGTATTCCCTGCAGCCATCAGGACTGACGACTCTATTACAAAGATGGAAACATGGGCCAGCAGCTCTCCCCTTGTGCTGTTTCTCACAGGAAAAGACAGAGCACTCAAGTGGGCAAGAGAATGAAAGAGGACTGCAGATTCTTGATAGGAGAACAGCCATCCTAGTCTATAGGGGTTTTTCTTTCCTTTTTTTTTTTTTTTGTCGTACGCGGGCCTCTCACTGTTGTGGCCTCTCCCGTTGCGGAGCACAGGCTCCGGACGCGCAGGCTCAGCAGCCATGGCTCACGGGCCCAGCCGCTCCGCGGCATGTGGGATCTTCCAGGACCGGGGCACGAACCCGTGTCCCCTGCATCGGCAGGCGTACTCTCAACCACTGCGCCACCAGGGAAGCCCTATAAGGGTTTTTCCTAATTGAAGTATAGTTGATTTACAATATTGTATTAGTTTCAGGTGTATAGAAAAATGATTCAGTTATTTTTTTTCAGATTTTTTCCATTATAGGCTAGTACAAGATATTGAATATAGTTCCCTGCACTATACAGCAAATCCTTGTTGCTTTTATGTATAGTAGTTTGTATCTGTTAATCCCCTACTCCTAATTTATCCTCCCCTTCCCTTTCCCCTTTGGTAACCATAAGTTTGTTTTCTATGTCTGTGAGTCTGTTTCTGTTTTGTCTATAGGTTCATTTGTATTATTTTTTTAGATTCCACATATAAGTGATATCATATGGTATTTATCTTCCTCCGCCTCACTTACTTCACTAAGTACAATATTCTCTAGATCCATCCATGTTGCTACAAATGGCAATGCTTCATTCTTATTTATGGCTCAGTCATATTCCATTGTGTATATTCACCACATCTATATAGGTCCTTCTAGTCAACAAACATATACCTACTCTGAGCCAGTCACTGTGCTTGTCACTGGGGGGGTGTAGCAATGAATAATACACAGTTCTTGTTCTCTATAAGCTCACATTCTAGTAGGGGAAGAAAAACATTCATATAAATAACTACATTGCCCCACTACAGGTTTTGCTAGAGATATGAGGAACTATTTGATATAATGGAAAGAACGTGGTCTTTGGAATCAGAGACTAGGGTTCAAATCCCACTTTTGCAATGTGTTCAGCTCTACTGCCTTTAGAAAAGCTGCTTCTTCAAAGAACAGTGATTTCGTTATAGCAACAGAATGCTACCCTGCAGAGTGCTGGGAGGCTCCACGGCTGCGAGGTGGAGGTGGCTGCTGAAAGCACCCTCCTCCCCTGTGCTCTGTGCAGTTCCAAGCCCCTTAGAGGAGGTATGCTGGGGGATCCGGTGGCGAAGATTAGAAATGACAGACGTCAAGTGCTTGGTACAGTGGCTAGCATGTCATAGGCACTTGATAAATGGTAGTTATCACTGTTGACAACTGTTGGGGAAATACCACCTCTCCTGTCCCTGAGCTACTTTTTTTTTTTTTTTTTTTTTTGTGGTACGCGGGCCTCTCACTGTTGTGGCCTCTCCCGTTGCGGAGCACAGGCTCCGGACGCGCAGGCTCAGCGGCCATGGCTCACGGGCCCAGCCGCTCCGCGGCATGTGGGATCTTCCCGGACCGGGGCACGAACCCGTGTCCCCTGCATCGGCAGGTGGATTCTCAACCACTGCGCCACCAGGGAAGCCCCCTGAGCTACTTTAAAAACAACCAAACTCCAATCTCTCCTCTCCCTGAGCCTCCTTAGAGCATCCCAGGAGAGCTCCTTCTGCAAAGCAAAACTGATCTGCTAAGGATCTGCTTTAAACGCTTAGTAGCTCCACCCCCACAGGAGAAATTCTATCGTCCTGGCAGAGAGGGGGGCACCAGCATGTCCCCTGCTTCCTCTCCAGCTCTCTGCCCAGCACCCCTCCCGCCACCCTCCCCTCTGCTTCTTGCAGAGTCACTTCCCTGCCATACACTGCTTCCTCGTGCCTCCTGATTTTGGACATTCTGTTCCCTTCCAGTCCAACCCCATGTGCTTGTTCAAATCCCCTTGAGAACCCACACTCCAGCCATCATGTCCTATGCAGCTACTAACAGAGTGCAACCCCTCCCCCCCCAACTGTTCTCTCCACTTTCCTATTTGCCCCTCTCTAATCCATTCTCCAAGATGCAGCCAGCCTGGTTTTTACACATTAATCACATCATGGCACTCACTTCCTTAAAACCCGAAGTGGCTCCCCTCCCATCACACTCTCTTTAATATCTTTATTGGAATATAATTGCTTTACAATGGTGTGCTAGTTTCTGCTATAAAAAAGTGAATCAGCTATACATATACATATACCCCTGTATCTCCTCCCTCTTGCGTCTCCCTCCCACCCTCCCTATCCCACCCCTCTAGGTGGACACAAATCACCCAGCTGATCTCCGTGTGCTATGCGGCTGCTTCCCACTAGCTATCTGTTTTACATTTGGTAGTGTATGTATGTCCATGCCACTCTCTCACTTTGTCCCGGCTTACCCTTTCCCCTCCTTGTGTCCTCAAGTCCATTTTCTACATCTGCGTCTTTATTCCTGTCCTGCCCCTAGTTTCACCAGAACCTTTCTCTTTTTTTTAGATTCCATATATATGTGTTAGCATATGGTATTTGTTTTTCTCTTTCTGACTTACTTCACTCTGTATGACAGTCTCTAGGTCCATCCACCTCACTATAAATAACTCAGTTTCATTTCTT
Source organism: Kogia breviceps (assembly GCF_026419965.1). Lineage (NCBI taxonomy): Eukaryota > Metazoa > Chordata > Mammalia > Artiodactyla > Physeteridae > Kogia > Kogia breviceps. The sequence goes on along the minus strand of NC_081320.1, from coordinate 69,865,470 downwards.
TTATGACTGAGTAATAATCCATTGTATACATGTGCCATATTTTCTTTATCCATTCATCTGTCGATGGACACTTAGGTTGCTTCCACGTCCTGGCTATTGTAAATAGAGCTGCAATGAACACTGTGGTACATGACTCTTTTTGAATTATGGTTTTCTCAGGGTATATGCCCAGTAGTGGGATTGCTGGGTCGTATGGTAGTTCTACTTTTAGTTCTTTAAGGAACCTCCATACTGTTCTTCATAGTGGCTGTATCAATTTCCATGCCCACCAACAGTGCAGGAGGGTTCCCTTTTCTCCACACCCTCTCCAGCATTTATCGTTTGTAGATTTTTGATTATGGCCATTCTTACCAGTGTGAGGTGATACCTCATTGTGGTTTTGCTTTGCACTCCTCTGATGATTAGTGGTGTTAAGCATCCTTGCATGTGAGTGAAATCCATCTCCCAACCGTGGCCTGCAAGGCCCTGCTTGATTGACCCCTCACATTGCCCCCTTGCTCGCCGTGCTCCAGCCACACTAGCCGGTCTGCACTTCCTGCGGCCCCAAGCCCTTTTGTGCCTCACGTGAACGCCAGCCTCTGCTTCAAGACTACTGGACGTCCATGCTCAGGGGGCCACCTGCTCAGTCTTCCCTGTTCAGCTCCAGGGCCACGTCCCCCAGAAGCCCTTTCCTCCTCCCCAGACAGAATCACGGCCCTGTGATTCTCTTTCATCACATCCTGCTCTTTTCCTTCATAATATAAATTATGATCTGTAATTACTTAATGACCTTCTTTCCCTCTAGATTGTAAACTCCACAAGGATTGAACTTCAGCCCAAGCAGGAAGCCCAGAGCCCCGCACACACGTCTGTGGAGCAGATGTCTCTGTGAAGGTTTCCCGCAGCCCGCCAGCCTCCTCCCACACCCATCTGATACACTGCTCTGTAGCATTTCGTTTGTGCGTCAATCTCTCCCCACAAGAATGTGAGCTTCTTGACAACAGGGCTATATCTTCTGTGTGTTCCCAGCATAGCAAAGCATCCTCCCCCCACTCCCACATCTGGTGTAAAGATTAACTCATGAAGGTGCAGTGCTCCTAAACCTGCAGATAAAAAAATGTAAAAGCCCTGCCTTCAGATAACATTGTGAGCAAATGCAAAAGAAATTTTTTTTAAAAAAGAAGTTTAAATTTACTGAATATACTGAAAATGCTTGCAGTCATTAAGTGCTCAAACTGAGTATTTAAGTGAAGTAATTGTGGCTCTAAATAGCCATAGCCTACCTTACTCATGACAGGTCTTCAGCCTGGTTTTCTACTGGTACTGACACCTCCTATACCCTGAGGAACAGAAGACCTTGCTCAGGGACCTAGAAAAAGAGAAGGATGAAAAATATTAGGAGAAGGGAAAGAAAGGAGGGTAGAAAGGGCAAGAAGAGGCAACATGGTGACGTGCAGACAGCAGAGCTCTGACGTCAGACCACGTGGAGTCGCACCCTGCCTCAGACCTGACCTTGGGCAGCTCCCTTGGCCTCTTTATTTTATTTATTTATTTATTTATTTTTTGTGTGGTACGCGGGCCTCTCACTGTCGTGGCCTCTCCCGTTGAGGAGCACAGGCTCCAGACGCGCAGGCTCAGCGGCCATGGCTCACGGGCCCAGCCGCTCCGCCACATGTGGGATCTTCCCGGACCGGGGCACGAACCCGTGACCCCTGCATCAGCAGGCGGATTCTCAACCACTGCGCCACCAGGGAAGCCCCCTTGGCCTCTTTAGACCTACGTTTCCTCCACTGAAAAATGAAGATAGAGTCGCCTCGGCAGTTTGTCCCGAGAACTAGATCATGTAAGGCATGTCTGGCTTCGATTTGGAAGCACCTAGCTATCCATGCCCGTAGCCACCATTCATTTGTATTTGCTCATCCAAGTATTTACTCAACTCCTCCTGTGTGCCCAGAACTGCTGAGGCTACCAGGAGAGTAAAAAACAAACTTGTTCTCACACTCACTGAGCCTACAGTCCCTTCAGGGATATAAACATTCCACTAAGCAAAGGTAAACGCGCACCTGTGGTTGGCGCTGCAGAGGCGAGGACACGGCGAGTGCCTGTCCCCGTGGAGAGAGGCAGTGGCCTAGGGCAGGCTCTGCGGCCAGCTGGCCTCGCTTTGGCTTCTGGTGCTACCACTCACCCACTAACCGGGTAGACAGCCTTGAGCCAGTCACTGTACTTACCTCCTTATGCTTCTGTTTGCTCACCCGTAGGACGGTGTAACAGCAGTATCTACCGCATAGGGTAGAAGATTAAGTAAGTTACTTAGAGAGACGGCCGGTGCTTAATAACTACTATGTAAGGATTTGCTGTTTCATTATTATTACTTTGCCTAATTAGGGCAGTAAAGAAGGATTCCTAAGAAGTACCATTTGAACTGAGATAGTCAAAGGTTAATAGAGTTAAGTAGGTGAAATGGGGGAGTGAAGAGCCCAGGCAAGTGTCCACAGGTGGAAAGGATAGTAGCAAATTCAACGAACTAATAACAGGCTACCGGGGATGCAGGTGAGAAAAGAAGTCAGACCAGGCGGGACTTTGTAAGCAACGTCAGGAGTTTCATCTTCATCCTACGGGCAATGGGAGAGCAGAGAGAACATTACTCTAACTTGAGAGCAGAGAAGAGACTAGTGAAGGGGCAGAGTGAATGCAGATATGCAACTAGAAGTTTGCGGTGGAGATCTAGAAGAAATTAGGATGTCATGGACAAGAGGGACGGTAATCCAGATGATAAGACATGGAATGGATTTAAGAGATGTTTTGAAGATAAAACTGACAAGACTGGGTGATGGGGCAAGATACAGAGAGAAAAGAAGCAGATACCTGGCTTGCAAGACTGGATGGATGGTGGAGCTATGAACTGAGACAGAAATGGAGAACTGATCCTAACAGGAGCAGCACGGATGCAACGGAGGTTAGGAGTGCCATCTAAATAACAATGTATGTGAGCGATCAGAGGGCGAGGAATCTGGGCTTTCTACCCTTGGAGAAGTCACTTGACCTCCATATCTCATATTCCGTGAAGCGTTCCGTGGAGAGGGAGAACTGATCACCCAAAGGTCATTTTGATTTGGCCATGGGCTGCAGTGATGTGACAACAATGTACACTTAACCTGCTCTTTCTAGGCCAGGCAGTCCTCCACCTCAGGCCCCTCTCAGCAGCCCGAGACCAGCAAGAGGAGAAAGGGTAAGGGTCTAAGTAGAGAGTCCACTGAAACAAAGAGATAACTGTATCTTCATAGAGCACTGGAAAAAAACAATGTTCTCCTTGGTGAACAAAGAATCCAGGTAAGTTGTCATGGGAACAGTCAATAGATTTTAACATCATTATTATTTCTAGCTACCCTTGCTGGAGCACTTACAGTATGCCAGGCGCTCCATCTACACTATCACCTTCACACAACACCTGTAGTAACGGGAAGAAGGATACAGAGAGAGTAACTTACCTGAGGTTACACAACCACTGAGTGATAGAGCAGAGATTTGGACCAAGTCTACATGACTCTGAGGCCAATCTTCTTTTTTTTTTAATAGGATTTTTTTTTTTCTTTAAATTTTTGGCTGTGTTGGGTCTTTGTTGCTGCACGCCGGCTTTCTCTAGTTGGTCAAGCGGGGGCTACTCTTCGTTGTAGTGCATGGGCTTCTCATTGCAGTGGCTTCTCTTCTTGCAGAGCATGGGCTCTAGGCGCACAGGCTTCAGTAGTTGTGGCACATGGACTCAGAAGCCATGCCTCGCGAGCTCTAAAGCACAGGCTCAGTAGTTGTGGCGCGTGGGCTTAGTTGCTCCGCGGCATGTGGGATCTTCCCAGACCAGGGCTCGAACCCGTGTCCCCTGCATTGGCAGGCGGATGCTTAACCACTGCACCACCAGGGAAGCCCCCAATCTCCTTTTTTTAACCCTAGAGAATTTCTTTGAGCAACACTGCAGCATTGACTCCCATATGCAAAACAGACATTTTCAGGTGGTTAAACGCATGCAAGATGAAGCCCTTGGCCACACAACAGAACAAAGTCAATAGGCCTCTGCAGAGATCAAAACCAGACCTTGTCTTTATTTGATCATTCTGCCAAAGGAATGCTTAAGGCAGACAAACTTGCCATCAAATGGCTATCAAGCATTTTATTTCCCTTCGTATTGTGTAGGTTGCTCGTTTATTCCAAGAGCTCAGCCTTTCAAAATAAGCCACTGGATGGAAGGGAGACAAGCGATGCTTCTACAAATCATCAAATGGAAAGGCTTTTTCAGGATGTGTTAAGGACTTAATAGATAGGAGGTAAGGGGCTGGAAACCTACCTTCAGAGACGGACAGAGCCGGCTCCCAGGTCCTGGCCCTCGGGAACGGAGTACCTCTACTGGCCTTGCCACGTGCTAACACTGCCACCTGCTGGACATTGCATGCATCTCCACTTCCCCTAACGGTCCACCTGGAGACCCACACGGCCTAGCCTGCAGGTTGATTGCTCACACTTTATCATCCCCTTTTCGCTTTTTAAAGTGTCATACTCAAGAGGAGTTTTGGTTTTCTGACCCAAACTCTTTTCAGCCTGATACAAAAGAAAAGCAGGTAGGAATCCATGCATGCTCTGGTGTTGATGTAGGGGAACCAGGAGGACACGGGAACATTTTGTGAAGGATCCAGGGTGGGGGAGGACAGAAACCTCCTCAAATCCTTTTTAAATATAGTGAGACGCATTCTTCCCTGTATATTTTCTTTTCCTTTAAGCACAGCTTGTGGAGCTAAGGGCAGGGTGGGTTTCCAGCTTCCGAACATAGTGCTATTATTTTCCAAGACCGCAGGCAGCAGTCTTTCTTTTTAAAAGAATTATAATCTTCCCCTTTCATTCACTCACAGCATGAAAATAAATTACCGTGCTTGAGCATTTAAAAAATTAAAGGCTTAGATGGCACATGCTGATCAAAAGCTGATCTTCAAGTACCCATTTCCACCAACCATTGCTTTTTTTAAGTTGTCTTCTTCATTTTTATTTGATATACCTCATGTGGCACTGCGTCTCTTATTCCAAATTAGATAGGATGCTAACCCCCATTTCTTGGGGATAAGTTTGGAAGAGAAAGATGGGTTGGAGAGTATTGGAGATAAAAGTCAGGGGCTTACCTAGTGACTCGTCCTTCATATGTTTAAAGGTTCAACAACTCAAATAAATTAGAATCATTCTCTGAATCCTCTTTCCAAAGGAAGACACTGAAAGATTTTTGCTTTTCCGGATTTCCAGAACTTCTTGATAATGGAAGAGGACCTGGAATTTCTCAGCCAGTTTTCAGCTTTTTTACGTCGTTCACTGAAGCCCACTACTGTCTTCTGATTTCACACGCAGAACCGAAACCACGTGGTTAGTCTCTCCCCAGGTGGTTTCGCTTATTCCCATGGCCTCAAGCACACCTGAGTGTCACGAGCCCCAAGCCCGTGTCTTTAGTTTCCAACCTTCACCTGAGGTCTACAGCCATCTCTCTAACCGCCCACTAAATATTTCACCCTGGATGTCCCACAAGCACCTTCAATTGTGTCTGATAATCGTGGTCACCCCGGCCCCATCTCCCAAAGCTTCTCTTCCTTCATGGAATCAGCCCAGGTAATGGCAAAGTTATCCACTCAGTTATGTAAACCCAAACCCCAAATGTCTCCTAATACCCCCACCCTTTATGTGTGATTGATCTTGAAGTCCTATTATGCCTACTACCTAATAAAACTATTTACTCTCTTCTCTCCAGCTATGCTGACATTGCCTCTGCATTTGGACTGTTGAAACAGCCTCGCAACTATCTACCTTTCACCATGTTTAATGCTCTCCTTTTCATCCTTCGTGTTCAAAACTACAAACCTCATCACATCCTTGATACCACAATCACAAAACATAAAAAGAAAAGTTGATAAACTGGGCTTTAGCAAAATTTAGAACTTTTGCTCTGAAAATGATCCTGTTAAGAGGATGAAAAGACAAACTATAGACCAGAAGAAAGTATTCACAATCACATATCCAAACAAGGACTCATATCTAGAATATATAAGGAACTCTCAAAACTTAACATTAGAAAAACAATTCAACTCAAAAGTGGTCAAAAGACATGCACAGACACTGCACAGAAGAGCAGATACGGATGGCAAATAAGCACATGAAAAGGTGTACATCATAAGCCATTAGAAAAATGCAGATTAAGACTACAATAAGATATAATTACGCTTATCAGAATAACTACAATAAAAAATTGTGATAACACCAAATCTAGAGGAGGACGTGGAGAAGTTAGATCACTAGTGAAAATGTAAGATGGCAGAGCCACTTTGAAAATAGTTTGACATTCCCTTTTAAAACTAACAATAGACTTATACCAACAGAGCCAGCAACTGCACTCTTGGGCATATAGCAGAGAAAGGAAAACTTGTTTTCACACAGAAATTTAGACACAGATGTCATAGTAGCTTCACTTGCAATAACCAAAAACTACCCAAATACCCTTCAATAAGTGAATGGTTGAACAAACTGTAGTACAGACAGCCCGTGGAATATTACTCAGCAATAAAAAGTAGTGAACTATTGATACAAGAAATATCTTGAATGAACCTCAACAAAATTATGTTGAATACAAAAAAAAAATTATGTCAAAAAGATATATTTTATATGATTCGATTTATGTGAAATTCATGAAATGACATAATTATAGAGATGAAGAACAGATTCGTGGGTACCAGGGGCTAAAATGGGTGGGGGAGGAGATGGGTGAGGCTATAAAGAGCAAACATAGGAGTCTTGCAGGCGTGGTACAGAGAAGAATCTTAACTGTAATGGTGGTTATACTATGCTACACATGTAATAAAATTGCATAGCACCACACACACATACACACACAAATAAGATGAATGAATGCAAATACTAACTGATGAAGTTGAACAAGCAGATTATGCCAATGTCAATCTCCTGGTTTTCATTTTATACTATGGTTGTGTCACATGTTCACATTAAGAGAGCTTGGATAAAGGGCACACAGGACCTCCCTGGACATTTCTTTGCATCTTCCTGCAAATCTATACACTTATTTCAAGATAAAGTTTTAAATAACTACCAGGGGGTAAGGGGAAGAGTGGATAAATTGGAAGATTGGGGTTGACATACATATACTACTATATATAAAATAGATAACTAATAAAGACTTTACAGCACAGGAAACTCTACTCAATACTCTGTAATGGCCTATATGGGAAAAGAATCTAAAAAAGAGTGGATATGTGTATATGTATAATTGATTCACTTTGCTGTACACCTGAAACACAACATTGTAAATCAATTATACTCTAATAAGAATATTTTTAAGTTTTAAATAGCTGTGTCACTCCCTTCTGAAGTTACTTGTAGCTCTCATTATTCATAGACTAAAACACATTCATCTATGTATATAAGGTCTTCCGTTCCAACCTTATTTTTCGTTAATTGTAGTTTTGCTGTCTTTCATCTTTTTATTAAGTATGCTAAAATGTCCACCATTTTTTAGATGTTTGCCTTTACATCTAGGATTACAGAAAAAGTATGCATGCAACCTAAAAATTATGAAATTTGCTAGAGTTGGACATTCTAAACATACCCCATGGCCGTTTAGTAAATCTTTGCACTTGAAACCAAATTAGTCTATCCATTAGCCACCCATTCTGGATACTGGAGTCTTCATGCAATTTCACTAAAGAGAAAGGAAAGATGAGCTACTGTGATAAAGGCAATAGAAGAGTGAGAATTATTACAGCACATAAAGCACAGGAAGTAGTGAAAGGAGTCCACAGACCTAGGAAATACTCCTTCATTGTTGATTTTGCTCCTTAGTTTCCTAGGGCTACCGTAGGTAACAAAGTAACACAAACTGCATGGCTTAAACAGAAGGAATTTCTGTCTCACAGTTCTGTTGCTAAAATCAAGGTGTTGGCAGGGTTGGTTCCTTTTGAGGGTTGTGAGGGAGAATCTACCTGTCCTGTGCCCCTCTGCTAGCTACCAGTGGTTTGCTGGCAATCTCTGGCAGTCCTTGGCTTGTAGAAGGATCACCCCAAGCTTTACCTTCATCTTCACACGACATTCTCTCTGCGTGCATGTCTCTGTGTCCAAATTTCCTTCTTTTATAAGGATAACAGTCATATTGAATTAGGGGCTTACCGTACTCCAGTATGACTTCATCTTAACCAATTATACCAGCAATAACTCTATTTCCAAATAAGGTCACATTCTGAGGTACTGGGGGTCAGCAAGTCAACATATGAATCTGGGAGGAAAACAGTACAGCCCATAACACCCAGAAAGCACTAGTAGGCGAGAAAACGCTATTCTTCCTTCCATTTGAATGAATACGTAGTCTACATGTCAATAGTGTGCCTGATAGCAGAGGGCACACAGAATTTGATGTGGAAACTGGCGCTTACTGTGAAGATTCCTATGCTCATCACATACGAAGACATTTAACAACCACATGAGTGTGCTTGACCCTCTATTAGCAGATATTTGATGGCTTTCCAAATATGCAGGTTGGATCATCCTGAAATCAAGCTGCTAATCACAAGGTAATCATATTCCAGTGTATACAGTTGATTCACCTTGTAGCTGACTCAGAGTCATAAATTATCTACAAAATTTTTCAATATGAGAAAAATACTTACTGGAAACAAACCATAGTAGGTAAATAATTCATTTAACTTTTATAAGGGCCAAATTGCTTAATCTAGGCATTGTAACCAATTGTGGCCAGGTATTGTGAGAAGAAAGTGAATGTGGCCATTCTAAACACTGCCTAGGAATTGTTCGGTGGCTTTGGGGGGTAGGGAGGAGGATGAAACAGACTCTCTGAAAATAAACCCTCTGCACAGTCCTCCTTCATTTCCAACAACCCAATCCTTTTATATATGTTCAGTGTGAATGAGTCAATCTAACCAGCTCCCAGGGACAAATCTGAAGTTACTGCCCGATAACTTCTGGTGTCTGATATCTTCTGCATCTTAGAGCCTCAGTTTAAACTTCCATTATAACATCCTATATGCGTGCACCTTTATTTTCTACTGCATTTGACATAGAATCATCTGTGCTTTTTAGAAACATCCATCACCTATTCTAGGAGTTTAAATTCATATCACAATGCTACGTGAGACATCCACTCAGGGAAAAATTAGAATATGGAGAGGCTTCATGGGAAAGTGCCATGTGAGAGAGGGATTGGCTGATATACAGGAAACAGACTTGCAGAGATGACAAGAAATGACATTCCAAGGAAAGGAAAGAGAATTCTGTGACTGAAGTCAGTGTGTCGTAAGTGGTAGAGCTCAGCCATGGAGGCTGGAGCCCCCTGAGAGGTCCTTGAGGAAAGAAGGAAGCAAACAGACCCAAGTGGGATGAAAACCCATTGATTGAAAAACCAAGCAGAAAAGAAGGGATGGCTGAAGGAAGGGGCTTGAGTCCAAATCCTTAATCTGCAGAGCAGCAGAAATTCAGGCTGGCACCAATATCCAAGAGATCCAATCTGAGAGAAGCAACTTAGATTCTCAGCACAAGGGAGATATCCAAGTCACAGAGGAGGATGGTCTAACGAATTCTGAGAAAGATCCTGAGTGGGAAGAGTTTTGTGTCATGGTGATGGAGACTCCACACATTCAGATTATGTGGGACAGGAAGTTTCCCTCCTCTGAGTCAGGGTTGGAAGGATGGACCCAAGTTGCTCAAGCTGCCTGAGATGGAACCAAGAGAAACCCTGGGAGAGGGCCATGACAACACCAGTATGCCTAAGTACATGTGAAAAGACAACATCCATCCTTATTATCACTATCATCATTGCCATTGTCACTAACGCTTAAGGAGCAATTTCCCATTTAGCAGACACTTTTTTAAGCACTTGACACAATATTAATTCACTTAAACCTTACAAAAATCCTACTTATGTCTTTTTAAAGATGAGGAAACTGAGGTAAAGAGAGGTTAAGTAACTTGCCCAAGATCACCACTTGAAAAGTAGCAGAGCTAGGATTCACACCTGGGTGGTCTTGCTCCACAGTCTATGTGAAACCACCATAGCCTGCACTGCTTCCCTGATGGACCAGCAGAACCGTCGGCCTTGACTTCACTGTGGCTTCCTCCCTCCCACCTTTCTGACTCAACCCCCTGAATTCCTGCCTCCTTATGTCGCCACTTATGCTAACAAACAGTACTCTGGACTTGGTAACAAAGCTAGACAACCTGCATTCTGCAACCAAAAGGACTAGAAGAGGACAAGAGCAAGGCTGTAAAACAAACTGTGGGCTAGAATGAGAGGCCAACTGAATGACTAACACAGCCCATTTCTCCTTCCTCTTCACTATAAATGCAGTAAAATCACAGTGATAGAGGCAAAGAGGTCTGCAAACAAATGAATCGGTGCTTTAGCTGTGTATAAACCATGGCACACTGTCTCCAAGGCTGTCAAACAAGTGTTTTCCTTGCTGGGTATATTAGCCAGCTCAGGCTTCCACAACAAAATAGCACAGGCTGGGTGGCTTGTGAGAAATTTATTTCTCACAGTTCTGAAGGCTGGAAGTCCAAGATCAAGATATCAGCAGACTGGGTTTCTCTGTGAGCTCCCATCCCTCATGTCTCTTCCTCTTCTTATAAGGACACCTGTCATATCGGATTAGGGGCCCCACCCTTCTGACCTCATTTAACCTTAATTATCTCTTTAAAGACCCCATTTCCAAATACAATCACATTTGTGGGTTAGGGCTTCAACATATGAATTGGGGGATGGGAGGGGGAAATAGTTCAGACCGTAACACTGGAGTTAAGTCATGTGTCTACAGAGTTTATAAACCAAGGCTGCCTTTCAGGCATGGTTGAAGGCTCCTATAGATGGAGAGCCCCAGGTGGGTCTGCTCTGCACTGAGGAACTCAGAAGTTGAGGTAATCACACAGGCTCTCAAGCCACTCATAAATCCAGGCCACATGGAAACTCTGGGGTCTTTTGCCACAAGTCCAAATATGAGAGCTCTCCCAAGTGCACTTCTAAATACTCCTATGTATGTGTGTGTGTGTGTATATATATATATATATACATATATATATGTGTGTGTGTGTGTATGTGTATATATGTGTATATATATGTGTTTATATATACACATATATACACACACATACATATATATCTACATTATAATACCACTCCATTAATGTGATAACAGGGAAAGGACATAATAGTTTTAATTCTTTAATTTTCATTTAATACATACTGATTGGTATATTTCATAATATGGTACATGAATGTAAAGAAGAAATACAGGAAAAAAATTCTGGTCCCTACCTTCATAAAGTCTGCAGTAGTTCATTGGGGAATATAGTCCTTCTCTAACACATCTGATTTGCAACCAGCAGCAGAAAATAATATCAAACAATATTTAAAAATTATATTGTTTGCAAATACAAAGTACATTTTTTTCTTCATACAATAAAAGTAAACTTTTCTCCTTAACAGGCTTCCGTTTTTACAAGCCTAGAGAGAGAGCAGCAATTTTTAAATACCATTTAATTGATTTAAATGGCATACCACCTGGATTTCACAGCTTTTCCACTTTTGCTTATTCCCGAGGGGTGCCTTAAACCTAGTTGTGAGGTACAGTGACTGGAAACAGGAAGGACAGCGAGGTCCTTTACAAAGCCAATCTTGTGATGCTAACAAGCCTCTTACCTGTGAAGAATACGGAGCTGCTCTCAATTTTCATTCATCTTCAGATCAATCACTGAGCCCATGAAGGTCACTGGAGGGAAGTGTTACCACCGCTGTGACCATGTCTCCCTCTAAGCAGGAAACTGAAACAAGGAAAATGTCTTTAAGATTCAAGAGTAGATCTAAAGCACCAAAAGTCCCCTAGGGCTAATAGCAAATAGGTTAACCACGGGGGAAAATTGGGGGTAATAAATTATAATGCAGTCAAATGGGGAAGCTAAAGATAATGTAAATTTAAGATTGAGAAAGTAAACGTAGAATTGTCATGGAATTCCCAACTTTACGTTCCATATTAGTTCAGCAGTTTGACTAGCCTGCAGGAATGGTTTAGCAATATAGGTCACTTTACAAATGTAAATCATCCTAATTTAATTTTTCTGAGCTGGATTCCTTTCAACTGACCCCATTCCAAACCACTGGATACATGCTGATGTCACAGTAGTCTTCCAAAAGAGGGTGTCCAATCACACTACTTCAGAGCTGCCTCTAACACATACAGCATCCTTAAGCAGATTAGAAAAATGGAACCCTCTCCTCAAGTTGAAAGTAAAAAAAAAAAAAAAAAAGTGTGTGTGTGTACATGCGTAAATTAGTGTACGAATGCGCAAGCTGAACAGCTTGCCGTAACCATACTCTCACCTGCTCACATGTCCCCCAGTACCAAGAATTCACTGGCAGTATGCATAGTAGATGCCCATGTGCATGTCTATACACACACTGCAACCTCAAGGTGAGATGCTATAGCAGGTACAGAGGTTGGTAGGGTGGAAATTGGGCCACCAAGATCAGTCGATGAGAGGAACACCAAGTGCTGTCACACTGGGTACGGTGCATGCCAGCAGATACATGAGGGCGTCTATTGGAAGAGTCTTTCCTGCAGCCTCTGGCACTCAGCTGAGAGTCTTGAATCTCCACCCCTGACCACCTGCTCTCCAATAAGTTACTACAGTGGCTCTCAAGGTGTGACAGGGGGCCTTGAAGATTCCCAGGGTGCTTTCAAGGGACCACAGGTCAAAAGTATTTTCATAATAATATTAAGGCATAAAAAAAAAATAATAATAATAATAATAAGGCATGTTTTTCATTCTTAGTGATTTCATGAGTGTACGGTGGAGATTTCCAGAGGCTACACCACATGTGATGACGTCATCACTATGGAATACGTGCTCCTGTGTTATAAAAGTTTCACAGTGTTAATTTCTTATAGAGTAAATGTCAAAAGATATAACCCACACAAACAAAAGCTTTTTGAAATCCTCAATTATTTTAAGAGTGTAAAGAGATCAAAAGGTTGTGAACCAGTGAGTGAGTAGATGTCTATAGTGTGACCCGCACCCCCTAAGAAGTAGTAACCACAGGTGGTATCATGATCACTGCCCTGTTGCTCAAAAGCTGTACTGGTTCAGGAGCAGTGAGGCAGCATGGAACCATCCTGATTTTGGAGACAGGTCTATTTCAAACCCTAGTTTGATCAGTGATTAGCTTATGTGACCTAGTCATGTTACTTAATCTTTCTGAATATGAGGACCTGTAGGTGCAGCATTTTAAATCCTCCCCATTCTCCATCTCTCACTCTGAGACTCTCAACCAAAAGAAACATACCCACAAGAACCAGTAACAAAATAAGGAACAAATACCAATTTTATCAAAGTTGGACAATTGCTCCAAACCCCAACTCTGCTAAAAGGTGGATTGGAGAAGAAGGCGAGGCATTCAAGCAAGATTTCCTCCCCCTGTTACCTGAACTCGAGAATGACCAGCTGTCTGAGAAGTCTCCTAGTCTGTTCACTAAGCAACCTGGACAGCCTGCCCAGCCTGCCTTACCCACACAGGCACAGGGGACAAGCCCGTGGGTGCAGAGTATAGAAAGGGAAGGTACAGAGAGGAGCAGAAAGCATTTCAGAGTCCTATAATTCTGCCCCCTGGGGAAATGTGACCCAAGGAATATTTCAGACACTGACCATTGAGATTAGATACTTTCCCTTCAACAGGGAGCAGTAAGTAGTAGATTAGAGGTAAAAATATTAAGATAACAATGGAAGGACCTCCTACTCCATAGAGATTATAACACCTCGCTACCTGGCACACATCAGTCACTCGAGAATGGTAATTAATAATAGCATATGCTGGGGTTAATAGGAAAAGAGTCTGAAAAATAAGACACCTGAAACTTCTATAGCCTCTGTTTTCCACCCTTATTTATGGGAGCATAAGGGACAGTGGAAGCTAAAACGTCCCACCTTCCCCCAAAGCAGGTGTCCCTTTGCTGTGTTCCTCCAGCCCCCCAATCATGCATTTGAAGTTCTAGGTGCTCCACCTTCATTGAGGCTTCCAGTTCAGTGGAATGGCAGCTCTTTTGACTTGAAAGTTCTACTGCAAGGTCCAACACAGTGGTCACTTCATGATACACAAAGATAATCATGACTCCCAGATTATTTGCCAAAACAAAACAAAATAAAAACAGTGACTACTACCTCCTGTTATTAGCATGTCCTTAGTGTGGTAACTGAAGAGCCAGGTAAAGATGTGAGACATATAGAATCCACTTAAATACCTATGTGCCCCAGACCTGCCAGCTAGAGGAGATGAAGAAAAGAATTAAGGATAGACTCAAACCTTAAACTGGTTAACTGATTTCCATCTAGTGATAAAGCAACCTGGGTAGGAGTTATAGAATTTCATCTACCCACATCAAACAATAAAGTTGAAATATGTCACATAAGAAATAAAAAGGTCTTAACTTGGACTCCAGGCACTTAGGCTGCAAAAAAAAAAAAAAAAAAAAAAAAAAAAAAATGGCATTGATGGATGTGTCTTGGGCAAGACTCAACGTGGCCATAAGGAAAACCTCCCTGAATGTCTGCAGCCCCAGATCCAAATCTCTGGACAATTAGCCTTCTCAGCTAGCTGAGAAGTAACCCCAATTTGCTCAGGATGGTGACCCTGTTCTCAGTGGGTAAGGGTTTTTTAATTCTCAGAAGATATAGAGAGAAATAGAGATGATAAAGTAATCAAGTCCATGGTATCAATATTTTTAAATTGCTTAGAATATCTGGTACATCAAAGCAACTGACAGATTAAAATATGGAACCAAGTAAAATATGTAATTGAATAATTGATTTTTAGACTTATGGTTCAAGTTAAAAGGTATAAATGGATTTGCCTATGTTTGTATACACTATTAGAATATATTTTTAAAACTTGAGAATTACAATATTTATACATTTTATTTATTTATTAAATTAACCAGAGCATTTTAAGTACTTTAAAGTCATTTACTTGTTACAGGCATTTAGTTCTTAAGAAGATCAAATCCATTGAAGTTTAAAATATTTAAAGGACTATAATTAATCAAGTTAATTAATAAATTCTTAAAGTGACTGGTAGCATTTACTAGATTTATAAATAGAATAATAGTAATCAGGAATTGAATGTAATAGTTCAATTTAAAATTTTTTTAGTTTATAATTTTAATATAGCAAATTCTCACTTTAAAGCCAGAAGTACCTGCAAATACTCTTTTCTGTGAATGATATCAGCCCCCAATGCTACTAAAATACAAATGCCATTTCTGATTCTGTGTGTTTCCTTTGACTCTGGGCTCTTGGCATTTCATCTTTTGCAGAACATAACCCTGATCCATAAAGAACCAGCTGTCTTCAGAACAAGGAAGAACCATTTACATGTCAAATGTGAATCTATTTCCTTACCATATTTAATCTCCAAAAATGGCCTCATAAAATAATAAAAGTCCCAGTTCAAACTAGCATTTGATACTTCATTCCATTACCAAAAACCATTACTACATAATTTATTGGCCTACAGAGAGGAAACACCTTTTCTGTTTGGTTTTCAGCTCTCAGTAGATCAAGCTCTAGTTGTCTGTAACTCCATCAATATTAACCAAAATTACAGAGACTCCCTCCCTGACTATGTAATTTTCTAGAAAGATTAAAACACACGGTTGCAGAATCAATTGTAAGTATTTACAAACTGGGTTCTATTGAAGTGTGGCTGACAAAAGACAGAACCGAGAGAAAAGGAGGAAATGTGCAGAATGTGGTAGAAACGGTAACATCATAAGGTGAGGGGTCAAGAGATATAATTGAGATATTACTGAAACAGAAGAATCAGAAATAGAGCTTTAGGTATATTACTTAAAGTTATAAAAGTTAACCAATAAAAGAACTAAAATTATAAGTATAAATTATATACATATATAAGGATACACACCTGTATGTTTTTGTACATGTATGTATCTAAAAACAGTAGGAAGAGGATAGGAGAAATGAATAAGTTTAAACCTTTTAAACCTATTTAAACCTTTTAAAGAAGGTTTAAGCAACTTTCTTTCAAATCAAAGAGAAATTGTATATATTATGTATAATAAACATATACTATATATTATTAACATAAATCAAAAAATATGATCTGACACACATTACCTGGAACATCACTGTTCAATACAGTAGCCACCAGCCACATGTGGCTAATGAACATTTAAAGTGTGTCTAATGCAAACTGAAATGTGCTTCAAGTATGTTACACCACAAATTTTGAAAACGATATAAAAATGTAAAATATCTCATTAATATATAATATGGTGAAATGATAACATTTTGGATATACTAGGTTAAATAAAATATATTATTAAAATAAGCTTTACATGTGGACTTTTAATTTTTTAATGTGGCTACTAGATCATTTAGAAGTATAGATGTGGCTCACATTACATTTCTATTGGGACGGCTTTAGAGTTTTGATATTAAACATCAGTAGAACTGAAAATACAAATAAAGGAGGAGTTGGCCTCAGGGAAACACAAGTGAGGGAAAGAGACACATGAGGCGGAAGCCAATTGTTTTTTACCAGAAACTCTTCTATACAATTTGAATGATCTTAGGCATACATTACTTTGCAGAGAATTTGAAATGTTTAAACAAATTTAAAATGAAAGGGAGAAAATGAGGTCACAGATAACGGTTAAAAAAAAATAGAGATGGAAAGGCACAGGGTGGGTGGTGGGGAAGGAGGGACTGTAGCTGGACAATGTCCATATGCAGGATGGGATCAAAAGGCCACTTTATGGGTCGGTGTGACAGCATTAGGGATCATTGTGGGCAGGTCTGTCCACAGCTTTCATGAACAAAACATATTCACCGCTTCTTACTAAAGTTCATCCTAATCTCCAGTCCTCACTCTTATAATGACTGGTAGGAATATCCTTCTCTCGCCCCACAGCCTGACAGCCAAAGCATCCTCAGCACTGCTGTAAAAATCATCATGTCTTTTCCAATTTCCTGATGGCTCTTGGCACCCAAAGTGATCTTGAGGTCCCAAGTCAACATGTCCCTCCTATAACCCCATTTTCTTTACCAACAGGAAATTCAGTGTTTCTAAACGTGTTTTCCTTCACCAAGCTCTCAGTTGCAGCTAGTTAAGTGTATCTACCTCTGAGTCCATAAGATTTGGACCTTTTAATGCTTTCTCACACGGTAAACACAGTATCCCAGTGCCTAAGATAGTAAGAAGGTCAATCCATACAGTAAACACATTCCTGCAACAAAATGTTTTTGAGGACCTGCTTGTACTGAGCTCTGTTCTAGGTACAAAGGATAGCAACGAGCAAAAAAAACATCCTCTGCACTCTTGGAACTTACGTTATAGTGGGAGAGACAAATAACAAACAAGAAAAGGAATATACACATAATACAATGCTAAGTGATTATAAATGCTGTTTTATATTTTTATCATTGTATAAGAAAAATATGCAGATTGATGGGATAGACGGTGATGGGGTTGGACAAGGAGGTGACTATTGTAGAGAATTCCTTCTGAGCAAGTGATATTGAAGGAACCCCTTGGATAATGGAAAGGGCTCGGCTATGCAAAAATCTGGGAGAAAGGGAAAAGATGTTCCATGTAGGGAATGGCAATGGCAAAGGGCTTCAGATGGGAATGTACTCAATGGTCCAAAACAGCAAGAAGACATGTGGGGATGGACAAGAGTGAGTGAGGAGGAGAGGGAGGAAGATGAGGTACAGAGACAGCCCACCTCCTATCTTACAGGCTGGTAAAGACTTTAGATTTTATTCCAAATAGGATGAACTCTACCAGAAGATTTGGAGCAGAGGATGAATTTGCAGGACTTTTGACTTCCTAATTTTCTTGTGGAATTATAATCAATAGATCCTTCCCACTTTTCTTTCTCCACTCTTAATGATAATAAAATGAAAGAATTAAATAAGAATTCTTTATTCACCATAAATGTGGATCATCCTGGACCAACAGATAACTGACTATTTGTAGGGTGGTGTCACTCTCCACAAGGCTCTATGCCATTTGCAGGGGAATTTAAGTTTCATATCTAATTTCTTGAGCTAACAAATATTTATTGAGCTCTTTCTATAGACCAGCCCTGTGCTAGGCACTTGTCTATTTCAACCTCATAACAACCCTGTGATAGTGGTAAGAGTTTCTTATTCCATATTTGAAGAAACAGGCCTGGAGATTAACTGACTTGTCTAAGATTTTAAGCCAATAAATGACAGAACCTAGATTCTGTGATAGTGGTAAGAGTTTCCTATTCCATATTTGATAGTGGTAAGAGTTTCTTATTCCATATTTGAAGAAACAGGCCTGGAGATTAACTGACTTGTCTAAGATTTTAAGCCAATAAATGACAGAACCTAGATTCTGTGATAGTGGTAAGAGTTTCCTATTCCATATTTGATAGTGGTAAGAGTTTCTTATTCCATATTTGAAGAAACAGGCCTGGAGATTAACTGACTTGTCTAAGATTTTAAGCCAATAAATGACAGAACCTAAATTCACACCCAGCTTTCTTGAATGCAAAGCTCCACCTCACATTGTCTTTTCTTATAGCCCTCTTATCAGCCATAATGCGTTTTTCTAGCATTTTAAAAGACAAACATCAAAATGAATACTCTACTTGGAGGTAAATAATGGTAACTGCTGTCAGCTCCTGACAGTAAAATAGAGATTCAGCAAATAGAATAATTTGCTAGCAATAATGCAACTTGGTAGTGGCCAAGCTGGGATAATTATTAGCTTTTCCCAAATGATCCCATTGTTAGCCAGCCCCGTCTTTGAAATTCAAAAGCAGAAAGACATAAATTAAACCTAAGAATGAATACGGATTTCAAAGTAATAAAGGTTAATTAAGCTCTAGACATGCTCCAAAAAAAAAAAAAAAAAACTGCACAGCATCTGCAAAAATGAGAATATTCAAAGAATGCTTCCGAAGCAGAGATGTGTGGAGGAGCGTATTATGAAGTAGAGGCAGCAACTGAGTGGGTGGATGGACGTGGATGAGCAGTAAGCCTGGTACCATCCCAGGCTAGCACATTGATTCTATTGAGTAATTAAGGTTCCTACAGATTAGTCATTACAAACTGTTTACCAGGAGAAACTGTACTTTAAATTGAAAGTGTGTTTATCTTGTGCTTTGCCTGTGATTCCTCAATAAGATTTGTGTCATATTGATCGGGATACATCAATTCTGAAAAAAGCTGGTGAAAAAAATGTACGATATTTTTATTAAGACTTATAAAAATAATATATCATATATGGCTGTTCATACCACTCGGTTCAAGCAATGTCACTGCAGTAAATGGAGGAGAAAATTCTATTACAGCAGTACATGCTTTACTGCACTAATATTTTCCTTTCGATTTTAAGCTATACTGGAAAACAAACTGGACCCTTCAGGAATCATTTGTTTTAGCATTTGAAAAGAGGACTGATTTTTTTTTTAACATCTTTATTGGAGTATAATTGCTTTACAATGGTATGTTAGTTTCTGCTGTATAACAATGTGAATCAGCTATGCATATACATATATACCCATTTCTCCTCCCTCTTGCGTCTCCCTCCCACCCTCCCTATCCCACCCCTCTAGGTGGTCACAAAGCACTGAGCTGATCTCCCTGAAAAGCACTAATTTTTCACACTGGAGCATATAATCAACTTTTAGAAACATTCAAATCAAAATGATCTCTGAAAGGCAATTTGTCGGTATTTCATTTGTCCAACCTCTGAATATTAAATTGTTTACGTTTTTTCCCAATCTTCTATCTCACATACAAAATCATTTCCTTTAGAGTTATGTCATCATTTTAAAATTGCCAACTTACCATGTTTTTTATTTCCTATTCCAGTTACAAAATTAAAATACCTATGTAATAAGGTAAAGAATTAAGGAGCATTTTAAAATTTTAATTGCATAATTAAAATGATAATGGCTTTGATGTAAAAAATAATTATGGAATTAAGAACTGAACTAAATGACTCAGAGATTAAGTCTCCTTGTACCTTTTTTTTTTTTTTTTTTTTTTTTTTTTTTTTTGCGGTACGCGGGCCTCTCACCGTTGCGGCCTCTCCCGTTGCGGAGCACAGGCTCCGGACGCGCAGGCCCAGCGGCCACGGCCCACGGGCCTAGCCGCTCCGCGGCATGTGGGATCCTCCCGGACCAGGGCACGAACCCGCGTCTCCTGCATCGGCAGGCGGACTCTCAACCACTGCACCACCAGGGAAGCCCTCCTTGTACCTTTTGATATCGTCATCCCCAACACACGGCCTTTCCCAGAAAGTTAAAGAGAATGTGGAAGACTGCACAGTGGGTTTTACGACCAGGCCTACAAATAGCACACATTACTCTCAACCATATTTCACTGAACAAAACCCAGGTACTAAAAAAAAAAAAAAAACAAACCAAGGTACTTGGCCCCAAACCAGATAATATCTAGTAATCTCTAATACAAAGAAAACAGTTAAAGTTAAATTATACAATAGTAAGATACTCAGATTTCCTTCTATAACTTCTAAAAGTAGTTCAAAGCATTATCCCAGAATTCATTTAAATGTATACTTTTTTTTTAGTCTTATGAAGAAAATTCATGAGCAGTTGGCACCACCCCAAAAAAAACCCTTTACTGCTGGTATTCTGAAATATAAGCAAAACTCTGAATCTATGGCTCACTCATCTCAGGAAGCAGTTTTTTAAAAGCTGATGAAGATAAAGTCCTGGATACATCAAACTTGTCTAGTACCAACTCAAGCCCAACCTCCAACAGTGAACTGCCACCTCACTCTCAACTCCGATTCTATGGTTAAATTTAGAGAATAGCACTTTATATGTCCAACTATGCTGCTGAGTTCTAGGTCAATAGGAACATTCTAGAAAAAAACTGAAATATATGCTGACTCTATGATGTCCTTTGATACACTTAGCAGAAAGGAAGAAAAGTACCAGATGAAGGTACAAAGACAACAGGACTGTGAATGGTGGGCACAAAACAGCCCTGAATTTCTACCCTTCGGCCTACTTTCAGATTCTGAATCAATTCAATGCCTGTGCCCAGATTAGTAATAGTGCTTCGTGGAGAATGGAAAGAGGTAGCTAATTACCACTTTTATAACAAAATGTGCAGTGCCATAATGGGTGCTGCCTCTTCAAGTAATGAGTCCCCCCCTCACTAGAAGGATTCCAACAGTGAGAGTATGACTGTCTGATGGAATGCCATAAAGGCTTCATCACTGAGTATAAAGCCTAAATGATACCAACCAAGGCTCAGATTTCAAGATTTCATGCACTTAAACCCCTATGCTATTAAAAAAAAAAAAAGTGATTAGGTACCAAGCCACACCTCCAGCTCTGTGTCATCAGTGTCCTTGATTCAACAACTATGTATGAAAGAAAAAAAAAATTGATCTTAAACTACAACCTAATTCAGTGTTTTGTTTCTTTCTTCAAATACTGTTACTAGCCACCGCTTTCTTATAATAAACAAATCCAGAGTATTCAATTTAAGTCATTTTTAACTCAAAATAACATTCAGTTTTGCCACCCAAGGGGTATCAAAGGCCATTTATACAGAGAAATCGATATAGAAGATGAAAGTACATGAAAGACCTAGAGTCTGTTACGGAGTGAAGTAAGTCAGAAAGAGAAAAACAAATATTGTATATTAACGCATATATGTGGAATCTAGAAAAATGGTACAGATGTACATATTTGCAGGGCAGGAATAGAAACACAGACGTGGAGAAGGGACATGTGGACACAGCAGGGAAGGGGAGAGTGGGATGAACTGGCAGATTAGGTTTGACATAAATACACTACCATGTGTAAAATAGATAGCTCGTGGGAACCTGCTGTGTAGCACAGGGAGCTCAGCTCGGTGCTCTGTGATGACCTAGATGAGGTGATGGCAGGGTTGGGGGGGGGTCCAAGAGGGAGGGGATATATGTATACATATAGCAGATTCACTTCATTGTACAGCAGAAACTAACACAACATTGTAAAGCAATTATACTCCAATTTTTAAAAAAAAGAAAATGAAAGTACAAGTATAGTAAACCATACTTCCAGAGGTATGGTTTTCAAAACTTATGCTTAAAGATTCAAGATTACTGATTTTTAAAAAATCTGGGTATATAGTTATACCATAATTATATGGTATACATACATATGTAAGTACCCAGAGTACCATAGATTAAATCATCAGGTTTTTAATGGTTAAACCAAGTTAAAACTAGAAATGAGGGCTTCCCTGGTGGCGCAGTGGTTGCAAGTCTGCCTGCCGATGCAGGCGACGCGGGTTCGTGCCCCGGTCCGGGAGGATCCCACATGCCGCGGAGCAGCTGGGCCCGTGAGCCATGGCCGCTGAGCCTGCGCGTCCGGAGCCTGTGCTCCGCAAAGGGAGAGGCCACAACAGTGAGAGGCCCGCGTACCGAAAAAAAAAAAAAAAAAAAAACTAGAAATGATAGAAAACCTTGATCTCAAAATAAAAAGACCAACAAGCTCAAAAGCCTAGGGACTAGTTCTTGTTAGCATCATTGGAATTAATAATTCCAAGAGGGAAAAATATAGCCATGACAGTAAATTAAACTTGGTGTTTCTTGCTGACTAAACTCTGCATGTTGCTGTTAAAAATGCTTGTTTCTTATCTAGCAAAACATCTGCTTTTTGATGCTAAAAGCAGGATCCTGAGGGAAGTAGTGATCTTTCCCAAGGCAACTTGATTAATAGTAGGCTTCCAAATTTTAACTAAAAGAATTTTGATGAAGCCAGCAGTACTGAATAATTGTTTCCACAAATAATCTTGATATATATTTCCTTTCTCTCCAGGATTTTAGACAGTGGGACTCTGAGATGCACTGTTTATCTGCTGCACAGCTTTTGCTCCTATAGTTAACCCACAAGTCAGTGGTGCTCAATGACTACCCACACACCTAGGCCGTGTGCTGCACAACATCTTGCACTCACTGGTTTCTAGAGGAGAAATCATCTGAATGTGGAGAAATAATACACAAACAGCCATTTAAAACAAGGACCAAAATGTTATTCCCAGGAGTTAATTTTATTGCAAAAAAGTGAAAATGCAAGAATAAAACTGTATTCTCAAATACACAGAGGTGGGCAATTGAGAGCTGCACAAGATATAAAAATTATTGTTCACAGTGAATAAGCTTTATGCAAGGTGAGGAGAAGATATAAAGGACAAAGCAAGGCTTTTAAAAATAAGGTAGAGCTGATGGTGGCTTGAATACATAAAATAAGCCCTTAGAACACATCAGAGGAGGTAACAACAGAAAAGAGAGATACAGAGGAGAAAAGGAATGGGGGTTGGGAGGGGAGGAGATAGAAAGTCTGTGGAATTAGGAATTACAAAACCTGAATTCACATCCCTGACCCCTCCTGGCCATGTGATCTTGAGCAATTATCATCACCATCATCATTATCATCGTCATAACAAGCTATAATTTATAGAGAACTTAAACTCAGCCCTTTACACAGATTATAGATTATCTCCTTTAATCCTCACTGCAACTTTATAAGCAAGATCCTATTATCCCCACTTTATAGACAGAGAAACAGATTCAGAAAACTTGAATAATCATCCCAAGGCTTTACAATTAGTAGATATCAGAACCAGGGGTTTTCCCTGGCTTGAAAGCCTATGTATAATTTGAAAGCATCCACCCTTTCCACAATGGTGGGACACCTCCTCCTAAATGTAACCTCTCAGAACCTCAGTCTCTTCATCTAGAAAGGGATTATTATAATTCCTTCTATAGTCACATGACGATGCGTATCTGTTGTCTTTTGCCACAGTAACCTAATCTGTTATTTCTCCTGGCTCCATGAGGAGGCTAGGCAGTCTGCTGATCTTGGCTGGACTAGATGGGACAGTTTTAATGGTCTGAGCAAGTGCCTGGTGGTCAGCTGGTTGTTGGTGATCTAGCATGGCATCACTGGGATAACTAGCTCTGCTCCCTGTGGCCTCTCATCTCTAATAGGCAAGTCCAGGTTTGTTCTCATTACAGAGACAGAGAAAGCATACAAGTCCTCTTGCATCCTAGGGTCAGAACTGACACTAAATCACTTACACCATATTCTGTTAGCTAAGTAAATCACAAGACCAGCTTAGATTCAAGGGTTGGGGAAACAGACTCCAAAATCACACTTCAAAGGGCATGTATACATGGAAGAGTGAAGAAATAGGGCCATTTTGCAAACACTCTATCATAGGATATATGTAAATATGCTTTATAAACTACAAACTGCCACACCACTGGCTCCCTATCT
Organism: Kogia breviceps; assembly: GCF_026419965.1. Classification (NCBI taxonomy): domain Eukaryota; kingdom Metazoa; phylum Chordata; class Mammalia; order Artiodactyla; family Physeteridae; genus Kogia; species Kogia breviceps. The sequence continues at coordinate 69,841,105 of NC_081320.1, read as the reverse complement.
AAAACCCACTCTTCTTGAAAAGCACCAGCCACTGCCACCAATCCAAGGACAACTTGTTTTCATAGCTGTCATCTCTTCCAGCTGAGCTTGTGGAAAAGAGCTAGACAAAACCATATAAGGAGAATTAGTGTATCAAGTTTTTCTTATGGTCTCTAAATTCACATAAGATTTTTCCCTATGCCCTTACCCCAAGACTCCATCCACATTTACATTCTATTAAATTGGAAATTTTTCCAGAATTAAAAATCAAGGAAAATAATTTCCAAGCTTGGTGTTATTTATTCTTGGCCTTTCTGAAATTGTACATTCCATCAATTTTGTTATTGGAGTACCATGCTTTCTTCCTAAGGTAAAATCCCAAATGTTAAATCCCAAATTCATAGTTAAAATGCTTTAAAACCACACTCTATGGGTCCCTAAGAGTCATAGTCTGGGAGGGCATCAAACCAGCAGTGGGATTCTTATTAAGCCATGAAATTTACTGTGATTTGGACGAAAAGCTGCTGTAACCAGAAACTCCAAAGATTATCTCTTTTCTGTCTCAGAAAAATTTTTATATATTTTTAAGTCCCCCATGAACCACAATCAGATGAGCCTGCAAAAGGATGTCCACCTGATCATGTATGTTGAAACGGAGCAGGACCCTATGGTCCTTTCCCCCATGTCCTCCGCCTGCCTTCTGTCTATGGAAAAACTTTAGCCAAAGAATAAGTTTAATCAGAGGAGTGAGAAAGTGTAGAAACAAAGGAAAATGGTCAAAGGAGACCAAATAATAATATAGTCATTAAGCATAGTCAAGGACCTTCAGTTTCTTCTCAAGGGCTATAGATAATATTCTGAGCCATAACCTATGAGCTGTTTTGTAGATACTGAAACCCTCACCAGATGGAAGAAGTTAACTACATGATGACCAGACTGTAGCCATGACATAAGCTGCCACAATTATGAGAATTGGCCTCAAAGAAATGGGAACAAACCAACCCTGGAACTGAAGATTAACTGTACTTAAAACCATCAAGATGACGCTGGTCAGACCACCAATGACCAACTTCAAGATGACTGTCAGAGCTAACTGTGCTGTTTCTACATGTAGCCCCCTCCCTCTACCTATAAAAGCTCTTGCCCACTGATAGTCAGTGGTGGGGAGTCGCCCTTTGGACAGAAGTCTGCCCTCCCCTCCGGTTGCTGGCATCCAAAATAAAGCAAACTTTCCTTTCCACCAATCTTGCCTCTTTATTGGCTTTTGAGCAGCAAACAGCCAGATCCCACTTTCGGTTACACTGTAACCTCTCTAGGCCAGTGGTTCTCAACCCTGACCCGCTGTACATTCAAATCACCTGGGGAGCTTTTTAAAAATCCCCATGCCCAAGTCACACCCCAGAACAATCAAATCAGAAGCACTAGGGAATAGACAGCATTTTCTTCAAACTCCCCAAATGATTCCAACGTATCCCCAAGGTTGGTAACCACCACATGGGTCCCTTACCTTCTGTGCCTATAAATGGAAGGCATTGCACTAGATTCTAATTTGACTAGGATTGCAATTCTATTTCTCTCTTTGAATTGTTAGTGAAATAGCTTGGCTATTTCTGATTAAACCATTTTGAAACAGTATGGAGTAGGAAGAGGTTTTGGACTCCAAGCTGCAGTTAAATCCTCGGTCAGTTCCTTATTAGGTACATGACTTGGAGCAACTTATTTAACCTCCTTAAGCTTCTCTGAGCCTTGATTTCCTCCTAAGGCAAATGGTATAATAATTCCTACCAGTAAGGTGTTTAAAGATTAAGTGAGATTAAGTATATAAAAAGCCCCCATAGTAGACAATCAATAAATATTCATTTCTTTTCCCCTTTGCCTAAGGATTCTTGAACAAGCTGCTCCGGACAGGCTCGCCACAAAAGCGAAGAACTAAAAATGCCTGCGGAGCAAGGCGATAACACCATTACAGCTACACAGCAGCAAAATCATCTCTGGATAGTAGAATTGTTTTCTTTGCTAATCATAAGTCTCCTGGACAGGTCTGCAAATATACTTCTGCACAAAGGAGTATTGTTAAATTTCTGTCATTTTTTTTAAGAAGCCTGGTGCCACAAAGCAAATGAACCCCCACACACACACTTTTTTTTTTTTTTTTTTTGGTCTCTGCATTGGTAACAAATAAGAGATGCATTTAGATTTTCCCAAAATGTATTTTTAAATGATGAAACCTATTTTCTTGGTTCTGACTCATTTCCCAATGACAGAAAATCTTTATAAATTAAGATTGAACAGGAGCAAAGCAGGAATTGTAATATTATTGATCGATGATATGTCACCAAATGCCATATATTTAAATAGTCATTTCAAAATGATCAACCTCTGTGGAAATCTGTCCACCCTTGGCAGTCTCTCACCATGCAATTTAGGACAGGTCATGGCTGACCCCATCCTCAACCTGGTTCAGATAAACTGACCTAAATTCTAGCATGGCACCCCATAGTGGTGATTAAATATGTGTTGACAGTCACTGCTTTCCTCGTCTTCATTTTGTTTCTAATTAAAATCAAAAGTTTTTTTAATAATATGCTTAATTTCCATGGAACAGGGAATACCTAGCCAATATTTAAGCCAGTGCAAAATAGGGTTGTTTTGATCAGAAATGCTGAGTTGTGGGCTTCCCTGGTGGCGCAGTGGTTGAGAATCCGCCTGCCAATGCAGGGGACGCGGGTTCATGCCCCGGTCCGGGAGGATTCCACATGCCGCGGAGCAGCTGGGCCCGTGAGCCATGGCCGTTGAGCCTGCACATCCGGAGCCTGTGCTCCGCAACAGGAGAGGCCACAACAGTGAGAGGCCTGCGTACTGAAAAAAAAAAAAAAAAAAAAAAAAAAAAATGCTGAGTTGTTAGTGAATCTTATAGTTCTCCTTGATCTTCTATCTCAGTGAAATTGGGTGCTTATCACCACTTAAATCTTACATATCTATTTGTTTATATATTTACTGAATGTCTCTGCCTTCTAGGTCATAGGTCTACAAACTGGTCCATGGGCCAAATCAGGCCCATCGTCTGTTTTTGTAAATAAAGGAATTATTTACATAGCTACACCCACTCATTTCATATTGCCTGAGGCTGCTTTCCCATTACAAAGGCAGAGTTGAGTAGTTGTGACAGACACTGGTCTGAAAAGCCAAAAATATTTACTATCTGGCCTTTTACAGAAAAAAGTTTGTCAAGCACTGTTCTAGACTCTAGGCTTCCTAAGAACAGGGATTTTGCTATAAATTCAGTGACCTGCACAAAGTAAGTGTTCAATGAACATTCACTGCGTAAATAAATCATGTTAAATAAGTTTATCATCTCAGCCACAAAGCTACTTTTCAGGTGCAGGTCTTCAGAAAGAGAAAAAGCAGATGTGCCTTATTTACAGATTTTAAAACGTGGAGAGATTCTAAAGATGAACAAATCCCTAATTTTTCAGCCGAGGAAACTGAGGCCCAGAAAGCTGACATGAGTCTCCCAAGGTCAGTCCAAGGAGAGGCAAGAACTACTCCAGCAGCACATTTGTTTTCCCTTTAATTAATAAGGCATTCTGTGAAGTCAGCCTGTTCCCAGGAGGGCCAAGGGTTTGAGCACAACATGCATGCAATAATAATTACACTTGTTTGGAACTTTCAATTCTGACTTATTCCCTGAAGTTCTTTAAATGCTCACCGCCCCAACACATTTTCATAAATTTGGTTTGTGAATGATATGCATGCATTAAAGAACCCGAAGTATAGCTTTACAACAAACTTTGTTCATTAAACTGATGCCCAGAGAAAGTTCCAGTGCCCACTGAGTGATTACGCCATCCACCACCTATCTGTTTGGACAAAAAGTCATCCAGATCTGATATCCCAAAGTACTGGTTTGAATATTTTAAGGCATCCACCTACTCCCTGAAGTGCAAGGGAAAGAATAATTTAATTCTGCCAAGTCACGCTAAAAAGTAGACAAGGATTGCCCAGCACAGCTCAATTTCTCTGTCTCTTGCCAGTACTGGCTGAGAAAGAAATGCTGGGTGGTTTCGTGTCTCCAATGCACTAAAGCAATTTTTTCTTATATCATCATTTATTTTTTCCTCCCAAAGTTCTTTATAATTCAGTCCCATAAAGGAAGGATAAGAGACAGAAATAAATCAGGGAACAGAAACACGTTAGGTCTGCAAGGCCTGGAACCCACAGTCCAGCTCATTTCACTTACTTGGAAACCATCATTTAGACCCCTAGTCTGCCAGACACTGTGCGGGGAAACAAAAAGGCATTAGACAGAGTCCCTGGGGCCCCAGAAAGAGGGACATTTCATATGGGAGACAGACAAGGAGAGGATTACAGCACCATGAGGTGGGTCTTGTGAGTTGATGAGGTAAGCCCAGGATGCAGTGGAGGACACTAAGGGATACCAAGGCAAGACTAACCCAAGGTCAAGTTAAGAGTTAGCCAGATGCAAAGGGAGGAAGGGGAGGGGGGACAAACTCCATGAACATGAAGTTATATGCTCAAAGATAAGGAAGTAAGAGACAACAGGACATATTTGAGTGGAAACAATCTAGTATATCTGCAGCCTCAAATAGGAAGCAAGCCTGGAACAGAAGTCTTGAACCTTTAAACTTCAACAATGTACACCCTACAAAAAGCATCCACTCTAAGCCCAGTTTTTCCTGGGTAATGGGCTAGACACCATGTCATGTCTTTAAGGGAAAAAAGGTATTCTCAAGGTTAATCTTCTGTAGAGCAGGGAACTCAGTGGCCTTCCAGCTTTAGTCTTCCATCCAATCTTATTCCAATAACCTAAACAGAAATCGTCTGCTCTTGGTTTGAACACTTCCAGTGACATGGAACTTATTGCCTCAGAAAGCAGCTTATAAGAAAGTATTTTTATGTCCAGTTAGAAACTGCCAATTAGTAACTTCTTCCTGACTTCAGTAAGAAAGTGGCCAACAACTTTTCCCTGAAGAACGTCTCAAATCACAGTAAACAGAGCCGAAAGGTTTATTTTTTTTATTTTTATTTTTTGGTTGCGTTGGGTCTTAGTTGCTATGCACAAGCTTTTCTCTAGTTGCGGCGAGCAGGGGCTACTCTTTGTTGTGGTGCGTGGGCTTCTCATTGTGGGGTCTTCTCATTGCAGTGGCTTCTCTTGTTGCGGAGCACGGGCTCTAGGCACACAGGCTTCAGTGCTTGCAGCACGCGGGCTCAGCAGTTGCAGCACGCGGGCCCTAGAGCACACTGGCTTTAATAGTTGTCGTGCATGGGTTCAGTAGTTGTGGCTCACGGGCTCTAGAGTGCAGGCTCAGTAGTTGTGGCACATGGGCTTAGTTGCTCTGTGGCATGTGGGATCTTCCCGGACCAGGGATCAAACCCTCAGGCGGATTCTTAACCACTGTGCCACCAAGGAAGTCCCAGCCCAAAGGTTTAGAACTTTATACGGTCTTAACTAGATTAACACAGCGTTTAATATCCCACCCCCCACATTCCAAGGTGCAGTTTATTTCTATCTCCCCAAGAACCCCAGGCCATGCCAGGACCAGAGTTCTTCTGAATCAGGGCACATCTCCAAGGAGGATTGAGCATCTGAACCCTGAACACCTAGACCCAAGGAACAAAGAAGGCCAGGGAAACAACAACAACAACAACAACAACAACAAAAGATCCTGAACCAAGCAAAATACAGAAGCCAAAGCATATAGCTCCATGGGTAGGAGCTAAAGAGAGAAAGCTGGAATCAGGCAGACAAGTCCTGAAGGAAGCACAGTCATGTTGCAGTGGTTCAGCTTCATGACTCAGATTCACAGGGTATTAAGAGAAGCCTGTACAATACGACGGAGACAACCATAAAGGTATTTTAACTTATGTATAAGAAGGGAATAGGTGCAATCCCAGAGTCAGAAAATATGTTAGTTTCAGGGAGAAGGCAGAATTACTCAAATCCTATTTTGCTTTCCTCTTTGCTGCTGAGAAAATGATGCTGACTTTGCATAGCAGAATACCCATCATCAATGAAGACAGAAAGCCAGGGATAGATGAGAAGACAGTAAAATCCCACAAGTTCAGCTTTACATTTATTCAAGGCCCTGACCCAGATTAATTGATTCCAAGACACTGAAAGAACTGCAGGTGTTCTCAGAGCCCCAGAGCTGCAAATCTGTGCAAAATCATGGACAAGGAGAGCCAAAGACTAAAGCTAAACTAATACCATCTCAGTTACCAAAAAGAGAAATAGCTGGATTCTGTGAAAATGTGAAATTATGGACAGAGAGGCCATAGTACTAATAAATAAACAGGAGAAGCTTAGAACTAAGTAGTCAGGGAGAAAGGGGCAAGGAGCCATCACTAAACATACAATAAGCAATTAAGAGTGAGAGAGGCAAATGCAGAACTGATGACCACAAACTGTGCTCACCGTGCCAGGCGCTGTTTCAAGCACTTAATCCTCAGTCCAACCCTAAAAGGTAGATGTTATTACTACCCCACTTCACAGATGAGAACACTAGGCACATACTTTAGGTAACTTGTGCAAAATTGCATAGCTAGTAACTGGCAGAACCAGGATTTGAACCGTCATCAGTGCTGTCTCCCTGAGGAAATCAGAGGTTGGTATGGAGGTGACCTTTGAGGAGGAAGCAGAAATTGGACAAAGTTGAGGGATTAATATAAATTGGAGGGTAAGATAGAGGTGGGAATTGGTGAGGCATATGGGGACCAGGAAGAGGATCCTCACAGAGCACTCTCAGGTGCTTTAGCCTTTCATGCAAGCCTTGCAAATTTTCTTCCGGCTCCCAAGATCTCCCTTCTTATCTTATTAAAGGCACTTTTGGTTGCAAGTAATATAAATCTCTTCAAATATGCACATGAAAAAAGAAAATGCTTGGAAAGGGGAAATTTAGTGGGGAAATCCAAGGTCAGGAAGAGCAGTTGAGCCTCACAAGGGCCTTGAACCCAATATTCTATGTCAACAGATGAAGCCACAGTGAATTTTCAGTTGGCGTTGCTGATGTAACCAGTTACCTACAAGACGGTGAGACCTAGGAAAGCTCCAGTTAATGTGTGTATGTCTTGTCTCCCCATCTAGACAAGTATCTTATAACTTCAACCTTCACAAGGGCCTTGAATCCAATATTCTATGTCAACAGATGAAGCCACAGTGAATTTTCAGTTGGCGTTGCTGATGTAACCAGTTACCTACAAGAGGGTGAGACCTAGGAAAGCTCCAGTTAATGTGTGTATGTCTTGTCTCCCCACCTAGACAAGTATCTTCTAACTTCAACCATGAAACACAGTAAAAAATACATTTTGCATTAAGACCTAGTCTACACACGTACACAATCATAAGCAGCATATTATCCCCCAGGATAATACATACAGGACAGGACCCCTACCCAGAACACTTGTTGGCTGACTGGTTGGTATGTTGATTGGTGGCTATACTGATCTGACCTCAGATCACCAAACCCAGCCCCGAAACTTTAGACACCACACTGGATAGATGGGGCAGAGAAATGGAGAAATGAACAAATGCATTTCAATTCTGTAAACTCAGTCTCATTTTGACTGACTCAGTCTTCCTGGTTTTCTCCCCCTCCTGGGCCCTCTCCAAGATGGTATCTGTGTACAGGGAGCACACGTGGCCTTGTGGCACTGGAGGTTGGGAGGGGGACCAAAGAAGCCCTCCCCCTCCACTACCACCTCCTGCTAGGTCTTGGGCACGTACTGGCCTGGAGCCACATGAAGTATGGTTGGTCAGCCCCACAATCCCACCCCACTCCCCGTCATTCCACTGGCTTTCACGGCTGACAGTCCACAGCAGATATAATTCACACACTATGCTTTCTTGGTCTGGTCAGGCCCAGGATCCCTGTTCTCTCTTGGCCTCACCTCAGCTCTCATCAGCCCTGCGGTGTGCCTAAAGTTTAGCAGTGATTCCTCTACAGCCCTGAGACCCCGAAGTCCTATCCTGCAGCCTCAGCAACATGGCCACCCACACCATGCCACGCCCTCCCACTCCCAATCAACTTCCCAACCAGGCTCCCTAAAGAAAGAAGCCAAATTCTGCTCTATTTGGGAGCTAAGGGCAGGTCCTCACTGTCACCAAACGGCCACCCCAGCTTGCAGTGGGTACACTTCAAGGTAACCTGCCAGGGCCTTGAATGAGAGCAGCACAGAAGCCCAGCTTCCCACAATCTACGAACTCAGTCCCCCTTCACAGCTTCAGCCACCGAGAGGAAACCGAGCACACGTGTCTTCCTTCCCATTCCTCAATCTCCCCTCTTCTTCCCACAGCTCCTCAGCCTGGAAGGGGCAGGTTTCCTTCCTTCCTCTTTCTCTTGGGTTAGAACATTCCCCCTGTTCTTACCCTCCTCTTCCTCTAGTTATAATGGTGAACAGAGTGGAGAGAGAAACCAGTTTCAGGTTCATAAAAGAACCTAAATTCAAAGGTGTTTCAAAATTATAATACCCATTTTATTTAAAACAGATGAAAATGAAGCCAGGGTGCTCAGAGCCCCACCTGCTTGCTGGGCTCTCCCTTATCTTCTCAGAGGTCCTAAGGAATGTCTAAGGAATCCTGGAGACTTACTGAAACACATTGGGGAAACCACTGATACAGTCTAGCTTAGGGGTCTCCAACAGAACTTTCTGCACTGACGGAAACATGTTACGTCTACCCTGTCCATTATGGCAGCCACTAGTCACATGTGGCAATCAAGCACTTGAGATGTGGCTAGCGCAACTGAGGAACTGAAGTTCTAATTTCATTAAATTTTAATTAATTTAAATAGCTACCCTATTGGACAGTACAGCCTAGCTCATTCATTTTACAAACAAGTAGGACCTTGAGGCCCAATATCACTCAGCAAATTTATGGTAGAGTCAGCATGAAGACCCAGGTCCCATATCCTCGGCCCCATTCTTCCCACCGCTTCTCAGCTGTCACACCCAGGTCACTGTCTAGCACAGGTCTTCCTGGCTGTTTCCAACTTTTAATGACGTGTGCTTGGGCTTTGTTACAACGTGTACTCTTGTACCATGCTTGGTTTGGATTCAGACATTTCTTTTTTTAAAGAAAGGAGTCTGACCCCTCCAGAACCTTAACTGTCAGGGGTGAAGACCTGAAGAATACTGCTATAAAAATTTCAAAATAGTGTGATCACAGCTGTAATGACCTCTGGGGGAGTGGTCTCCATGGATCTAGTATTTTGAGCTTCCATAAGTGCAAGTGAACTTTTTCATCAGAAAATGTGACTTCCTGAGATATTTTGATGACCACAGCAAAACAGCACAACCTGTTGTGAGGACATTAGGTAAGGAGACATGGGAACCAGGAGAAGGCTTTTCATTAACCAGCCGTACATCCTTCGGCAAGGCCTGTTCTAGGCCCCAATTTCCTATTCTATAAAATAAACAATACAATACCTCTTCCTCCCTTCTTTCAAGGATGTTATGAAGATAAATCAAAAAATATATGAAGTGTTCCTTGTTCCTAGGGAGAAAAGCACTCTATAAAGTTTCAAACTTCTCATTATTAAACACAAAGGTCAAGTTTTCCTTAATGTAAGATAGCTAAAATCAAGCTTCCTGTATCACTTTATGCCAAAAATTACTATACGATTAACCATGGGACTACGCTGGCGCTCATTTAACTAGAAACTTCATGTTGGAGTCATTATTTTACTGTTATTTAAAAGTTGAACAATGGGTCAAAATGATAGAAGCCAAATTTCTTTGCTATCTCCTGTTGCAGGGAGCAACTGGAATTTAAAAGACCATATTTATAATGCATGCATATACTGCTTTACCAGCTATTAAGTTGAAAAGCTTAATGGACGTAAGTTGGGCGTGGGATTTCAGGGAAACTCAATGGAAACAAATCATTCTTGTCATCTTTATTTTTTGCCTTGAACAGTAACAATAATAATGATGCACTCTATCCTGTTATATCCAAAGAAAAAAACCACAGAAACACAGCTTTGGGGGCATCTTGGTCTCACCCTTTGGGCTACGGGCATACATGCAGGAGCTAGCAGGCTGGGGAACAGCGTGCCATCACCATATGCAGCAGAATAATGGAATCAACTGCTTCCTCTTTCACTCTCCCACATCATTCTGCTTATGCTTCCATTACAGGCCTTGCCAAACTCTGTTTAGTAATTAATTACCATTCCATGCCCCTCACAAGACAGTACACTTCTAGAGGGTGGGGCCATGTCTTATTTGTACCTGGATCCCAAGCACATGATGGGAAATCAGGAAGTTACTGCTGCCCTGAGTGATCAGTGGCCCACTGGGAACAACACTCCCCACTCCAAGTGCCCCAAAAGCATCAGTATCACCCCAAGATCAACATGGTTGATCTTGGCTTGGAAACATTTATTCCAATTTATAAACAGGCTTGGTTCCAGAGTTACAACCAAGGCTTCAACCTCACTAGTGGGGAAATACTGCATGTTAGCTAAAATGGAAAATTCCAGCCAATTTCCTCCCTGGTCATGAAATGTAGGATACTTGCATTGGGTGTTTGGTTTGTAACATCAACAAGAGCAGCACCTGCTTCCTCCAGCACCCCAGTATTCAACAGTGTCATATACCTCCAGACCTGAGATTTGATCCAGAAGTATTCTGAACATTTTTATCCAGTTTGGAGTCTGGATTCATTTATAGGACCTTTCAGAACAAATTGGATACTGATTTCTCAGAAGGAAAGACCTTGAATAATGACACAAAGGGTAAATTCCAATAAAAAGCTGCCTCTTAAGCCAAAGGGGCAACCCTAATAGGGACTTTCAGGATTACATGATCCAACACCTCATTTTTTCCAACAAACTGATTGGCCAATGTCACATGGCTATGTAGCAGCTCCACAAGGACTAGAACTCAAATATCTAGTTTTCCCAAGATTTCCAAGACATGAAACCTTCCATATTCAAAGCAGAACAGCCTTAGGCAAATTGTCTCTGTTTGCCTAAAACTGAGAGGTTTCCCAGGATAGAGGATTTTCAGGGCAAAAACAAGGAAAGTCCCAGACAAACCAGTAGCCGTTGGTCAACCTAAGTCCAGTGCTCTCTTCCCTACATAAACCTGCCCCTGTTATCAGTTTGATAAAATGGAGTACTGGTTCTGCCTCGAATACTTAAGCCCAGGAAAAGCCCAGCGATAAGAAATAGAATTTGACAGCTGTTGCACAGCTGTGTCCCCTCTACGAGGGATAAAATTCTATCCATTAATGATAACACATAAATGATCAAAACTAGCCTCAAGATTCTCTATGAATTTTTTAAAAGAATTTTCAGGTCTTTAAATAATTAAAAGTTCAAAAAATTCAAGAGGAAGAAAATGAGAATCATGAAAATGAGCATTATGAAGCCAGTCCTCTTTAAGTACCAAACTATTATTCTATGTCCAAACTAATCAAGTTGTCGCTGCTGAGAAAAGAAGGCCATGGAAGGTTCATGAAGTTATGCTGATGAATTATCCCAAGAGTCATTAGAGAATGCAACCATTACTCCTGAGGCACTCCTCTGACACTGTAACTAGCCTACAATTCTTGTGATTCCAGGGAAAGCTTCAGAGCCTGTGTTTAAAACTCCTACAGCATTTCCCACAAAAGGGAACTGAAGTTGATACTTCAGGTTCTTTGAGGGGACTTGGGATTCTGAGTGCATGATATCTCCGTTCATAATAGACTTATTTTTCTTCCCTCCAGCTTCAATCAACCGTTTCACAAAATCAGGTTGTCAGGGAGATTCAGCAGGACATTTGTTGCTGGATTGGGCCAATCCTACAGCCATGAAGTCCCAGACTAACCAGTCAGACACTACGCTGGGCACTTCATAAACACACAGTTTCAACCTCAAGACAATTCTTCAAGGCCAATGCCATTATCCCATTATATAAGTGAGAAGCTGAAGCTCCGAGCACTCACGGGATCCAAGACCACAGAGGTAATGAGCAAGCAGTGCCAGTTTGACCCTGGGTCTCTCTGGTACCCAACTCCAGGCCCTTTCCCTAAGGAGGTCTCCTCCCTGAGGTACCCTCACCACCAGAGAAGCTGCTCAACTCCCGTGTTCTGAGAAGGCTGGGTTCATAAAGGACAGCATGTATCACACTGTACATAGGGAGAGACAAGTCTCCTGGGAAAAGGAAAATAATTTATTAGCCCTACTAAATGGAAAGAAAATTCCACCTTAAACATATCTGCCCAAAGCCCATATATGTTTGTTAAAAAATAAATAAACCAATTAAGGCATTTTTCCAATACAGCCACAGTTAACAAGCTTTGAAACACAATGATCTTATATTTGATCTGCCATATGGAAATCTCTTCTCTGATTATGGAGTGGTTAATATCCCTATACAATACAGTCCATACTCCATACAGGGACAAAAATCCCTTGCTCCATTGAAGGAGATTCTCTGGATCTTTATACTTTTAGGGAAAACATAAGAAACAATAAGTTATAACTCACAAAGTGACAAGAATGGAAACCTGGAATATATGCTTTCCTGGAAAAAAAAAACAAAAAAACAAAAAACCTCTTACCTTTGGCTTTCTTCCTTTTTTATTCTCTCCCTTTAAAAAATAAACCGAAAAGAAACTTCCAGTAATCTCAGCTGGAAAATTAACATTCCAGATTGCTCTCCTTCCCGAGGATGATGATAATCTGATTTACTGCCTCCTTGCCTGGTTTAAATCAGTAAAGAACATTAAGCACAAGTTCTAGATATTTTTAAAAGACAAATTTGCTATTGTAAAGGACAGTGCTGCAAGCAGCCAAAGGTTTCAATGGCCCAACTATTAATAAATCCCCTTGAGTCTTTGAAACTTTCACAGCAAGATCATCCAAATAGCAAGTTCCCAGCCCCTTGGGATTGACAACTGTGAGTTTCTAACCCGGGGTTCTTGTCCTACTAACTTTTCTTTTTGTTCATTTGGCAGGTATTTTTGCTTCGTTTGTTCCTGTAGCACTCTGGGGATGGCCCTCTATCATCATGCAGGCCTCACTCTCTGCAGTGGGTCCCTTGGTAAAGAAAGGCCTTCTGGGAAAGCCAGGAAACACATCCAGAATTTCTGCAAATTCTATCATGTTGTAGAGAAAGTACATGACTATTTTTAAAAACAAGGTTTGAGAGTTAGACATTTGGAGCTATCAGAATTTCTTAGAGGACTAAATTGGAATGAGGGCTCTGGAGGGAGATTTCATACACTCTGAATAATTGGAAATGCAGAGTTTTACAAAAAGATAATCTAAAAGTGATTTCTCTCCTTCTAAAAGGGGCTCATAGAAAAGCTCTTAACAGGCAATTCTCCCCAGTGCATTCCAAACACAATTCACATTCCGATACAGTTAAAGCAGGACACTTCAGGAATTTGAGTGTTCCAATGGAATAGTGTGCTTCTACAATGATCAGAAGGTTTTCAACAAGCGTGAAAGTCCCGTGTGTGTGGGAACTCATCGGACCCAAATAACCAGGGAGAAATGAGCCTTTGCACTCCTGGGGCCAGGTGGGAGGTGTATGAGCTGCTCCTGGGCCTCTCTGTGGCATCAGCTGCTCTTCCAGCTCAAAGCCCAGAGCCCTAGCCAACTAGCTCTCCTCTCGTGCTTTGCCAGCTCATCTTTAAGCTCATTCCCTAGTTTATTTGCAGCTCCCCTCAAGGTAGGCAGAGGAACAGAACAAGATAAAATCAAGGCAATCATTTCTGCTGCTTCTGAACAGCTCTGGTGAAAGACTTACTACAGGAGAGAGGCTGTAGTTACCACCACCGGCAATGAGGAGTTGGAATTATACGTGAATTTCAATTATCCATGTTAAACCTGTCTCTCTCTAGGCTGACTGCTGTCAAGTCCCCACAAAAGATAACCTGCTCCCTTCAGAGTCATGATCTCTGACACTCTCAGCCCTTCTTCTTCTGACCACTTGAGAAAACTGCTGAGTCACTGGCTTGCTTTCCTGGCAAAGAGACATTGTGGTTGCAAATTTCCTAAGTCCTACGAGTTCATTCCTTCTATCCTAGCTCAATCAAACGGAGGTTCTTCCCTCTTTCTTTGTCCAGAGAGAAAGGGCACTTTTTCTTCCAAGCACCTTATTAACTTTCCCATCACTCTTTGTCAAGAAGGAGTCAGTCTTACCCCTGGCACTAGCTCTTCTCCAAAAAATAGTCTGAGCCAAGGAAAGCAGAGGATCCCTCGAGCCCTGTAGAGCCAGTATTCTTCTGTTGAGACACCGGACTAAGCGACCATCAATTACTTGCATGTCCTCCTCCCTGAAATAATAATCACCCCTTTATTCAGATCCAGCAGTTTACAATGGTCTGTCCAAGGAGTTGGCTAGGTCGCCATCTACCAACATGAAAAGTAAACTGTGGTAAGACAGCCCAGAGAAATGCTGAGAGCACCAGACTGGGAGTCAGAAACTGAAACTGACACTGGCTAAGCAGTAAGGCAAAAGTTAGAATTCAAGTCTGTTTGGCCCTAAACCCTATGAACTTAACCACAATTATCCTACTTCCTATGCTAATAACATGCTAATAGTCACTGCTCATGCTGTATGCTGGGTGCTTGGTTGGGCATTGCTATATCCAATTTTTATAGTTCGGCAAACTGACCTTGGTAAAATAAGTGGTAGTACCAATATTTGAGCCAATGCTGTCTGTCTCTAAAGCCAGCTGTGGCACCATTCAAGTGTCCATTGAACAGAGGCAGGTTGGAATGAGAAAAGGGAGCAAGACCATGAACAGCACCCATGACCATGGAGGCTTGTCGGTGGCTGGGCCAGGCCAGAACTGGCTACAATGGGAGGAGTGGAGACAACGGCAGGATCAGGTGGAGGAAGCGTGGGCTGGAAATGTATCAGCGGTCCTTCTGTGCCCTGTGGTAGGGACATACCATACACTCAAGGGGCGGGACTAGACCATACCCAACTGGAGTCAACAGCAGGAGACTATGACTGGGCAGCAGCCTGAGGCCAGGAGAAGGGTCAAAGCAAAGCCTGAGATGCAGCCCCCTGGAGCACACAGAGCACGTGGGGTGGGGAAGAGGTTGGTGAGTCACCGGGCCTTGTCTAGACCCAGTAGCCACCAGGGAACAGCCCATAAATGTCATGGTATTTGAAGTTGGCCTCCAACAAAACTTAAACAAGTGAATCAAATTAAAGCAGAGATTAGGGCTCCCCTGGTGGCGCAGTGGTTGAGAGTCCGCCTGCCGATGCAGGGGACACGGGTTCATGCCCCGGTCCTGGAGGATCCCACGTGCCGCGGAGCGGCTGGGCCCGTGAGCCATGGCCGCTGAGCCTGCGCGTCCGGAGCCTGTGCTCCACAACGGGAAAGGCCACAACAGTGAGAGGCCCGCGTAACACGAAAACAAAAACAAAAACAAAACAAAACAAAAAAGCAGAGATTAAAGGAAAAGAAGAGTCAAGACCCAGGGAATCTGAGTAGGAACACAAGCTAAGGAGGCTCTGGACAAGAACATAACCCCAAACTCTCCAACGGCAACCACAGCCTGAGAGAAGAGGGCTCTCTGGTCCCAGGGTTAGCCCCAGGTGGTCTCCAAGCAGGCAAGAATGCCAGGGAGTTAGGTCTAACTTAGAATCAGATGTGTTACCATTAAGCTCCCCAAAAGGGCATGCCGTTACTCAGCCACTAATTCCCAGAAAGGTCATTATCTTGGTCACAATGGAGAGGATTGAAATACCAAATTATACATGACAGGCTGCCTGGGCTGCAAATGAAAATAGTGTGGAAGGTTAATCTCAGTCCTTTTGCCAAAAATCATGTTTTTTGTGGAGATGTGTATAAAATTCTAGGATGCAATGATCTAGAGGCCAGGAGACTCACACAGTTTGGGTAGAAGCCATGGAGAAAACCCATGCTTTCTACTTCCTACTTCAGCCCTTGGATGGCGTTGATCTGAGCTTCAGCCCACCCTCCATTCTATTCTCTACTCCCCTCCAATGCCCCTCACCCCCGCACCCACCACAATCCTCAGTCTCTCCTCCTGCTTTTGATCAGCCATCATCGTCTGAGTGCACAGGTGTGAAAAGCAAATGGTCTAGGAGCCCACAGGTGAGGAAACCAGAAACAAGAGAGAAGGCAGTATCTGATGTCTCAAGGCAATTACCTGGAAGGCAATAAAGGGGATAAGGGTAAAGCCCAAAAGTAAAACAGTGTGGACATTGGCCCAGACACGAGCTGATGGTCACACTTCTTCAGCAGCTGGAATGGGAATTTTGAATCCTAAACCACCATTTATCTTGACCCTCTAGGTGTCTAGGGGATTGTCTGGACAGAAGGAAAAGATGCTGTCACTGCCATTGAGGAGACTCCTGTCTTATAAATCTTTATGGGCCCTTATACATTCAATGACTTGTCTTAGAAAGGGGATCCAAAGTCAGGGCAAGGGAAAAGAGGACTGTCATTCCTAGGAGTGAGAGAAAGCCTCAGGGAACTCTTTCATCCCAGTGGCCCCACGCAAATGATACAAGAAAATTCAAGGAGGCTGAGAAACTATGGCACTATCTAGCACTGCTGGGATTACAGACCCCATCCCAGTCATGGTCCCTTAGGATCACTGAAGGCCAAGTATCTGGGAAGAATAGCAATAATGCCATATTATCATCAAATCTAGGATACCACCAGTTGTAAACTGCATTCTGGCTTCAGAGATAAAATTTGAAAAAGTGGCTTATGATGATTATAAGATGATATTGATTGTTCAATGCATCTCAACTTCAGAGATACTAAAATGGCGGTGGGAGGGGCGGGAAGAATTCCACAAAACCACCTACGCTTGGCATTACTAAAGCTCCATAGGTTCTCATGAAATGACACTGCTATCTCCTCTAAAGTTACGTAAGACCATATTTTTTTGGCCAATGAAACGTGAGCAGAAGTGAATGTCAAATGTCACTTCTAAACCAATGTATATAATTACCAATGTTTCACTCTCCAGTGTTCTCCTCTCCCAATGCAGTAATCATGGAAGCACACAGTCATTGCACACGGAGAGGGTAGAATCACAAGAAGATGGAATCTTCATAAACTTGGATCTCTGAGACACTTCAATGAGAAGAGTCCCTCTGCCAAACCATCTAACCCATTTTGGACATGAACTGTGAGAAAAATAACTTATTATTTTAAGCAACTGAAATTCTAGGAATATTTGTTATCACAACATAACCTAAGCTCTCCTGACTGAAACACCATCTTATGTTTGAATAAGGCATTCCCTCATTTGGTCTTCATAATTACACAGTAGGGCAGGCAAGACATGCACTATTCCCATTTTAAAGATGAAAGAAACTGAGGCTCAAGAAGCTTAACTGAATTGGCCAAAGTCATATAGCTAGCTTGGGGTGGGGGGAGGGGGGTGGTATTTGGGACTAGAACTCACGTGCTCTAACTAAAGAATGAGCCCACAGATAGTGTTCCACAGATAGTGTCTATCTCTATCCTGTCTCCAGGGTCTCCAAATCCTTACTGCAATGTTCATATGAATACACATACATACCTAACTACCTGTTTTGGCAAATAGATTTTGAATCCCAATCTCTTTCCTTTAAGCAGCAGTAAAACATGCAAGAACCTGGTCAACAACAGAGCTTGACACTTAGAATATGCGTGAGAGCTCAGGTCTGGCTGCAATGCCACAGTCATGTATTTGTAGCTGAAATGTGAGTTGATAAGTTCCAGAAAGGCAAAGAGATGAATGCTGAGATAAGCATTTTTACAATCAGTGGGTAAAGAGTGAAGGAAGAGGTGATGGGGGGAATATAAAGAAGATAGCTTCTTCATGTTTTCCATTTCACTTCAGTTTCTTGAACATATTTTTACATCCTGAGTGGAAAATTAGACCCAGTCGCTATGTTGCCAGCAATCATGGGATGACATCTAGGACATTCTAATCTCTTACTAAAACACATAGGGCTTCCCTGGTGGCGCAGTGGTTGAGAGTCCGCCTGCTGATGCAGGGGACGCGGGTTCATGCCCCGCTCCGGGAAGATCCCACATGCCACGGAGCGGCTGGGCCCGTGAGCCATGGCTGCTGAGCCTGTGCGTCCGGAGCCTGTGCTCCGCAACGGGAGAGGGCACAGCAGTGAGAGGCCCGCGTACCGCAAAAAAACAAAACAAAAACAAAAACAAAAACAAACATATAGACAAGAGACAACAAGAATGGGCAGCCTCCTGGTTATACTCTGTGCTCAGAACCCCAAATTGTACAAACCAAAATGATTTCCCAGAATCAACACTGTGCTGAGAATTCAGTTACTTTGTTTCTCAGCTAAGAAAAGGAGCTCCCCTAGAGTCAAATCCTAGGGCCAAAATACAAAACAACCAGTTGGTGTCAGCAACTGGCTTCAGGGTTTGCTCTTGGTGACTAAGCAAAGCTTAATGTTTACTTTCAAGACAAGAGAGTGAACGTTATAATTTCCCCAACTATAGGGCAACTCTCAGGGCTATTTCTCTTTTCCCTCACACTCTTTCCCTCAACAGACCCTGAGCCCTGAGCACAGTACCCTCTCAGGGTAATGGTTTCATTCGTGGTCTACGCTTGGCTAAGCACCTGGTTCAGAAAATGTGTGAAGTGTCCCCAGGATAGGGAGCTGGTAGCCAGGGTTGTAAGCGTGACCTTGTCAACCCTTCTGAAATTCTAAGCAAAGAAATGCTTATAAAATAATTGCCTAAGTCCCTATTTCCCTTAATCGATGCCCCAGCCATCGATGTGGCTCCCTTTGGTAACTTGGTAAGCCAACCTTTCCACTGTATAAACATCAGTGTACAAAATAAAAGCTTTCTGAGTCTTATAAACCTTACCTGGAATGGATCTACAGGATTTTGCTAATGCTAAGCATTTTCTTCTTAAAATGGCAAGCTTGTCTTTATTATTTTTTGGCAAAATGGTAAATCTGATCACTGTGGAGCCAGAGGAATTCTCCGGGATTATAGGAATTGGTATTCATATTGTTTTGTGCAATAAGTATCCATAAGGCACATATAAATCCTGTCTAAGATTCTGTGCCTCTTTCCTCTTATACAAAAGCACTATTTTCCCACAGTAGGGCTTTGGATATCAGTTGCTCTGTACAGCCCAAGACAGTATACAGGTACAGAACACCTGAACAATGGTTCTTAACTACTTGAGGGTTTCTAGCCCCTTAAAAAATTGGCTGGGGGCTTCCCTGGTGGCGCAGTGGTTGAGAATCCGCCTGCCGATGCAGGGGTCACGGGTTCGTGCCCTGGTCCGGGAAGATCCCACATGCCGCGGAGCAACTAAGCCCGTGAGCCATGGCCGCTGGGCCTGCGCGTCCGGAGCCTGTGCTCTGCAACGGGAGAGGCCACAGCAGTGAGAGGCCCGCATACAGCAAAAAAAAAAAAAAAAAAATTGGCTGAAGGCTATGGACTCTCTCCAATAAAATGCACACAGGTACATATAAAGGCTGCTTATGATTTCAGGATGTCCACATCCCCCTAAAGCCCATCCATTTCTTCTCTGCTTTTACCCTAGTCCTATCCCTCTTTCCCAATAAAAGGGAATGTTCATGCAAGACATGCTAGCTCACCCCACCTGATGGTGTTGCCCCATTTCTCCCATGGGAGCTTGTTACCCCAGAAGAGGGTGCTCTCCTTAATTCCTCCAAATTTCAGTTCACCCCACAAACTAGAAACTATAATATGTGCCAACCCATCTGATGGGATATTGCGGAAAACAAACAATGGAAAAGTCATAAATATACTCCGAGTTACAAACTGCATGTTTGTGCAATATTGTTGGTGAAGAGTGAGTGTGTCAGCTATAATGGGCCCCATCTATTCTGCATCTAACCTCCTCCATCTATGTTTGCTGAACACACCAGATCGTTGATTTGATTTTTCACTGAGGGCATCTGGGGTTCACAGTGCTTACACATGCCTTTGCAAATTAGGGTGCATATGAGGGGAACTGCAAGGCCATTGATTCTTTAAAGACAATATATTGGCATCTGGGGAACAGCCAAACATTGCTGCAATCCCAGGAATTGAGAGGCTTCCATAAATCACTCTGATGAGAAAGAAATGCTAAGGCAGGGATATTGCTTTCTGCTACCTCTAAGAGAGAATAGATGGTTTTAAGGGTATCCTTTAGGGGTGACCTAGTTGTCCAACAACCCATTGCTCAAATTGTCATGTGTAACCAAGGACCTCAAAGATAGGACGCAGGAAAAATAAAGATGATAATGAAAATACTATCCATCATCTGTCTTAGACTTTTTTTCATGTTAACTGCTTTAATAGGTTAAGAGTATTTATTTGTACAAATTTATCTGTTAGGGTAGACTCACTGTTGCCACAAATACACCCAAAGATGTATCACAGGCTCACGTGCAATAGGAGTCTAGTTTCTCCTGCTCATAAACAGTTGAAGGCATTTCCTGTTTGGTTCCACAAAACTGTACAGGGCCCCAGACTGAGCAAGACTCTGCCAGCCTCAACACGTGGCATTCAATGTTGCCCTGGCATCCATGTCACAGCCAGGAGGGTAAAGAGCAGAGAGAATTAGGTTAGGGAGGTTTAATGGAGCTGACATGGGAGGGAGGCATAATTCTTCTGCTCACGTTCCATTAATTAGCTACACCAAACAGCAGGTGAAACAGAGAAATACAATCTGGGAAAAAGAGAAAATGAATTTTCATAAAAATCCTTCTTCCCGGAAATAATTAAAAGAATAATAATTTTGAAATTAATTTCTAGCCAACATTTGGGTGAATAAACTCAGCTGGTTAATTTACTCACACGTTCATTCACTTAATATGCATTTATTGACCATCTACTCTGCGCTGCTCACTCTTTAGGCACTGGAATACAGCAGTTTTTAAAAAATAGCAAACTCCTTGTCAGCATAAAACTTATTTTCTAGTGTACTCAGACAGACGCCAAAAAAGAAAAGTAAGTAAAATATATGAGATTTTAGTGACTAGTATTAAGAAGAATAAAGCAGAAAAGGAGACAGGGAATGTAGGTGGGAGGTAGTTTATAACTTTAGGCAGGATGTCTAGGGAAGATGTCAGCGTTTATACCATCTGAATTTGGTTTTAAACGAAAGGTTTCTCCTTTTTTTTTTTCTTTTCAGCTGCATTGGGTCTTCACTGCTGCACATGGGTTCTCCTTAGCTGTGGCAAGGGGGGGGCTACTGTTCATTGCGGTGCGCAGGCTTCTCAATGCGGTGGCTTCTCTGGTTGCGGAGCACAGGCTCTAGGCGAGCAGGCTCAGCAGCTGTGGCTCGTGGGCTCTAGAGCGCAGGCTCAGTAGTTGTGGCGCAGGGGCTTAGTTGGTCCCTGGCATGTGGGTCTTCCCAGACCAGGAATCAAACCCGTGTCCCCTGCATTGGCAGGCGGATTCTAAACCACTGTGCCACCAGGGAAGTCCCCAGACTTTCCTCCTTTTAAAGAAAATGTATTATAAAATAATTCAGACACAAAAATGTGAAATATAAGCTCCCTAAAGCTCGCAAGAAATATCTCTGCTATGCTTGACAATGGTCATATCAGGTCCATAATATTGGAGTCAGGCCTGGGAATTATCATTTTAAAGACATAAATCAAGCAGAAAATAATCCAAAGGAAGCAATCAGGCTGGCAAAGAAAGTTGAAACCACATTCATATTCAGTTATCCATTTCTACATTCAACAACAAATGTCTTCTGAGTACTGACTATGTGCCAGGCTCTCGTCTCCTCAGAGGAATGGAAGAACAGACAATAAATAGGTCAACAAATAAATTAGAAATCTTAGCAGTACAAAGCAGAGCAGTGCAATTCAAACACCATGATAAGAGAGAGTGGTAGGACTCAGACTGAAGGGTTTGTGGGATTGGGTGCAGACTTGCAGGCCATAATGAGGAGCTTGGATTCTCTTTCCGAAGGATAACTGAAAGTCACTGCAGGCTTTGAGTAGGCAGTGATATGATGAGTGTATTAGTTTCCTATGCTGCTATAACAAAGGACCACAAACCGTGGCTTAATCCAACACAGATGGATTCTCTTACCATTCTAGAGACCAGAAGTCCAATATCTCATTCACTGGACTAAGGCACAACATCAGCAGGACTAGTACCTTCTGGAGGCTTCTAGGGGAGAGTCCATTTCTTTGCCTTTTCCAGCTCCTGGAGGCCTACTGCATTCCTTGGTTAGGGACCTTTTCCTCATATCACTCCAACCTCTTGCTTCCAGTGTGACATCTCCTGTTTGCATCTGTAGTCAAATCCCCCTCTGCCTCGCCCTTATAGAGATACTTGTGATTACATCTAGGGCCCACCAAGATACTCTAATATAATCTCCACATCTCAAGATCCTTAATTTAATCATATCCGCAAAGTCCCTTTTACCATATAGGTAACACTCATGGATTTTAGGGATTTGAACTTAGATATCTTTGAACCTAGATAACCATTATTTAGCCTGCCACCGAGCACCTGAAGAGGCTCCAGCTGAGAGCCACATTTCCCAAAATTCCTTCTTCAATTCTTGAAGATGTTACTAGGTGTTACATGCATGGAAAAGTTTTCCTGAACAACTTAGTTTGGGAAAATTGGATTAAGCAAAATTAAGCTGTTTTCCTTACTTCTCAGAGCCTCAAATGAAACTTTCCAAAATCAAACATAGTTGCAATTTATGTAGCACTGAACCATTTGTTTCCACGGAACATTTTACAAAACTGATATTCCCTGATATAAGTTCTAAGAGATGCTGACCTGGAAAACCCTCAAGGAGGGTAAGCTGCTTTGAGATCTTTGAAGAACTGTCATGAAAAAAAATGAAGCAGACTAGTATAAGGCCCTGGATGTGAAACCAGGAACAAATGGGGAAGTAATAAAAGGTCAGGTTTCAGCTCAGTATCATCCTTCTAAGAATCTGCTAAGAGGAAATGGGCTTCTCCAAAATGCAGTAACTTTAACATCATCAAGAGTGTTCAAGATAGTCTATAGCAGTGCTTCTCAGACTATACTATGAATATACATCATCTGGGGGTCTTGATAAAATGCAGATTCTGACTCAGTAGACCTGGAGTTGAGCTTGTGATTCTTTTTTCACAAGAGGTGATACTGATGTTACTGGATGATGAAGAGAAATTCAAACACTGGTTAAGTGGTTAACCCCAGAATCGTGATGCATCCTGAGGTGTGCGTTATTGGGATTGGCAGAAGCTTACTGATGTTGAGGGTTTATCCTCAACAATGAGCATGAAACGATAAGACAGTGAAAACCACAGATGCTTTATACTGCAATGTAGAAAATGTAACCAAGTCAATAAGTTTTGTACAATAGGAGAGATTTCTTTCCAGGTTTTATTAAATCTAGGAATTTCGCTTCCCACCCAATACCTGAAATATAGACATGGATATAGATATAAATATGTGATTTATATATGAATCTTACTTTTGATCAATTGTGGATTTGGAAACCAGGTAAGCAAGCTTCTTAGATTTGTGTATGGAATAAGAATAAATCCATTCTGAATTGCAACATAAAACTGGCCTGATTTTTGGGGGGTTAGTCCAATGAAACGATTTCATTCAACACATAATTTAGCACCTACTATGTATGAGATACTTCACTGGGCACTGGAGAGCCAGCAGTGGGCAAAATTGACGTGATCTCAACCTTCATGGACCTTAACACAGGTGTGCCCAACCCCCAGTCCCCACGGTACTGGCTCATGGCCTGTTAGGAACAGGGCTGCACGGCAGGAGGTGAGCGGCGGCAAGCCAGCGAAGCTTCAAAGCTTCGTCTGTATTTATAGCCGCTCCCCGTTGCTTGCATTACCGCCTGAGCTCCACCTCCTCCCTATCCTGTCAGATCAGCAGCAACATTAGATTCTCATAGGAGCACGAACCCTACTGTGAACCACACATGTGAGGGATCTAAGTCACATGCTTCTTATGAGACTCTAATGCCTGATGATCTGAAGTGGAGCTGAGGCGGTGATGCTAGCGCTGGGGAGCGGCTGCAGATACAGATTATCATTAGCAGAGAGGTTTGACTGCACAGGGACCATAATAAATCAACTGCTTGCAGACTCATATCAAAACCCTATCCGTGAGTGGCAAGTGAAAACAAGCTCAGGGCTCCCACTGATTCTGCATTACGGTGAATTGTATAATTATTTCATTGTATATTACAATGTAATAATAATAGAAATAAAGTGTACAATAAATGTAATGCACTTAAATCATCTCAAAACCATCCCTCCCCTAACCCCAGTCCATGGAAAAATTGCCTTCCACAAAGCCAGTCGCTGGTGCCAGAAAGGTTGGGGACTGCTGCCTTAGCAGACCCTAAATAAATAATGACCTAGCCAAACAATAAAAACTGTGGTAAGTGCTATGACTGCATTTAGCTAAGAGGACATTGGAAGTATGGGAATAAAATATTAAACTGAGTCATATTAGACAGGTAGGTGTCTGAGAACTAGCTTGGAACACCTCAATTCTATCTGCCTTCCAGAAATTTCTCCAGAAGAAATGGCAAAAAAAAAACCCTCCTATTCTTCTTAGTGGGTGGATGTCAACAGACTGGGGGGAAAAAGCCCCAGAAAATAAAATGTAGTGCCTCTGCCTAGTAAGTCAATTCTTTCTACAACCATAAGAGAGGGGAAATAAATCTCTATTACTTTCAAAATCTTTTTAACACAAGGAGACATAAAAAAGTAATAATGATGATGAAGAACCATTTCTGCTTTAAGCACCTACTTCCTACCTAAAGGACCCAACCAGAGGGATGAAATTGGCAGTGTATAGAAGGCTTTGTTCTAATTTCTTCTTGTTATTGTCCAAAGGATATTTTCTGTGGTGCTGTTTGTGTGTACATATAATGTCTCCTAGTAAATTACTGACTACTAATATTCACTAAAAGTTTGGAAACCTACAATTGGTCCTGTCGCTTTTTGTGTAGGGAAGATGAAAAAGTGATTCCTGATTTTCTATTAGAGCATAGTACTATATATCACTATTTATTCATTCTACTATTGATGGATATGTGGGTTGTTTCTGACCTGATGCTATTAATAATAAGGTTGCAATGAACATTCTTAAACATTTTGTGCACAGTTATACGCATTTCAGTTGGGTATGTATACCGAAGACTGGAATTGCTAGGTCAGAGAGTTATGCATGTATTGATATACTCAGCTTTTATAGACACTGTCAATTTTCCAACGGGGTTGCACCAATTTATACCTCCCACCAGCAGCGTGTGAAAGGTCCAGTTGTTCTACATTTTTGCTAAGAATTAGTAATGGTCAGTCTTTTTCATTTTAGTCTTTCTGGCAGGTGTGTAGAAATATTACATTATGTAGTATCTCATAAAGCTAGAGAAAAAAAATGAATCAGTCTCATGAGTGATTTTATTTAAAAAGCTCTGTGTTAATTACTAATTGTTCACCCAGAGCCCATAGGGGACTTAAACCACACACACAAAAAAAAAAACAACGAAAGGAAAAGAAATACCCCATTATGATTTTAATTGGCATTTCCTACTTGATTAATGAGGTTGAGCAACTTTTCCTCTTTATTGGACACTGGATATCCTTTTTTGTAAAGGGCCTATTCAAGTCTTTTGTCCACTTTCTTTTGAGTTGTC
Organism: Kogia breviceps; assembly: GCF_026419965.1. Classification (NCBI taxonomy): domain Eukaryota; kingdom Metazoa; phylum Chordata; class Mammalia; order Artiodactyla; family Physeteridae; genus Kogia; species Kogia breviceps. Next base: position 69,815,489 of record NC_081320.1, on the reverse strand, counting down.
TACTTTTCTTTTTATCTTCACTGATTTGTAGGAGTATTTTGTTTTATGTTAATATGAGTTATGTGTCAGTAATACATATTGCAAATATATTTTCCCACTCAATGTGTTGCTATTGTATTTTCTTAATGGTTTATTTTAATGAGTAAAGAATCCTAATTTTGTAGTTAGTGCTCTCTTTTCAAGGTCATATTCATTTTCTCCTATTATATCTTGTAGAAGCTTTATTGTTTTACCGTTCACATTTAAAACTACAATCCTTTTGGAGTCTATTTTCATTTATATGATTATGGAATATTCCAAATGCATATACAATTAAAATAATAATAGTATCAATCTCAAGGTTTCTTTCACCCAGCTTCAATATTGTCAGTTGACAGCCAATCTTGTTCCATTCATACCCACATTTACCTCTCTCTTACTGTGGGTTATTGTGAAGCAAATCTCAAGATACATCATTTTATCTATAAATATTTCAGTATTTATCTCTAATATACACGCACTTTTTTCCCAACAAAACTGCAATCATCACAACTTAAAGTTTTTTAATCCTTACTATAATTAAATATCCAGGAAATATTAAAATTTCCCCAGTCATCCCACAAATTTGCTGTTGTGGTGGTGGTGGTGGTGGTGGTTGATTTTCTCAAATTAGGAACCAGATAAGGTGCATGCATTTCATTTATTTGATATTCCTCTAAAATCTCTTTTACTCTATATGTTCTATTTTCCTCCCTTATTTTCCTTTAACAATGCAGTTATTGAAGAAACGAGATCATTAGTCCTATGGAATTCCCCTCTTTCCAGATTTTGCTAATTTGTTAATGTCATTTAATATGTCTCTCTATCCCCTGTATTTTCTATAAACTGGTAGTTGTATACAGAAGCTCAATTAGATTTGAGTTTGATTTGAGGGGGGGCAGCAAGTTTATTTTATATGTGATACTGTGTGCTTCCTATTATACAGTATCAATAAGCACATGATGTCTGCTTGTCTGTCTTTTTGTGCTAGTAAGATTGATCAGTGGGTTTAGCTATTTTCAATCTGATCCATCAATTATGGGTTTCCCATATATGATGGGTTTCCAAGCAACTTTTCATTTAATGGTTTTAGCCATGATCATCTCTTCAACGGATTCCTTATTACATTAGGAGTTGAAAGTGGTAATATTCTAAGTCTATTATTCCTTCTCAATTTGTTACCTGGAATTATTCTTAAAGAAGAACTTTATTTTATCAACTGTTTGGTTACCTGAATACAGTTCTTCAAGGAAGGGCAGAACAAATGCTTGCTTCTTTCCCTTTACATACCAGGTGACCAGTAAGGCTATTAATTTGTTGTTGTTGCTGTTTAATCATTATAAACTCATGGTTTTTAACATTTTATATGTTTGAAACCAATCTCATCTTGGTCAGTGGAAGACTATTCAAGGTGATTCCTGAGTTCTTTTAGCACAAACCCAGTAAGTTTCATTAGCTTCCTTGCTTTACATTACAAGTTGTTAAGTTCATACTGTCTATCTCCTACCTTGAGGAGATGCTATTGGTGCCCCATCCAGATTTCTTTTATAGGGCTATGTAGCCATCCCACAGCTGCTGTGAGTGCTGGCTGTTGTTATGGACTGAATGTTTGTGTCCCCCTAAAATTCATATGTTGAAAACCTACCCCCCCATGTAATGATATTAAGAAGTGGAGCCTTTGAGAATTGGGATTAGATGAGGTCATGAAGGTGGAGCCCTCATGAATGGGATTAATGCCCTTATAAAAGGAATGAGAGAGCTTGCTTCCTCTCTCTGCTCTCTGTCACGTGAGGATACAGTCAGAAATCAGCAGTCTGCAATTGGGAAGAGGATTCTCAACAGAATTCAACCATGCTGGCACTCCGATCTTGGACGTCCAGCCTCCAGAACTATGAAAACTAAATTTCTATTGTTTATAAGCCACTCAATCTATGGTACTCTGTTATGGCATCCTGTGTGGATAAGGACAACTGCTAATGACTAACAGCTGCCCTTCTTCTCCAGAGAACTATACTTGGCTGATAGGAATCACCTAGCATAGGAAATTATGTTCCCTCCCCCACACACACATATAAGGCAACCCACTACCAGCAACTGATTCAGGGGTGTTACAGGCTTGTTCTTGTCTTTTGACACTGCATGTGATCTATGCTCTGAAGCTCTTGTCCCCCCACACACAAATGGATCAGACTTTACCTGAGACTTTTCAACTCTTTCCCTTCCCTATCCTGATTCACTTTCTCCCTTATAAATTTTCCTAAAGGGCTCTCTTTTGATAAATCACAAGCACCAGAATCCCTTTCTCAGGCTTTGCTTTCTTTTAACAAAAACTGGCATTTCAAGATTATAATTTGGGTTCTAGGAGGTTCCTTGAGGATATGGGCATCTGAGAACTGTAAGAACACCACGATGAAAAAGAGATACAGAAAAAGAAGCTATCTGGATTAAAGAGAAGAGCTCAGCTATTCCACGGTTTTCCTTTTCCCCAGCATTAAATTTTTCTCACTAGATATTTTTGAATCCATAATACTTTTTGCAAAAGAACTCTGAAATTTCCCTAAGGCACAGACCTGATTTCCTATGGGCTAAAAACCTGCAACTACATTGAACAGTCTTAATAAAGAATTTGTGTCAGAGTTTATGTGAATGACTTTGTGGTAAAGGGGATCTGTATTATCTCTTTAAAACAAACTATATTAAGCACTAGCCTAGGATAGGCCCTGGTGCAACTGCCTGAGGGCATTCCAGGATTGCCCAGGTATTTTGATATTGAGTCCACTTGAAGAGAAAATGCTCATTTTCCACTTGAGAAGATATCCAGCCTGTCTCACAGAATATGATTTCAATTTTCTCTCATCATCTTTCACAGAGCTCACAAAACCATCAACTAGTGCCTAATAATTTTTACCTTTAGGGAGGTAATTCACATTCTCACACAGGGGCCTAGTGAGAGTATTAATGTTCAGGTACAATACCAAGAGAGCTTGACTCTCATCTCAAAGTTACAGAAAATGTCCTATTACATTTTACTGGCTCATGAGTCCATCTCAGAACAATGAATGTGACCAAGAATGTGATGACCTGTAGGAATTCATGCCTCCCCCCCCCCAATGCTGGAGATTAGGGGCAGAGGTGATTCCTACCCAAAGCATATGAACTGAGATTCAGGAAGAGAGGCATTCTCCCAGAGAAAAAGTTAAATAAAACTGATTGGAGCATGTAGAATGGATGCATAGTAGCAAAGCAACAAGACAAAGCATGCTTATTCTAGGAAAATTACAGACAAGCAAAAGACAAACATGAAGAATCCTTCTCCAACTACCTTCACTCTAAGAGCCAACCATTTTCTTAAAGCACATCCTTCTAGATACCACCCTATCCACAGGCTTCAGTGTTGTATCTGATGGGTCTCTGCATCCAGAGCAATTCTCCACTATCTGTACTTCACCCACACAATGTACTGCTCCATCCTCCTATTCTGTTTCAACTCATGCTTCTGTCTCATTCAAGCCATGTGCACTGACAGGGAGTGAGAAGAAAAATGATCTCCTTCATCATTAAGAGCTTTTTCTAGGAAAGTCAAAACCACCATGATATGTCACCTCTCACTTACTAGGACAGCTATTATTAAGTCAAAAGATAAGGGTTGGAGAGGGTGTAGAGAAAAGGGAGCCCTTGTGCACTGTTGGCGGGAATGTAAATTGGTACAGTCATTACAGAAAATAGCGTGGAGACTCCTCAAAAAGTGAAACAGCCATATGATCCAGCCATCTTACTTCTTGATATATATCCAAAAGAAATGAAATCACTATCTCAAAGGGATATTTGCACTCCCATGTTCATTATAGCATTACTCACAGTAGCCAAGATATGGAAACAACTGAAGTGTCCACTGACAGATGAATAAAGAAAATGTTGTATACAAATAAAATAGGATATTATTCAGCCTTTAAAAAAAAAGAAGGAAATCGTGCCATTTGGGACAACACGGATGAACCTGGAGGACATTGTGTTAAGTGAAAAAAGCCAGACATAGAAAGACAAATATTGCAAATACTGCATGATCTCGCTTAGGTATAGAATTTTTAAAAAAGGAAAAAAGAAGTTGAACTCATAGTAACAGTGGGTAGAATGGAGGTTACCAGAGGCTAGAGGTGAGTGAAAAGGGGAGATATTGATCAAAGGTTACAAACTTTCAGTTACAAGATGAGTAAGTTCTGAAAACCTAACGTACAGTATGGTGACTGTAGTTAATAACAATGCATTATGCACTTGAATTTTGCTAAGAGAGTAGATCTCAACTATTCTCACTACACACATGCAAAAGAAAGGTAACTATGGGAGGTAATGGATATGTTAAGTACTTTGATTGTGATAATCATTTCATTATGTATATATTATCAAAACATAACACTGTATACCTTAAATATGTACAGTTCTTATTTGTCAAAAATCAATTAAAATATTTCAAAACTAAAATAAATCAAATTAGTGTTACTATTCTTTGACACCACTCCCCCCCAAAGAGATTTTATGCTAGAATAGTTTTGTGATAATTTATTCTGGGGTTTTCAGCTTCAGAGAGACTAAGAGGAATTTCAAAAGACACAGCTGGAAAAACATGGGTTCTAAACCCAGTTTTGGCTTGAGTTGTCTGACCTCCTCTCTGAGCCTGTTTCTTATTTGTAAAATAAGGGTGACTATATTTATAGACTGCAGGCTCTAGCCAGAAATAATGCCAATGATCAACTGTTAACTTTCCCAGGGCAGTTCTTCTGCTATTAACAGACAGGAAAGGGTATCAAGCAACATAAACGTCTAGCATAAGTTCCTTGAGGGCAATGTCTAATTACTGTTACAAGGATGCTCTCACCCCATGCACTTGGTGGGCATTCAAGAACTACTTATTGAAGGATTAGATAATGACGGTAAGTGGAACCAAAGAAAAAAGGGAAAAAGAATAATAATCCAAAAAATTACTCCTCTGAGTTCTGTATGCCAACTCCTGGCTGAGAGGTGTGCCTGCCCCCTGGTGTTGGTGGGTAGACTTGGGGCTGGGACTCTGGGGCTGGCACTGCATCAGACACCCGGAGAAGCACCCTCCCCTTGGTCGTACGAGATGACTCCTCCTTCACAGACTGCTGAAAGTTGGGCAAGGCTTTGAGCTTTGACGGGCTACTGGAGAGGAAAGGGAAGACTAAATGGGGCCAGACCTTGATTCTTACCTTGGATAGAAATGGGAGGGCTGGAAATTCATGTTTCATCTCCCAGAGTAGCTGGACAGTGGGAGCGCCATAGCTCCCCATCCCCCATCCAGAGTTACAGATCCAGGGGTCTTTACTGGGGCCTGTGGTAGTTTTCTGTTTCACCCAGTTTCCCTTAACCTTTCCCACCACTGACCTGGAAGTGATACAAGTGAATCATTTAACAACCACAGGTCCCTAGTCTGTCCATCTTCCAGGTCACCCAGGCTCCCAAGGGACTTCAAAGCTAATCTAAGCTTGGCCTATCCCAGTTTCAGTCATTACATCTGATAAGTTGCTAAAATCTGTAGATTATTCCTCAGCAACATCTTCCATACCCACGTCCTCCCCTGCATCCAACCTCCCTGTATAAGGCCCTCATCATTTCTCCTGTAGAGTATTGCAGCCTCCCTCCCCATTACCCCTCAGACATACTAGAGCCAGAATTATGTTTCTAAAGCACAGACCTGATCATTGTCACTCACCTGCTACAAAAAAAACAAACAGGAGAGGCGAGAAGATGGCGGAAGAGTAAGACGCGGAGATCAACTTCCTCCCCACAGATACATCAGAAATACATCTACACGTGGGACTTCTCCTACAGAACACGCACCGAACGCTGGCAGAAGACCTCAGACCTCCCCAAAGGCAAAAAACTCCCCACGTACCTGGGTGGGGCAAAAGAAAAAAGAATAAACAGACACAAAGAACAGGGACGGGACCTACACCAGTGGGAGGGAGCCGTGAAGAAGGAAATGTTCCCACACACTAGGAGCCCCTTCGCGGGCGGAGACTGCGGGTGGCGGAGGGGGAAGCTTCGGAGCCGCGGAGGAGAGCTCGACCACAGGGTGCGGAGGGCAAAGCGGAGAGATTCCCGCAGAGGATCTGTACCGACCGGCACTCACCAGCCCGAGAGGCTTGTCTGCTCCCCAGCCGGGGCGGGCGGGGACCGGGAGCTGAGGCTCGGGCTTCAGCTGGATCCCAGGGAAAGGTCTGCAGTTGGCAGACTGAAAGCAGCCTGAAGGGGTTAGTGCGCCAAGGCTGGCCGGGAGGGAGTCCGGTTGAAGTCTGGAGCTGCCGAAGAGGCAAGAGACCTTTACTTCCCTCTTTGCTTCCTGGTGCGCGAGGAGAGGGGTTTAAGCGCGCCAATTAAAGGAGCTCCAGAAACAGGCGCGGAGCTGCCGAAGAGACAAGAGACTTTTTCTTCCCTCTTTGTCTCCTGGTGCTCGAGGAGAGGGGATTAAGGGCACCTCGTAAAGGAGCTCCAAAAACGGGCGCAAACCGCGGCTGTCGGCACGGACAGTAGAGACGGGTGTGGGACGCTAGGGTTGCTGCTGCCGCCACCAAGAGGCCTGTGTGCGAGCACAGGTCACTCTCCACACCGCCGCTTTCGGGAGCCCATGCAGCCCACCACTGCCGGGGTCCCGGGATCCAGGGGTAATTTCCCCGGGAGAGCACGCGGCGCGCCTCGGGCAGGTGCAGCGTCATGCCGGCCTCTGCTGCCGCGGGCTCGCCCCGCATCCGTGCACCTCCCTACCCCCGGCCTGTGCTAGAGCCCCCGAATCAGCTGCTCCTTTAACGCCGTCCTGTCTGAGCGAAGGGCAGACGCCCTCGGACGACCTACTCGCAGAGGCGGGGCCAAGTCCAAAGCTGAACCGGGGAGGTCTCTCCCAGCAGTCTCAGAAGCGGCGGATTAAAGCTCCACAATCAACTTGAAGTGCCTGCATCTGTGGAAAGCCTGAAGAGACAGCGAAATATCCCAAGTTGAGGAGGTGGACTTTGGGAGCAAGATATACTATTATTTTCCCCTTTTTTCTTTTTGTGAGTGTGTATGTGTATGCTGCTGTGTGAGATTTTGTCTGTATAGCTTTGCTTGCACCATTTGTCCGAGGGTTAGACCAACCCATTGTTTTTTTTTATAGAAATTTTTCTTCTTAATAATTATTTTTTATTTTAATAACTATATTTTATCCTACTTTATTTTGTCTTCTCCCTTTCTTCCTTTCTTCCTTCCCTTCTTCCCTCCTTCCTTCCTTTCTTCCTTCCTTCATTTCTTCCTTCCTTTCTTCCTTCCTCCCTTCCTTTCTTCCTTGCTCCCTTCCTTTCTTTCTTCCTTCCTTCCCTCCCTCCCTCCTTCCTTCCTTCTTTTCTATTTTTTTCTCCCTTTTATTTTGAGCCGTGTGGATTAAAGGCTCTTGGCACTCCAGCCAGGTGTCAAGGCTGTGTCTCTGAGGTGGGAGAACCAACCTCAGGACACTGGTCCACAAGAGACCTCCCAGGTCCACACAATATCAAACGGCGAAAATCTCCCAGAGATCTCCATCTCAACACCAAGACCCAGCTTCACTCAAGGACCAGCAATGAACAGTGCTGGACACCCTGTGCCCAACAAAGAGCAAGACAGGTCTACAGCCCCATCCATTAGCAGAGAGGCTGCCTAAAATCATTATAAGGCTACCAACATCCCCAAACACACCACCAGATGTAGACCTGCCCACCAGAAAGACAAGATCCAGCTTCATCCACCAGAACAGAGGCACTAGTCCCCCCAACCAGGAAACCTACTCAACCCACTGAACCAACCTTAGCCACTGGGGACAGCCACCAAAAACAACGGGAACTACAAACCTGCAGCCTGCAAAAAGGAGACCCCAAACACAGTAAGATAAGCAAACTGAGAAGACAGAAAAACACACAGCAGATGAAGGAGCAAGAGAAAAACACACCAGACCTAACAAATGAAGAGGAAATAGGCAGTTTACCTAGAAAAGAATTCAGAATAATGATAGTAAAGATGATTCAAAATCTTGGAAATAGAACAGACAAATTGTAAGAAACAGGTAACAAGGACCTAGAAGAAATAAAGAGGAAGCAAGCAATGATGAGCAACACAATAAATGAAATGAAAAATACTCTAGAAGGAATCAATAGCAGAATAACTGAGGCAGAAGAACGGATAAGTGACCTGGAAGATAAAATAGTGGAAATAACTACTGCAGAGCAGAAGAAAGAAAAAAGAATGAAAAGAACTGAGGACAGTCTCAGAGACCTCTGGGACAACATTAAACGCACCAACATTCGAATTATAGGGGTCACAGAAGAAGAAGAGAAACAGAAAGGGACTGAGAAAATATTTGAAGAGATTATAGTTGAAAACTTCCCTAATATGGGAAAGGAAATAGTCAATCAAGTCCAGGAAGCACAGAGAGTCCCACACAGGATAAACCCAAGGATAAACATGCCAAGACACATAATAATCAAACTGTCAAAAATTAAATACAAAGAAAACATATTAAAAGCATCAAGGGAAAAACAACAAATAACACACAAGAAAATCCCCATAAGGTTAACATCTGATCTTTCAGCAGAAACCCTACAAGCCAGAAGGGAGTGGTAGGACATATTTAAAGTGATGAAGGAAAAAAATCTACAACCAAGATTACTCTACCCAGCAAGGATCTCATTCAGATTTGATGGAGAAATTAAAACCTTTACAGACAAGCAAAAGCTGAGAGAGTTCAGCACCACCAAACCAGCTTTACAACAAATGCTAAAGGAACTTCTCTAAGCAAGAAACACAAGAGAAGGAAAAGACCTACAAGAACAACCAGAAACAATTAAGCAAATGGTAATAGGAACATATATATCAATAATTACCTTAAATGTAAATGGATTAAATGCTCCCGCCAAAAGACAGACTGGCTGAATGGATACAAAAACAAGACCCATATATATGCTGTCTACAAGAGACCCACTTCAGACCTAGGGACACATACAGACTGAAAATGAGGGGATGGAAAAAGATATTCCATGCAAATGGAAATCACAAGAAAGCTGGAGTAGCAATTCTCATATCAGACAAAATAGACTTTAAAATAAAAACCATTACAAGAGACAAAGAAGGACACTACATAATGATCAAAGGATCTATCCATGAAGAAGATATAACAATTGTAAATATTTATGCACCCAACATAGGAGCACCTCAATACATAAGGCAAATACTAACAGCCATAAAAAGGGAAATCGACAGTAACACAATCATACTAGGGGACTTTAACACCCCACTTTCACCAATGGACAGATCATCCAAAATGAAAACAAATAAGGAAACACAAGCTTTAAATGATACATTACACAAGATGGACTTAATTGATATTTATAGGACATTCCATCCAAAAACAACAGAATACACATTTTTCTCAAGTGCTCGTGGAACATTCTCCAGGATAGATCATATATTGGGTCACAAATCTAGCCTTGGCAAATTTAAGAAAATTGAAATCGTGTCAAGTATCTTTTCTGACCACAATGCTACGAGACTAGATATCAATTACAGGAAAAGATCTGTAAAAAATACAAACACATGGAGGCTAAAGAATACACTACTTAATAACGAAGTGATCACTGAAGAAACCAAAGAGGAAATCAAAAAATACTTAGAAACAAATGACAATGGAGACACAACGACCGAAAAACCTATGGGATACAGCAAAAGCAGTTCTAAGAGGGAAGTTTATAGCAATACAATCATACCTTAAGAAACAGGAAACATCTCGCATAAACAACCTAACTTTGCACCTAAAGCAAATAGAGAAAGAAGAACAACAACAACAAAAAAACCCCAAATTTAGCAGAAGGAAAGAAATCATAAAGATCAAATCAGAAATAAATGAAAAAGAAATGAAGAAAACAATAGCAAAGATCAATAAAAGTTAAAGCTGGTTCTTTGAGAAGATAAATAAAATTGATAAACCATTAGCCAGACTCATCAAGAAAAAAAGGGAGAAGACTCAAATCAATAGAATTAGAAATGAAAAAGGAGATGTAACAACTGACACTGCAGAAATACAAAAGACTATTAGAGATTACTACAAGCAACTGTATGACAATAAAATGGACAAACTGGAAGAAATGGACAAATTCTTAGAAATGAAAAACCTGCCAAGACTGAACCAGGAAGAAAGAGAAAATATGAACAGACCAATCAGAAGCACTGAGATTGAAACTGTGATTAAAAATCTTCCAACAAACAAAAGCCCAGGACCAGATGGCTTCACAGGCGAATTCTATCAAACATTGAGAGAAGAGCTAACACCTATCCTTCTCAAACTCTTCCAAAAGATAGCAGAGGGAGGAACACTCCCAAACTCTTTCTATGAGGCCACCATCACCCTGATACCAAAACCGGACAAAGACGTCACAAAGAAAGAAAACTACAGGCCAATATCACTGATGAACATAGATGCAAAAATCCTCAACAAAATACTAGCAAAAAGAATCCAACAGCACATTAAAAGGATCATACACCATGATCAAGTGGGGTTTATTCCAGGAATGCAAGGATTCTTCAATATACACAAAGCAATCAATGTGATACACCATATGAACAAACTGAAGGAGAAAAACCATATGATCATCTCAATAGATGCAGAGAAAGCTTTTGACAAAATTCAACACCCATATATGATAAAAACCCTGCAGAAAGTAGGCATAGAGGGAACCTTCCTCAACATAATAAAGGCCATATATGACAAACCCACAGCCAGCATTGTTCTCAATGGTGAAAAACTGAAACCATTTCCACTAAGATCAGGAACAAGACAAGGTTGCCCACTCTCACCACTCTTATTCAACCTAGTTTTGGAAGTTCTAGCCACAGCAATCAGAGAAAAAAAAAAAAGGAATCCAAATAGGAAAAGAAGAAGTAAAGCTGTCACTGTTTGCAGATGACATGATACTATACATAGAGAATCCTAAGGATGCTACCAGAAAACTACTAGAGCTAATCAATGAATGTGGTAAAGTAGCAGGATACAAAATTAATGCACAGAAATCTCTGGTATTCTTATACACTAACAAAGAAAAATCTGAGAATGAAATTAAGAAAACACTCCCATTTACCATTGCAACAAAAAGAATCAAATATCTAGGAATAAACCTACCTAAGGAGACAAAAGACCTGTATGCAGAAAACTATAAGACACTGATGAAAGAAATTAAAGAGGATACAAACAGATGGAGAGATATACCATGTTCTTGGATGGGAAGAATCAACACTGTGAACATGACTGTACTACACAAAGCATTCTACAGATTTAGTGCATCCCTGTCAAACTACCAATGACATTTTTCACAGAACTAGAACAAAAAATTTCACAATTTGTATGGAAACACAGAAGACCCGAATAGCCAAAGCAATCTTGAGAAAGAAAAACAGAGCTAGAGGAATCAGGCTCCCGGACTTCAGCCTATACTACAAAGCTACAGTAATCAAGACAGTATGGTACTGGCACAAATACAGAAATATAGATCAATGGAACAGGATAGAAAGCCCAGAGATTCATCTTATCATTGACAAAGGAGACAAGAGCATACAATGGAGAAAAGACAGCCTCTTCAATAAGTGGTGCTGGGAAAACTGGACAGCTACATGTAAAAGAATGAAATTGGAACTCCCTAACACCATACACAAAAATAAATTCAAATTGGATTAAACACCTAAATGTAAGGCCAGACACTATAGAACTCTTAGAGGAAAACATAGGCAGAACACTCTATGACATAAATCACAGCAAGATCCTTTTTGACCCACCACCTAGAGAAATGGAAATAAAAACAAACAAAAACAAATGGGACCTAAAGAAACTTAAAAGCTTTTGCACAGCAAAGGAAAACATAAACAAGACAAAAAGACAACCCTCAGAATGGGAGAAAATATTTCCAAATGAAGCAACTGACAAAGGATTAGTCTCCAAAATATAAAAGCAGCTCATGAAGCTCAATACCAAAAAAACAAACAACCCAGTCCAAAAATGGGCAGGAGACCTAAATAGACATTTCTCCAAAGAAGATATACAGATTGCCAACAAACATATGAAAGGATGCTCAACATCACTAATCATTAGAGAAATGCAAATCCAAACTACAATGAGGTATCACCTCACACTGGTAAGAATGGCCATCATCAAAAAATCTACAAACAATAAATGCTGGAGAGGATGTGGAGAAAAGGGAACCCTCTTGCACTGTTGGTAGGAATGTAAACTGATACAGCCACTATGGATAACAGTATGGAGGTTCCTTAAAAAACTAAAAATAGAACTACCATATGACCCAGCAATCCCACTACTGGGCATATACCCTGAGAAAACCATAATCCAAAAAGAGTCATGTACCACAATGTTCATTGCAACTCTATTTACAATAGCCAGGACATGGAAGCAACCTAAGTGTCCATCGACAGATGAATGGATAAAGAAGATGTGGCACATGTACAGAATGGAATATTACTCAGCCATAAAAAGAAACAAAATTGTTATTTGTAGTTCGGTGGATGGACCTAGAGTCTGTCATACAGAGTGAAGTAAGTCAGAAAGATAAAAACAAATACCGTATGCTACCACAAATATATGGAATCTAAGGGGAAAAAAAAGGTTCTGAAGAACCTAGGGGCAGGACAGGGATGCAGACGTAGAGAATGGCCTTGAGGACACGGGGAGGTGGAAGGGTAAGCTGGGACGAAGTGAGAGAGTGGCACGGACATATATACACTATCAATTGTAAAATAGATAGCTAGTGGGAAGCAGCCACATAGCACAGGGAGATCAGCTCTGTGCTTTGTATCCACCTAGAGGCCTGGGATAGGGAGCATGGGAGGGAGACGCAAGAGGAGGAGATATGGGGATATATGTATACGTATAACTGATTCACTTTGTTATACAGCAGAAACTAACACACCATTGTAAAGCAATTATACTCCAATAAAGATGTTAAAAAAAAAAAAAACTACAGTGAGATTTCACCTCACACCTGTCACAATGGCCATCATCAAAAAGTCTGCAAATAATAAATGCTAGAAACGGGTGGAGAAAAGAGGAACCATCCTACACTGTTAATGAGAATATAAATTTGTGCAGCCACTGGAAAACAGTATAGAGTTTCCTTAAAAAACTAAAAATAAAGCTACCATATGATCCAGCAATCCCAGTCCTGGGTATATATCCAGAAAAAATGAAAACTCTAATTCGAAAAGATACATTCCTCCCAGTGTTCAAAACAGCACTATTTATAATACCCAAGACATGTAAAACACCCAAGTGCCCATCAACATACAACTGGCTTAAGAAGATATGGTATGTATATATACATATATATGTGTGTGTGTGTGTGTGGTGTATATGTATATATGTGTGTATGTATGTATGTATATATATATATATATATATACACATACACATACACACAATGGAATAGTGCTCACTCATAAAAAAGAATGAAATATTGCCATTTGCAGTAACATGAATGGACCCAGGGAATATTATACTTAATGAGGCAAACCAGACAGAGAAAGACAAGTATTATATGGTACCACTTACAAGTACAATCTAAAAAATAATACAAATGAATCTATGTACAAAACAGAAACAGACAGACATAGAAAACAAACTTATGATTACCAAAAGGGAGAGGGAGTGAAGGAGGGGCAAATCAGGAGTATGGGATTAACGGATACAAACTACTATACATAAAATAGATAAGCATAGGAAATTATATTCAATATCTCATAATGACCTACAATGAAATATAATCTGAAAAAGATATATAACCGAATCATTTTGCTGTACACCTGAAACTAACACAATATTGTAAATCAACTATACTTCAATTTTAATCAAAGCTAAAGTCAACAGGATTTCCTGACTGTTTGAAAGAGGCTTGAGAGAAAGAATAGAGTCAAAGATAACTCCAATTTTTTTCCCTTAAATAATGGAATAATGGGGCTTCTCTGGTGGCGCAGTGGTTGAGAGTCCGCCTGCCAATGCAGGGGATACGGGTTCATGCCCCAGTCCGGGAAGATCCCACATGCCGCGGAGCGACTGGGCCCGTGAGCCATGGCCGCTGGGCCTGCGCGTCCGGAGCCTGCGCTCCACAACGGGAGAGGCCACAACAGTGAGAGGCCCGCGTACTGCAAAATAATAATAATAATAATAATAATGGAATAATGGATCGCTATCAACTAAGATGGGGAAGGCTACAACTGTTACAGGTTTGGCAACAATCGGGAACAGGAACTCAGTTTCGTACAGATTCGGTTTAAGAAGTCAATTAGACATTCATATATAGATGCAAAGTAGACAGATGGCTCTAAGAATCTGGAGTATAAAATCTGAGCTGGACATAGCAATTTTGTACTCATGGCAGGCATATAGATGGCATTTATAGACATGGTACTGGAGGAGATCACCAAGGAAGTGAGTATGGAGAGAAAAACAGGAGAGGATCAAGGACTGAGCCCTAGAACATTCCTACATTATGAGATCTGAGAGAAGAAAAGGAACCAGCAAAGGAAGCCAAGGAGGAGTGGCCAGGAGAGTATGGTATACTGGAAGCCAAGCAGGGAAAGTGTATCAAAGAGCAGGGACTGAACATGTGTCTCAAATGCTGCTAACAGTTCAAGTAAGATGAAGACTGACAAGTAGCCATGGGATATAACAATGTGGAGGTCATAGGTAACCTTGACAAGAGCCATTTCTATGGAAGGATTTGAGAAAAAGCCTGATTAAGTAGGTTTCAAGAGAAACCAGGAGGCAAGAAATTAGAGACAGTGACCATAGATATCATTTTCTAGGATTATTCTTGCAGCAGGTGCAAAGAAATGGGGTGGCAGCTGGTGGAGAAAGTAGACTCGGGAGAAGATTCCCTTTTTAAGGTGGGAGATATAATAGTATGTCCATAAGAATGATCCAGTAAAGAACAAAAAGTCAATGGTGTAATAAAGAAGTGGAGAGTTGCTGAAGTGATGCCCTGAAAACAGCAAGAGGAGAATGGGAGCTTGTGCACAAGTGGAGGAGTTTGATGTGAATTTGAAGGGCAGACACTGGCAGGGGAGCAGTCTGTAGAAGCATCTTTCAGTTGCTTTGATGTCCTCAATAAAGTAGGACGCATGGTCACCAGCTTAAAGCAATGTTGGGAGAGGTACTGGAGGTTTGAGGAGAGAGAAGGTCTGAAGTAACTGTCATCTGGGGTCAAGGAAGGAGAAGGAGTACTTCCCTAATCTTTCATTTTTAATAATAAGTACCTGAAATTCAAATGTAATACAATTCCTTCTATTCTAAGTATAGAAGGAGAGAAATGCACACATGATCTTGTCAAAAGTATGCCAGCATAAGATATTTTCTTATGTAGCATCTCTTATCTTTTTTAAAATTTTTATTGAAATATAGTTGATTTACAATGTTGTGTCAGTTATAGGTATACAGCAAAGTGATTGAGTTATATATATATATACACACACACACATATATATTCCTTTTTAGGTTCTTTTCCATTATAGGTTATTACAAGATATTAAGTATAGTTCCCTGTACTATAGGTCCTTGTTGGTTATCTATTTTATATATAGTAGTATGTATTTTTTTTTTTTTTTTTTTTTTTTTTTTTTGCGATATGTGGGCCTCTCACTGTTGTGGCCTCTCCCGTTGCGGAGCACAGGCTCCGGACGCGCACGCTCAGCGGCCATGGCTCACGCGCCCAGCCGCTCCACGGCATGTGGGATCTTCCCGGACCGGGGCACGAACCCGTGTCCCCTGCATCGGCAAGTGGACTCTCAACCACTGCGCCACCCCGGAAGCCCAGTAGTATGTATATTTTAATCTCAAACTCCTAATTTATCCCTTCCCCCCCTTTCCCTTTTGGTAACCTTAATTTGGTTTTCTATGTCTGTGAGACTATTTCTGTTCTGTAAATAAGTCCAACAGATTTCTATTGGATGGGCCAAAAAGTATCTTCAGTTTTTTAAGTAAAAATGATACACACATATTTCATTTTCACCAAGAACTTTATTGAACAACGTATTCACCCTTTTGTTCCACTACCTTCTGCCACTTTTCAGGCAACTTCATAATTCCATCTTCCCAAAACTTTTTATCTTTTTGAGCAAAGAACTGTTCCAGGTGCCTTTTACAGTCTTCCAGGGAACTGAAATTCTTTCTATTAAGAGAATTTTGTAAAGACCGAAATAAATGGAAATCCGAAAGTGCAATGTCTGGTGAATACAGCTGATGAATCAGAACTTCCCAATCAAGCTGTAACATTTTTTGCCAGGTCTTCAAAGAAACAAGTGGTCTTGCATTATCCTGATGGAAGATTATGCATTTTCTGTTGACTAATTCTGGTCGCTTTTCATTGAGTGTCGCTTTCAAGTGGTCTAAGTGGGAGCAGTATTTGTTGGAATTAAGTGTTTGGTTTTCTGGAAGGAGCTCATAATAGAGGACTCCCTTCCAATCCCACCATATACACATCACCTTCTTTGGATGGAGACTGGCCTTTGGTGTGGTTGGTGGTGGTTCATTTGTCTTGCCCCACGATCTCTTCTATTCCACATTATTGTACAGTATCCACTGTTCATCACCCATCACAATTTGTTTTAAAAATGGAATGTTTTCATTACATTTCAGTAGAGAATTTCATGTGGAAATATGGTCAAGAAGGTTTTCTTTCTCTTAACTTATGTGGAACCCAACATCAAAGCAATTCACATAACCAAGCTGGTGCAAATAATTTTCAACACTTGATTTGGATATTTTGAGTATATCAGCTATCTCCCATGTGGTATAACTTTGATTGTTCTCAATTATTGTTTCGATTTGATCACTGTCAACTTCAACTGGTCTACCCATCCAGTGAGACGGGTAGATTTCATCGTCCAGTGAGAAATCCCCAGCATGAAACTTCACAAACCACTTTTGACACGTTCGATCACAGCACCTTCTCCATACACTGCATGAATCTTTTTTTGCGTTTCAGTTGTGTTTTTACCTTTCTTGAAATAATAAAGCATAATATGCCAAAAATGTTGCTTTTTTTTATCCATCTTCAATATTAAAATGGCTACACAAAAATTCACCAATTTTGGTAAGTCTTTTTTTAAATGCACACTGATATGACAGCTGTCATATGCAATCTAACAAAATTGTTTTGAATGAAGTTAAAGACAACTAAGTGCTACTAGAGCCATCTTATGGAAAAAAAAGAATGAACCTTTTGGCCCACCCAATATATCTAAGAACAAACTGAAAATATTTCCAAGGAGCTCCCTAACGATTGCCTATGAGTGGTATAATGATGGATAGAATATTGGCCTTGAGGGAAAAAAAAACTAAAACCTCTTTTAAGGCCAAATCCATGATAGCTGTGGCAGGAGACAGGATAGAGTTGGAATTAAGAATGTTAGGTAAAACCTTCAGTATATAAAGCAATTTTTTTTAAGTGTAGGCAGCTTAAAAGGCTAGAGTCAGAAAAACACTTGGTTGGGATCCAGGGTTAAGGAAAAGCAGTGTGGTTAGTAATTCAGAAAATTAGGGAGAGTGTGCTGTGATGAGGTCAGGAAGAGGACATTGTCTTGAGAGTGGACAGGGATGCCCCACCCACTGGAACAGAGCCCAGTCAAGAAGCAGAGTCCTGTGGAGAGGAGAGTCCCCAGGTGATCAAGGCCTGGCTCTACTCTACCCTGGCCTAAAACTTGACCTTTCTACCACTAACTAACCTGCCCATCTCCCCAGTAGGTTCTTAGTGTTACTGAGCCACAAAACAAAAGAATTTTCACAGCCTTTTACATAGAGGGGAACAAGCAGTGTAATAGACGCCATCTGAAGGCACTGAGATTTTGGCCTCTCCAGTTCTATTTCAGGAGGTCATCAATGCTCTTGGCAAGGAGGATCGGAGTGTCACAGACTCAGGGACAGCAATGCTATATGGCCCAGAGTGATTATAATGCATTCTCTTCTGTCTTTCCAGGAAGAACCTATTTTACACCAATGGTGGATGGAGTAGTCACATGGGAAGTCATAGAGTTGTATTCATTATCTACTTCTGTGTAATAAATTATCCCAAAACATAACATCTTAAATACACACTTATTAACTCACAGTTTCTGATGGGTCCTATGACTCAAAGTCACAAGGCTGTGATCAAGATCAACTCAGGCGGTAGTCATCGCAAGACTCAACAGGAGGAAGATTCACTTCCAAGCTCGTGTGGTTGTTAGCAGCCTTCAGTTCCTTGGAGGTTGTTGGACTGAGGGTCTCAGGTCCTCACTGGCTATTGACTGGAGTCCTCTTTCGCCTCCTTGCCACATGGGCCTCCATAGGACAGTCCACAACACGGCAGCTGACTCCATCAGAGAAAGCAGGTGGGAGGGCAAGACGAGACGGTGGGACAAAGTCACAGTCTTTTTTGTAACCTAATCTTGGAAGCGATGACCATTACTTGTACCACATTCTACTTGTTAGAAACACATCACTAGGCCTAGCAGTCACTCCTACACAGTGATATGAATACCAGTATGTGGAGATCACTGGAGGCCATTGTAGAGGCTGCCTACCATAATAGTGAACTTAAAAACTAACCAAAAGTAGCTGCTAGAAGTCTTCCCTTCACACTGTTTGCCTCCATTCCCAGCTCTGAGCAAAATAAAGCTCAGAAATGAAAGGAGGTCACCTATTCTTCTTCTAAAATATTGCCTTGCCTGAGCATAGTGTAGCCCCAGGGGCACTGTTTTTTATTTTCCTAAGGCATACAAGCCTCTAACTGCAGCCTTTGGGCCTGCTTTTGGCTTCGGGCTCCTGTTCCCCACATTACTTGTGCTTGCAGCTCACCTCGGCTCACATGGTCCCTCAGGTTGCATCCTTTTTGTGAATCTTTAGTTCATTCATTGTCAGTTACCACCACGTTTCCCTCTCTGAGGGTCTCTGTCCATGGCCAGGGACACAGTGCAAAGTGCCTCCTGTCAGGAGATCTCCCCCGGAATGCAAGTGAATGACATGTCCTTCTCTAGCTCAAATTCTAACCCATTCTGCTTCCACCAAGAGGGAAATAGAACGTAGAATTAAGTAGACAAGAGACACTTCAGAATATTTTCAAACTTCAGTTTAAACACAAATGTCCAAGCTTATGTGAAGAGAATTGAAAAGCCAACTTGAGGAAGCATTCTCCAAAGAAATGAGTCATGAGGAATTTACAGCACACTAGAAGCAATCCCCTCCCTGGTTATTGGTCACGCTTTACAGAAAGGCAGCTACACTCCTATCCAAACCTACTGTGCTTGTGAATCTGCTCCCTGATGAGCAGAGTCAGGATGGTACTGGTGGTCCAAAACCTCTTGAGGACCAACCAGAGACTTCCCTTCATTGAACCTTCTAAAGCTTCAAGGAAGATGGTGGTGTGGGGCAGTGAGTGGTTCATGCACTTTGGTGTCATACAAACCTGGGCTGGAATCCTGGCTCATTTTCTTATTCCCAGGCCAGGCAACCTGTGGCACAAGTCTCAGCCTTCTGTGTTTAATTCACAGCCTTAGAGAAAGGATTACATGATGCAATTCTTGACATAGATTAGAGGCCAAGGAGCTGCCCCCTCCATCTGAGAGACTTCTGTGGTCCCAGGATCCTCAGTGCCTTTGATTTCCAACACTATCCTAACCCCCTTAGCAGGGCTCTTCATTTTTCCTCACTCCTTCCCATGAAAACTCACCTTTGAAAGGTACCATAACAGGAAGACCTCCTTGGAGAAGTTCTTGAGTGAAAGAGAGCTAGTGAGCTCATCTGTGCTGTGGCATTCAAGACTCTGAGGCCTCTCTCAGTGACCCATCCCAGGGGTCTCTGTTGTTAAATACAGATACACAGAAACACCCTGAAGTCCTCTTCCCGGATCTATCCCACCCTATGATCTCTCTAATCTTGCCAATCCCCAGCCCTGGGTAAACCTAATCATCCATTTTATCCACTCCTGTTCCCAAACTGTAGAAAATTATAAAAGCTAGCTGACCAGCTCCATTATAAATCTATGTTATTCTGTCTCAGCTGCTCACTAATCCTTTTATTCATCCTTATTAACTGTCCACCCTGCTCCATATGGCAGCAATTTCAACCCATCCTACTCTAATCTTTAAATACCCCATCCCCTTCTTTCTGAGCCTCCTACTTCACTGAAAACGTTCTCTCCCTCACCCCCCCATCCTCCCCCCGCCCCCCCGCCCCTGACCCCACGCAACCTTCACCTCAAAGTAACTTCATTGTTTCATCTGCCCCTCTGGCCTCTCTCTAGTCTGCAGGGAGGAGGAATCCCAACTCCTCTCCCGTGCTAAAGGTAATCCCTGGGCTTTGGTTTGAAACAGAGAAGGACCCTTAGGGCTCAACCTAAGGGCACAAAAGTCTTTTCCGTGTCCCTCGTTTCTTGTTTGCAGGAAATAGGCTTCATTCAGCCTCCATGACCTTCCCTGAGTTCCAAAGGGCAGGTTCAAACAGTTGCTAATCAGGGAAGGGAGGGGATGTGGAGACAAGGGAGGGGCAGTCAAAAAACCAATAGTGCAGCCTTGGGGCAGGGTCCTGGTTCCCCATCAAGGGATATCCATAACAATATCTTTGAGCTGTTTTGCAGAAATCCCCACCAGGTGAAAGAATTAACTGTATGTTGCCTACAAGCATGTAGACCCCAGACCAGTTAGAATCAGTGCTGCAGAGTATCTCCAGTTAAGATGTAGACAAATGTAGGAGTCGAATGCTGAAAAATCCATACAAAAATAAAACCATAAGGGTTCACTCTGCTTGTGAACAGATCCCAGAAGGGCTGGTCATTTTCATTCTTGTCTTCCTCTGGTTGCAGAGCATTTAAACATAAGATCTGTGTTGCTGGGTAGTTTTTATGTTATATTCTGCTAACATGTTTCATTAAAAATTTTTCATCTAAAATCTCATTTCAAACAATGCAATCTCTGATGAGACACCATAAAAGCACTTCCATTCATATTTCATTGGCCAAAGCAAGTCACATGGCCACACCTAACTTCAGAGGGAGCCAGGAAGCACGCTCCTGTCATTATCCATGTAGAAGCAGTTACCAACCGTGAAGATTCTACTTCCAAGTATTTCTCAGATCAGTCCCTTCCTAGCCAGTGCTCCTATGAGTTGTGAGCTCAGGCCTTTGTGCTTCTCCTCCACACAAAACCATAACAAAAGCTCCTGACACTATTTCCTGCTGCCAGTCTGGCCCTTCTCCAATACTTTCTGCAAGCAGCTGCCAGAGGGCACATTTGAAAGCACAATGGGAGCCCTCGGTGGAGTCCCTGGAGATTTCAGGTCCACATCCAAAGCCCTCAGTGTGGCAGGAAGGTTCTTATTGGTGTGGCTACTGCCCACATCCCTGGCCTCATTCCCACCCCTCCCCCACACTCACTTTGCTGAACCCTTACAATTCTCTCTCATTGCCAAGGTTTACACTTCTGTGCCCGGGCACATGCTACTCCGTTGGGCTGAGACACATTCCAATCACTTCTTTTAATAGCTAACTAAATCTGAGCCTTCGAAAATCAACTCAAGAAATTTCTACTCCAGGAGACCTTCCCTGACCCCCTAGTCTGACCCAGAAACACTGCTGCCCCCAAAACCCCCTGTGCATGCATGTCTGAGCATGTAGCCTTCATTTCACTTATCTGGTTCCTAGACATGCTTTTAAG
This sequence comes from Kogia breviceps, assembly GCF_026419965.1. NCBI lineage: Eukaryota > Metazoa > Chordata > Mammalia > Artiodactyla > Physeteridae > Kogia > Kogia breviceps. The sequence goes on along the minus strand of NC_081320.1, from coordinate 69,793,718 downwards.
CCTCTTGAGGTCAGGAACCAGGATATATATGAAGCACTCCTTAAATGCCAGTTGAATGGATGCATCAGTAAAGTCATGCCAGGCTCTGCACTAGGTACTAGAGTCTCAAAGGTCAATCACACACACTATGCACGTGACATACATACAGTCTCTGAGAATGTCTCTGGAAGAAAGAGCCAAACCAGCAGGAGAGCTGAAGATGGAGAAAGAAGACAGGGCCAGTTTCCTACCAATTTGGTAAACAAATGTTTCCATTTCCATTCCTTCCCAAGCCCCAGCCATGGGAGCCCTTCCTCTGTAACAAATGATGTTTGCCTTTTCCTTTTTCTTTTCTCTCCACTGAAATCCCCAGTACTCTGTCCTTCCCTAAGAATCCTGAGAGGCCTCCAGAACAAATGTAGGAACCTAATTTAGGTTAGCCCTTCCAGATAACACATCTGCACCTTAGGATACTTTATCACAATAAGCAACAAGCTACTTATGGAAGAAATTCAGACCCCTGGCTAGGGATTAGTGTCAGGACTGGGGACCACAGCAAGAAGGAAAAACAGAGAATTTTGATCCACTTCTTAAGTCACAAACTTAAGTGGTTTCCCTGTCTGATATATAAACAGCTCTCATGAGGAAGTGCTGATCACCCGAACTTACCTACACAGGCGGCAGGTAACCTCTCTGCCATCAGCCACTAAGGGCACCGTAGACAATAAGGAAGAGTGGATCATGCCTTCTTCTTCCCAGGCCGCTAGAGCCTCCCAGAACCTTTGGTCTGACTCCACTAACAAACTCATCAGGAGAGAACTGAGTTGCTTGCTAAGAATTTTCCTATTTATTAAGTATAAAATCAAAAATGAAAATAGTCCATTTTTGTCCTGGTACCAGGAAAATATGACAAGCACACATAGTACTTCATAGGCTGCATGCATTATAACATCACTAGGTAAACAAAGAGACAAGACAGTAAAGTGGTTACCTAATTTTCCAGCTCTGGAGGACCCTGGACCAGTTACTTAGCTTCTGAGTTTCTCTATCTGTAAAATGGGTATGATAATAGCGCCTACTGTCCTATAAAACAAGGTACCTCGGGCTTCCCTGGTGGCTCAGTGGTTGAGAATCCGCCTGCCGATGCAGGGGACGCGGGTTTGTGCCCCGGTCCGGGAGGATCCCACATACCACGGAGCGGCTGGGCCCGTGAGCCATGGCCGCTGGGCCTGTGCGTCCGGAGCCTGTGCTCCGCAACGGGAGAGGCCACAACAGTGAGAGGCCCGTGTACTGCAAAAAAACAAACAACAACAACAAAAAAAAAAAAAACAAGGTACCTCAATGTCAACATTATCAACATTTGGGCCTGGACAATTCTATGCTGTGAAGGGCTGTCCTGTGCATTGTAGGATGTTTAGCAGCATCCCTTGCCTCCAACCACTGGATTCCAGCCCCCTCCCTCAGTTATGACAACCAAATTGTTTCTGGATATTACCAAATGTCCCCTGCGAGGGCAAAATCATCCTTGGTTAAGAAACACTGTTGTAGGGCTTCCCTGGTGGCGCAGTGGTTGAGAGTCCTCCTGCTGATGCAGGGGACATGGGTTCGTGCCCCGGTCCGGGAAGATGCCACGTGCCACGGAGTGGCTGGGCGCATGAGCCATGGCGGCTGAGCCTGCGCGTCCAGAGCCTGTGCTCTGCAACGGGAGAGGCCACAACAGTGAGAGGCCCGCGTACCACACACACACACACACACACACACACACACACACACACACACACACACACACCAAAAAAAAAAAGAAACACTGCTGTAGCAAAATAAACAAATCAATACATACAATGCTTAGACCTATTCCTGGCACATAGCAAATGCTCCATAACTTGACCCAGAGAATAACGGAGTCTGGAAACTAGAGAGACAGTTTGTTCTGTAACAAAGAGGACTTCACCATTCTTATAGAGCGCTTAATAAAGTTACGCATTTCTGAATCACCCTCCATTCTTCAAAGGCCTTGGTAACGAATCCACGTGGCATTGACCACCTGGCAAACCTGTAAGTACTTACATGATCATTCCTCCCTCTTCCCTGTTGAATGATACAAGCAATTTGTTGAAAATGTTTATTATCCCCCCTCAATACTTGAATGCCTGCTCAGCCAAAGACACTGTACACTACAGAGCATATTTTTATTGGATTTTAAAAACAATAAAAATAACCCATCTGTCCTCACTCCTTTTATCTTTCTTTAAAGGCCATTTTGTTAGAACATCAAAACATTTGGTTTCCCTCCTGATGCAGAGGGAAATGTTGTTGCATCTCAGTAACTCTTTGGTGCCCAGCACTCTCCAGATGCTTGGAAATAACCAAAGCGGCCGTTCCATTGACAGACAACTCTGACTGTTAGAAAGTTTACCTTTCTCCCAGGCCCGACTTTCCCTCCTTGTAACCTCTCTGCACATTGTTCAGTGATGTACTAATTGTGTGGCTGCTGCCTGCAAGCACCACAGCCCTCAAGCCACATACAAATCTTTCGTGACAGAAATCCAGACAAATGAAGGTAATGACAATCCTCACTTTGGTCCTCTCTTCCCTGACTAAAGATAACCAGGTTCAGTTCACAATTCCTCATAAACTATGATGTCCTGGCCCCTAACCATCTTGGTCCCCCTCCTTCAGATGCACTTTGTCAGTGGACCCCAAAATGAGGTGTCCAAACTGCACCCCACACTCCAGGTGTAATCTGACCAGCAGAAAATCCAAGAGTACTATCACATCATTGATCTACACCCAGTCAACCCGCAATACAGCCCCAGATGGTCAGCACTTTTAGCAGGCAAGGCCTCCCACTTTAACGCAAAGTAGGAATTAGGTCTTTTTCATGCAAGTTCTGCCCAGCAAGTTGACTCCCATCCTAAATACTCAAGGTCATACTTTGAACCTATCGCATTTAATCTTATTGTCTTGAGCAGGGGCCAGAATGCCAAGACAGCTTTGAATGTTGGTCCTATAAAGCATGGTCCAGCTACTTCTTCCTCCTCCAACTTTTCTCAGCAGCTGTTAAGTCCTCTTAAATGTTGACTGAATAAATTGTTGTCTTCGTCTAAATCAGGGGCAGGCAAATATATAGCCCGTGGGCCAAATCTGTCCCACTACTTGTTACTATAAAGTTTTATTGGAACACAGCCACACTCATTTGTTTACTTACTGAGTGTGGCTGTTTTCCCACTACAACAGCAAAGTTAAGTAGTTGCAACAGAGGCCATATGGTCTCAAAAATATTTACTATCTGGCCCTTTACAGGAAAAGTTTACTGATTCCCCAAATTAAGGCCTTGAAATATGCAGAATAGAATTAAGTCAAAGACAGGGTGTTACAGGCCTATGGTTTATTACCAATGATTAATCAGCACATTTAGGAACAATGGTTCACAGTTGTGAAGTCATGTAAATGTGTGATCATCCCTAGGGTCTGTGTAGAACTAAAGATATGCTCTGCTGGTGGCACTGCCTGATCCTAATTATCCCATCAAAGTAAGAATAGAATTAATTAATGAACTGTTGACTAATTAATTCAATGATTGTTCTGCTATGATACAGAAAAATGGGAAAAAGAACAGATGAATTTTGAAGCAGTGACAGGATGCTGGGGAAAATATCAACTCTAAGAAGCAGCCAGAGGCCCAGAACCAAGAGGGACCACTATAAAGATGTATGGATTTGTTCCAATGGTGGTTAATGCTCCCCATTCATGGTGACCTGCATTTATTGGGGTTTGGCTTTGCTCCAGAGTCATATAACTTGGAAAATTACCATGGTCCCTGCCTGAAACTGTTGTGGGATGGCACCCCTCACTGTTGCCCCCTCAGGCAGGTGATTACTTACTAAACCCAACACTGCATTGGTAGTAAATTCTCACAGCCTTAAATCCAGGCAACCCAAAGCCATTTGTCACCTTTTAAACTCCATGCCCTTTTCTCATTTCCAATTAACAGTCCCCACAGCAGATTCCTAGAACCAGAGCAGTCTAGATTATGCAAGGTAGGCCTAACTGCTCAAAGAAAAAATAATAATATTCGCATCTGAAAACATATACACGCTAAAAAGAACCCAATTGCTAACAAATGATAGGCCTGATACATTAAGCCTGAAAACCATCTGAGAATGAATCATTTACCAGGGAGAGAGAGAGTATTGCCAAGGTTGAGCTCATGGGCTTTGGTATCTGGCAGACCTGGAATGGAATTTAACCTGTTATTTGAGCCCTCCAAGCCTCAATTTCATCTGCAAAATGGAGATAATAATAATGCTTCCTCACAGGGTCATGGTAAGAATAAATGAAATGATGCGTAGAGAGTACATAGTACCTGGTACCTAGTAAGCATTCAGTAATGTTCGTGATTATTGTTATCATTATCTTTATGTTCATATTAACTAACAAGTACATAATAGGAAATGCTTGACTTTCCAATGATTTCTAAGACAAGGTACCCCTCTTTGAACAAAACCAATGAAATTGCATGCCTCACTTAAATGAGAACACAAGGGCACTCAAGTGTTTAGATTTTCCCAAGGCAAGAAAACAAGCAATGACGCAGATGTGGAAGGAATGTTTTCAGTTCACTGCCTACTTGTAATACTCTCATAAAAGAAGTCATTATGTCATTAAACAAGTAATTGCCTTTGTTTTATTACTTTTCCAAATAAAAATCACCCATGTCGAACATAAGAGCCAGCTGCCCAGCAGTCCCCAAGTCCTCCAGCCTTACTATGTAACCCTTACCTGCAATATTTGTATTAAGATACAGGTTCAACTGCTTAAAAAAAAGAGAGATACAAAAACACTGTGGTTCCAACAAGGTAAAAGTTTACTTCACTCTTATGGTAACAGTCCAGACATAATACAGTGGGTTAGGTGACTCTGCTCCACAAGAACATCCAGGGACCCAGGCTCCTACTGTGTTGTCCTCCATTCTCCTGTGTTTCCTGGACTAGCAGTATCACCATCACCCCAGAGCTTGTTAGAAATGCAAATGCTCATGCCCCCACCTCAACCCTACTGGAATCAGAAACTCTAGAAAGGGAGGTCCTGCGATCTATGCTTTGACAAGCCTTGTAGGCGCTGTCCTTATCTTTGTGGTCAAATGGACTTACTGCTACTTCCATGTTCTAGACCATGGAAGGAGGAAAAGAGGGGATGAGAGATAAATCATTTCCTGTCAAGGGAATGAAAGGGAAATTACATGCTTTGCACATTCTGTTTGTCTTCCATTGGCAAGATGCATGGTCAAAGGGACACATCTAGCTGCAAAGCAAATGTAGTCTCTAGTAGGATAATCATGGGCCTTGGTGAAGCTAGGCGAGTTCTAGGTTAAAAGCAAGAATAGATGATGGGGGACAATTAGAAGTTTCTGCCACACTACTAGAAGAAACGGCTTCAGCCTCCTTGGTCCCAGTGAGTGGGAAACCCAACAGCCCCAATATCTCTCAAAGAGGTTTCACTATTTCCTCTGGCTTTGACTTCTTCCACCCCCTAAATAATTACCTTAGTCAAATCAGTCCTCTTAAGGCTATTCTTTTCATCCTCTTTTAGTCCCTTTCCTTATTTCCCCAAACCTTTACACAAGAGCTGTTACGTAGAACAGTGATGGCGGAGGATGCTGCTGCACAGGGGATAACTTCAAATCAAAGACACCCTTCTTCCAAAGCTCCCCTTGACCATTCCTCCCAGAACCTCTCCCTGGTCAGCTTTTCTTGCTTTCCTCTATCTCTGAGCTCCTCGTCCCCTCCTTTCTCAGCTGCCCATGGGAATTTAACATTGCTCCAGCTTCTGATACAGAGACATTCTCATCTCTCTTGGTCTCTAACTCATCCAGTAGGGTCAGGAAGGCAGAGGAATTAGGAGCATCCCCTCACACCTAAAGAAGATAACAACAGTAAATGTTCCTAAAGGCTAATCCCACTCTGACAGGAATTCTGCTGTCAGGTTGGAAACTGGAAACAATACGTATTTTTTTTCTCCATCCAAAAATACATTACGGTGCCACCTTGCAGGGCAGTTCACCTCTGAAACACATTAAGTGTTTTCCCAGCAGTGATTCTGTTGCATTACCTTGTAATTTTAAGTCAATCAAATCCAAGGGACTTAGGAGAAGAAATTTGAAATAAGTAGTACTTATTTGTTTCACATGTTTAATTTTCATATTTTAAAAGGGGCTCTTCAAGATTAAATTTTACTCCGAAATGGCACAGATTTATTGAAGGCTTGTTTCTAGACAATTATTTCCTCCTTTCCTATCAATGGGCTCTTTCACTTAATTACCAAAGGGAAAAAATGTTTAGTTAATTAAAATCTTTAAATAAAAGAAGTATAGGGTTAAAAAGTTGAAACAGGGCTTCCCTGGTGGCGCAGTGGTCGAGAGTCCGCCTGCCGATGCAGGGGACGCGGGTTTGTGCCCCGGCCCGGGAAGATCCCACGTGCCGCGGAGCAGCTGGGCCCGTGAGCCATGGCCGCTGAGCCTGCGCGTCCGGAGCCTGTGCTCCGCAACGGGAGAGGCCACAGCAGTGAGAGGCCCGCGTACCGCAAAAAAAAAAAAAAAAAGTTGAAACAGTACAAGGAAGTATAAAATCAAAAGGCAATATCTCCCTCCCTACTCTGTTTCTCCCCAAAGGTTATTCGTTAACAACTGCATGTGCTTCCTTTCAGGAGAAAACAAAAATGTGCATACTGTGATGATTATGGCTAAGCGTTTATTGGAAGTTTACTCTGTGCTAGGCGCTGTACGAAGCGTTTTACATGTATGCATGTAACCCTCATGACAACCCCATGATGGAGTCCAGATTTTACAGATGAGGAAACTGAGGCACAGGGAGGCTTGGGCAACTCGCCCACGGCCACACATCAAGCAGTGGAGGTGAGAATCAGCCCAGGCAGGCGGACTCCAGGGCCCAGTCTCTAAAGCACCACACTCATTGGGATGTGGACTCCACATGGACCACACATTTCTCTAAGTAAAGCCATTGAGATACCCTCTCCCCGAACCCCAGTGCAGTGGCTCAAGGGATGTTCTCTCGCACTGCTGTGCGTAGCATTTCTAATTTATTCCCCATCCAAGTTTTAAAAAAATGAAAAATATTTTTTTGGCTGCACCACACAGCTTGCAGGATCTTAGTTCCCCGGCCAGGGATTGAACCCAGGCCCCGGCAGCGAAAGCACCGGGTCGTAACCACTGTACTTCCAGGGAATTCTCTAAAACTGTATTTTTAAAAGAAAATTACAAAATAGAGAGATCACTGTGGAAAAAGAGATTAGACCCAAGGAGCAGCCAAGTGCTGGTTTCCCCATGTCCTCCCTCCTTAGGAAATACCGAGGTGAGCACCTCTGGGATTACACAAGGCAGCCAGAGACACCGGAATGGGGTTCTTCCAACCAGAAGTGAAGGTAGGGAAAGGGGCATCTCCCAGGATGGTTCCATCTGAGAAGAGTTTGCTCCACAGGGGGTGGTAGAAGGAGGGTCTGGATTGAGCAATGCCAAAGAAAATTGCACTAGACAGAATTAAACAGGCAAGGAAGATTCTATTCAGGACTCTTGCGGCAAGAGGGGAGAGAGGCTGGAAAAAAAGCAAGGCAGGAGAGTTATTAAGTGCCACGAGCTGGTGTAAAAGTACTAGAGGGAGTCAGCAGGGAGGCTGACCAATGTGAACAGGCCGTCTGCGTTTGCTAATTGGTGCTTGTGGCAGTTAGACTCCTACCTGCCCGCACAGACTGGCAGATAGACCACCAAGTTTCCTGATGATTCATTTCAAAGGGGTGGCTCCCAGGTCCTTGAAGAAGACATTCCTGGATTATAACCCTGGCAAGAGGCTGGGAGAAGATTTACCTCTCAACGGGGCAGAGAAAGAATTTACAATGGAAAGTTTTCTAAAGTAAGTACTCTAAGAAAAGGAGGTCAGAGGTCTGGAGTCAGGAGGCAGCCCTGTTGCAGGATTGACAAGTGCCGCCAAGCTGAGTGGAACCGGTAGGCCATCTGGCTCTTTCCAACTGCCAGGGCACTCTGCACTCTTTGCAGACAAGGCCCTGAAGCCAGGTCTGCCACCACTTTGTCGCCAGCCCAGCAGTTCAGAACTGATTTTTCCATTGTGAAAATAGCCTCCATTTTTGGAAAAGGATTTCGTTCCCCATCAAGCTTTGGCTTTCTTCCTTCTCCTTTGGCATCTAAACTGTTAAGATTTTGCAAATCGCTTCATTTAAATCAAATTGAATAGTGAGGCTTTCTTAATCAGGTCTCAGCACTGCACCGACTTAGCTGACTTTGCATTTCGAAAAAGCCGCCCAGCTTCCTGCCGAGGCAAGATAGTGACCATTGAAACACAGCTGTTGCAAGCAGGCTTTCTTCTGCTGAATGCCAGGCAGCTTGGACCTGAATGGCTTAGGTACAGTTCTACTCAGACAAGACTCTCCAGTGGGAGACCATTAGCGAGGCAGATGCAGAAACGAGAAGAAATTCTATTTACATAAAATTAGCAGTAGCACAGCTCACAGCCTTGACTGTAGACTGTGCCTGTCTCTTAACTCAGGAAAAGAAACAGACGTCCCTCCTTGAAGCCTCGTCAAGGGAGACTCTTTCAAGGCTTATTTCCCGCCCCTTCTGCTGGCATGTGAAGGCGTTCTCCCACAGATCCACTTGTCATCCACTCTCTCTGCTCTTCATTAGAAAGCTCAGCCTTTACACCAGGACAGGAGACTTGTTTAAAACCCCAAGCCTGCAGCTGCTTCCCCCATCACCTCACCTGACTGGAATGAGAGAAAACCTGCAAAGTGGCAAAGGCCGTTCCTGTTCATCCCACAGCAAGCTCATTCTAGAATTCACAGTAATGGAGTTGCTTTGCAGAGTGATTGAAAGATTCTGCTCTGAGGTCTGTGTCTTCCTCGTTTCTCCTTAACTGCAAAATTGATCCTTCTGTATCTCAGAAGCACCATCCAGGAGTCCTAAAATCAGGGATCCAGGGAGTCCTGAGGTGGTCCCTTTGGGGAGCTCCAGGGCCCCGCCCCAGGAACCCTGGGAGATTCTTTGGTCAATTTAGGCAGGATATGAACCAAATAGAGAGACCTTTCCCATTTCATGGACAGTGGCATAACAAGGTACCATAACAATGCAGGTTGTGATCTCCAAGGTGGGTTCCACAGCCCCTTTCTCCTCCTGAGAAAAACTGTGAGGTGAGATTCACATCCACAGAGTAAAGGGGGAAAGAGCTGTCACTCAGTGAGCAGCTCAGAACCAGAAAGAGACAAGGGAGCATGTGGCCCCATCTGATGGAACCTAGTCTACCCAGAGATGAAATAAAATCATCAACCTGCAAAGCTACCCTCAAGACCTGTGCTGCCTGCCATCTAGTTTCCTCTAAAGCCCGCTTTGTTTTTTCAGGAAAAGACTTTCTTAACTGAAACAGATACGCTGTTACTCTGGGTTGGGTTGGGTTTGGTCTTTTAATGTTTTTAAGGTTGTGTTGTTTTTATAAAACACAATTCGACTAGTGTCCCTGTGTGCCTGCTGTTTTGTGACCAAGCCTCAGAGACTGTTGAGAGTTTCAGATAAGATCAGAGATCTTATTTTTAAATAACTATTTTCAAACTTATCTGAAAGGATCTTCTAAAGTGGCCAAATGAAATATCAGGAATTGTTAGACAAAACTGAGACGAGACCATTTTAAACAGGGGTAGGAACCCCTCCTGCCCACAGTATCTCAAAGGGCAAGGCCTGAAGCTCCCACATGCTTAGATTAGCAAGAAGTCCAGCCCATCTCCTCACCATCGCCTTTACAGATCCACAGTTCACACCATTAAAATAATAACCAACTGGAAGATACTTAGTCCAGAAACCTGGAGGCAAGGAAAGTGGTTTCAATTCACATGCAATTTGGCTCTGAGCTTTCTGGAAAACAAGGCAAAAAGGAAAGCATCATGAGCTATATAGCTGATTTATCTACTCACTAGTATAATCTCTAATGGGGTCCAAATTCATCTTTCTGGTTTTACAAGTAAAGAAACTTGGGCACAGAGAACATAGGAGTTTTGCACAAGTTTACAGACCTGAGCTTTGTCTGATCTTGAACCCCAGTCAATTGAGCCTTTCTGAATTCCTGTGCCCTTTGGCACCCCTGGCGTTTCCCTCCAGCCCTCAAATACAGTTCTTCCCTGAATTTGGACAGAAGCAAGGCACACAGAGGCCAGGGAAGGTTTTGGCAACAGCAGGATTCATACTTATGGGTCACTGGGTCCTAAAGCTGGATTTTGCATATGATTATGCATGTACACATGTACTGGCATCTTTCAAAGGTTCCTAGGAGGCACAGGATGGAGAAAACTGTGTTCTTCCACTACTGAGATGTTTGAACTTGGCAAAGAGTGACAGGGAAGGAAACTAACACTTTACAGCCAGCCAGCTGAGCTAGGAGCATTTGCATGTATTCATCGCTTTTAGTACACCTGAATAGCTTGCAAGTTGAGGGGAATGAGGCTCAAGTGAGAACTAAATAGCTTGGCCAAGGTTGGTAACTATTAAGTTGCAGGATCAAAATTTAAAACTCAAGTCTGTGTGACTCTGAAGCACAGGCTCTTCCCATAAAACAATATTGGCTCCAAATACTACACTGCATCTTTCTTCATTTACAAAATCAAGAGGTTGCATGAAAGTTCATTAAGAAAAGACATATATCACATGCACATATACCTATGTGTATACTACAAAGGAAGGACCTTAAAGAAATGCCCCAAAGGGTTAACAATGGGTTTTCTCTGGGGTGGGGAATGAGCATAGCAGAGAGAGAGTGAAGAGGGGCATATATAAAACTTGATTCTTTTATAATTAGAATGTATTTATATATCACATAAATAAAATAAAATAAAATAGTGCAATTAAAAAAAAATACAAGGGATTGAACCAAATAATTCCGGAAGTCCTTTCAGGCTATAACCACTGTTTATTTCTCCTTGAGGAGATGCAGGTTCAGCAGCTTCCTGAAAACCCACTTCACCTAAAAAATGCAGGGTGGTTTTTACTAACAATGTGGAGCAATTGCGCCACCCAGTGGTCACACTGAAAATTACAAATTACCTTTCCCATTAACAGGAACTAGGCAGGTCTTGGGTTCAGTAGTCAGCCTTGAGGAAAAAAATAGTTCCTTTTTTATTTAGCAATGATAAGTAACTAAGTCAATTTGATAAAAGCAATTTTATCTATGGAAAATTTCTTTTTTATTCCCCCAAGCCAACGAACACTGTATTCTCTCTTATCCCCATGTTCACATTTTTCATTTTCAGGTTCATAGACTCACACAGTGTCATAGCCAGAATGAAACTTAGGTACCCATGGAACCTGCCTACATCGTTTTACAAAGGAGGAAATCTGTCTCTGAGCTGAGAACCCCTCTTTTCATCAACAATACACTTCCACCATCAATACCACCTCAAGTCCAGAGCTGGATTAAGAGACAAGTCAAACCAAGCAGCATCTGAGGTCATAATCTATCCCCAGAATGCATCCTTGGGTACATACTGGATTAACATGAGTTAAAGAAAGGAGGTGGAGAAAGTAGGCATAGAGGGAACTTTCCTAAACATAATAAAGGCCATATATGACAAACCCACAGCCAACATCGTTCTCAGTGGTGAAAAACTGAAACCATTTCCTCTAAGATCAGGAACAAGACAAGGATGCCCACTCTCACCACTAATATTCAACATAGTTTTGGAAGTTTTAGCCACAGCAATCAGAGAAGAAAAAGAAATAAAAGGAATCCAAATTGGAAAAGAAGTAAAACTGTCATTGTTTACATGGGGCATGATACTATACATACAGAATCCTAAAGATGTTACCAGAAAACTACTAGAGCTAATCAATGAATTTGGTAGAGTAGCAGGATACAAAATTAATGCACAGAAATCTCCTGCATTCTTATACACTAATGATGAAAAATCTGAAAGAGAAATTAAGGAAATACTCCTATTTACAATTGCAACAAAAAGAATCAAATACCTAGGAATAAACCTACCTAAGGAGACAAAAGACCTGTATGCAGAAAACTATAAGACACTGATGAAATAAATTAAAGAGGATACAAACAGATGGAGAGATATACCATGTTCTTGGATGGGAAGAATCAACATTGTGAAAATGACTATACTACCCAAAGCAATCTACAGATTCAATGCAATCCCTATCAAACTACCACTGGCATTTTTCACAGAACTAGAACAAAAAATTTCACAATTTATATGGAAACACAAAAGACCCCAAATAGCCTTTCTTGAGAAAGAAAAACGGAGCTGGAGGAATCAGGCTCCCTGACTTCAGACTATACTACAAAGCTACAGTAATCAAGACAGTATGGTACTGGCACAAAAACAGAAATATAGATCAGTGGAACAGGATAGAAAGCCCAGTGATAAACCCACGCACATATGGTCATCTTATCTTCGATAAAGCAGGTAAGAGTATACAATGGAGAAAAGACAGGCTCTTCAATAAGTGATGCTGGGAAAACTGGATAGCTACATGTAAAAGAATGAAATTAGAACACTTCCTAATACTATAGACAAAAATAAACTCAAAATAGATTAAGACCTAAATGTAAAGCCAGACAGTATAAAACTCTTAGAGGAAAACATAGGCAGAACACTCTATGACATAAATCACAGCAAGATCCTTTTTGACCCACCGCCTAGAGAAATGGAAATAAAAACAAACAAAAATAAACAAATGGAACCTAATGAAACTTAAAAGCTTTTACACAGCAAAGGAAACCATAAAAAAGACAAAAAGATAACCCTCAGAATGGGAGAAAATATTTGCAAATGAAGCAACTGACAAAGGGTTAATCTCCAAAATTTACAAGCAGCTCATGCAGCTCAATATCAAAAAAAAAAAAAACTCAGTCCAAAAATGGGCAGAAGACCTAAATAGATATTTCTCCAAAGAAGATATACAGATTGCCAATAAACATATAAAAGGATGCTCAACATCACTAATCATTAGAGAAATGCAACTCCAAACTACAATGAGGTATCACCTCACACCGGTCAGAATGGCCATCATCAAAAAATCTACAAACAATAAATGCTGGAGAGGGTGTGGAGAAAAGGGAACTCTCTTGCACTGTTGGTGGGAATGTAAACTGACACAGCCACTATGGATAACAGTATGGAGGTTCCTTAAAAAACTAAAAAGAGAACTACCATACAACCCAGCAATCCCACTACTGGGCATATACCCTGAGAAAACCATAATTCAAAAAGAGTCATGTACCACAGTGTTCATTGCAGCTCTATTTACAATAGCCAGGACATGGAAGCAACCTAAGTGTTCATCATCGGATGAATGGATAAAGAAGATGTGGCACATATATACAATGGAATATTACTCAGCCATAAAAAGAAATGAAATTGAGATATTTGTAGTGAGGTGGATGGACCTAGAGTCTGTCATACAGAGTGAAATAAGTCAGAAAGAGAAAAACAAATACCGTATGCTAACACATATATATGGAATCTAAGAAAAAAAAAAAAGGTCATGAAGACCTTAGGGGTAAGGCGGGAATAAAGACACAGACCTACTAGAGAATGGACTTGAGGATATGGGGAGGGGGAAGGGTAAGCTGTGACAAAGTTAGAGAGGGGCATGGACATATATATACTACCAAACATAAAATAGATAGTTAGTGGGAAGCAGACGTATAGCACAAGGAGATCAGCTCAGTGCTTTGTGACCACCTAGAGGGATGGGATAGGGAGGGTGGGAGGAAAGGAGATGCAAGAGGGAAGAGATATGGGAACATATGTATATGTATAACTGATTCACTTTGTTATAAAGCAGAAACTAACACACCATTGTAAAGCAATTATACTCCAATAAAGATGTTTAAAAAAAGAATATATAGTACAGCACAGGGATTAGAGCCAATATTTTACAGTTCAATAAAGTATAATCTATTAAAAAAAGAAAGAGAAAAACAAATACCGTATGCTAACACATATATATGGAATCTTAAAAAAAAAAAAAAAAAAGGTTCTGAAGAACCTAGGGGCAGACACAGACATAGAGAATGGACTTGATGACACAGGGAGAGGGAAGGGTAAGCTGGGACTAAGTGAGAGAGTAACACTGACATATATACACTACCAAATGTAAAATAGATAGCTAGTGGGAATCTGCTGCATAGCACATGGAGATCAGTTTGGTGCTTTGCGACCACCTAGAGGGGTGGCATAAGGAGGGTGGAAGGGAGATGCAAGAGGGAGGCGATATGGGGATATATGTATACATATAGCTGATTGACTTTGTTATACAGCAGAAACTAACAAAACATTGTAAAGCAATTATACTCCAATAAAGTTGTTTTAAAAAAAAGAAAAAGAAAAGAAAGTAGGTGGACTACTGAATGGGAGAAAACATTCGCAAATGATACGACTGATAAGGGGTTAATATCCAGCGTATATAAACAGCTCATACAGCCCAACATCAAAAAAAACAAACAGGGACTTCCCTGGTGGCACCATGGTTAAGCACCTGCCCGTAAATGCAGGGGACACAGGTTCGATCCCTGGTCCAGGAAGATCCCACATACTGTGGGGCAACTAAGCCCATGCGCCACAACTACTGAGCCTGCGCTCTAGAGCCTGTGAGCCACGACTACTGAGCCCGTGTGCCACAACTACTGAAGCCTGAGCACCTAGAGCCTGTGCACCACAACCAAGAGTAGCCCCCATTCACCACAACTAGAGAAAGCCCGCGCGCAGCAACAAAGACCCAACGCAGCCAAAAATTTAAAAAATAAATTTATTTTAAAAAAAAAACCTAATTAAAAACGCCAGAGAACTGAACAGACATTTTTCCAACAAAGACACACAGATGGCCAACAGGCACATGAAAAGACGTTCAGCATGTCTAATCATCGGGGAAATGCAAATCAAAACCACAATGAGGTATCACCTCACACCTGTCAGAATGGCTATCATCAAAAAGAACACAGGGCTTCCCTGGTGGCACAGTGGTTGAGAGTCCGCCTGTCGATGCAGGGGACACGGGTTCGTGCCCCGGTCTGGGAAGATCCCACATGCCACGAAGCAGCTGGGCCCATGAGCCATGGCCGCTGAGCCGGCGCATCCGGAGCCTGTGCTCCTCAATGGGAGAGGCCACACCAGTGAGAGGCCAGCGTACCGCAAAAAAAAAAAAAAAAAAAAAAAAAAGAACACAAATAACACATGCTGGCAAGGATGTGGAGAAAAGGGAACCTTCCTACACTGTTGGTGGGAATCTAAATTGGTGGAGCCACTGTGGAAAACAGTATGAAGCTTTCTCAAAAAGCTAAAAATAGAACTACCATATGACCCAGCAATTCCACTCCTAATTCAAAATGATACATGCACCCCAATGTTCATAGCAGCATTATTTACAATAGCCAAGATATGGAAGCAACCTAAGTGTCCATAAACAGATGAATGGACAAAGAAGATGTGGTATATATATATATAATGGAATACTACTCAGCCATAAGAAAGAACAAAATCTTGCCATTTGCAGCAACATGGATGGACTTGGAGGACATTATGCTAAGTGAAATAAGTCAGACAGAGAAAGACAAACACTGTATATCACTTATACGTGAAATCTTAAAAATACAACAAACTAGAATATAACAAAAAAAGAAGCAGACTCACAGATATAGAGGACAAACTAGTAGTTACCAGAGGGGAGAGGGAAAGCGGATAGGGGATCAATAGCTACAATCTATTAGGTATAAAATAAACCACAAGGATATATTGTACAACACAGGAAATACAGCAAATATTTTATAACAACTATAAATGGAGTATAATCTTTAAAAATTTTGAATCATTATATTGTTCACCTGTAACATATTATACATCAATTATACTTCAATTTTAAAAATACATTTTTTAAAAATTGTGATTTTTTAAAAAAAGAAACAGAACTTCCCTGACAGTCCAGTGGTTAAGACTTTGCCTTCCAATGCAGGGGGTGCAGTTTTGATCCCTGGTCAGGGAGCTAAGAGCCCACATGCCTCATGGCCAAAACATCAAAATATAAAAAACAGAAGCAATATTGCAACAGATTCAATAAAGACTAAAAAAGAAGAAAGAAAGAAGGAAAGGAGGTGGATAAAGATAAATAACTTCCCAATAATTATATGCAGAAAAACATTATAACTTCTAGATAATTCCAAATAAGTTTAAAAAGTCACCAAATGATTGGCCTGTCTGGGACACCCATAACAGTGTCCTGTCAGATCCCGTGCAGTGTGTATTGGTCTTCTGCTTGTGGGAGGAGAAGCCAGGTACTACATATTTATTTTACATGCAAATACACATACTCCTACAAATGGAAACACACACACACACACCCCTGTGACAAATATGTGGGCTAATCACTAAGCTTCAGTTCATCCATCTATGAAATGGAGGTGACATCACCAATCCCATAGAGTCATTTTAAGGATTAAAGGGGATCATGCGTCTAAAGTGCTCAGCACAGTGCCCAGCATGGAGTAAGTACTCCATAAAGGATGTTAGTGGTGGTGTTGCTGCTGCTTCATTAATGTTAAATTAAGGCCAGAAAAAGACAGCGTTGGGCCCTGCAGGGTCTGGAGTGCTCCATCTCTGACCTGTCAGGCAGAGGTCAGACAACCAGCTGTCACATGAGTTATGTAAGAGAGTCCTTTGTTAGATGGGAGGTTGAATCTCATGGATTCTGATATCCCTTCTAACTCTGCCTCTGTGACTTTGCCTTTCTATGGTTTAACACGCACATAGGGTCATCAGGTCTTGGGTCTTCCAATCCCACCCCACCTTAACTGTGTCTGCCAAAAAACAACAAACCTGCACATCAAAATAAGGTAAGAATATATGGCAACATCTAATATCTGGGCACAGAAAAGGACTCCCCCCTCCTTGTTTTTTAATCGTTTACTACAGTGCCTAATATCTACTTAATAAATGTTTCTTGATGAACTATTTCTAACATGCTTGCTTTCTTTCTTCTCTACTTAATGAAAGCATTGCCTCTTCCTTGTCACTTAGAACAGTGAGTTTGGGCATGACATTTAGTACCTCTCCTGCCCTATACGAAGGATGCGTGACTTCTAATCATATTCTTATTAAAATTAAAGTCCTCTATTACTAACTAATGCTGAATTCATTGTCACACAGGGGTTCTTAATCTTTTGTATGGTGGGATGCCTACGTCAGTCACTAAAGCCTATAAGTGCACAAATAAACTAGATTGTATCAAAAAGGGACCAATTACATTGGAACACAGTTCCATCCATGGATCCCCAAGGCTCCATGAATGCCAGGCAAGAACCCATGAAAAAAGACCCAGTAAATGATTCACTTTCCGAAGACACAGATCGTGGTGAATGTGCTAGCCACTGATAACCACTGAATCACCCTTGGTCTCCAGCTTCCCATTTTTGCAAGCAGGTCATCATTATCAGCTCTATGCTCTCCTCTGATGCAGAGAAGACAAATTCCTCAAGTTAGCTACTTCTTGCCTATTTTTTCATTCTCTGCTGCAGGAAAGAATGTTCATACAAGACAGCAGAAGTTCTTTTCTGTTTGGCTCCCTGAGCATGTGTTACTAGGGTCATCATGGTAGGATGAACAGAACAATGGCTATGAAATGAGCCAGCACAGATTCCGAATCCCACTTCTGGCCTGGGGTACGTCACTGAGTGCTTCTTCCACTGAGGCATAGGAATACGGAATGTTGTGTTACAGGAATGGTGTAAGTAGAGTGTCTGGCACAGAGCCTAGCGGATGGTTACTGTTCCACAGATGCTGATTTCTTTCTTCCATACAAGTAGTTGAAACAAGTAATGTGCTGGTTATTTCCCATTTACTCTTTCAGATCCACTCCCTGCCTTTCAACTGCCTCTTTGCTACAGGAGGTTAAGTATACACTGCATCAATGCATTCCCTTGCCCTCTGGCTTCACTTAGACCCAGACATTGAGAAGCACCATTTGGGTATTGGAAGCAAAGAAGAAAGTAAACTTAGATTTTAAAATCATCTAGCTCCCTCCCTACTATGTCAGCCGATCTGGGTGTGCACCTCTAACAAAGGCAGCCCTCTCCATAAACCGTCCTCTCTGGGCTCCCATAACCACGCCCTCCCTTACTCCTCGGGCCTCGGGATAGAATGACTCCTACGTTCCTAGCCCTAGAGTGATGCTCCATCCATTACTGATCTCCCTTAATCCTGCCCACACCATGACAAATAGTGCTTTTACTAAGGTCTCCTCAATTACCCCACTGGTATAGCATCTGTTTCCTACTGGAACCCTGAATGACATAGACAATTGCTGGCAGAATGAGGAAGGCACCTAGAGCAGTCTGTAAGGTGTGTGTCAAATCATTCAGACACAATCATACACACACACACACACACACAATGGCCAATGAGCACATGAAAAGGTAATCAACATCATTAGACATAGGGTAACGAAAATTAAAACCACGATATCACTTCATTCCAAGTAGGACGACAAAAAAAAAAAGACTGACAATACCAAACGTTGGTAGAAATGCAGAGCCACCGGAACACTCACCTGCTGCTGATCAGTGTATAAAATGATACAACTACATGGGATGGGCCATAAATTGACGACTGCTGAATCTGGGCAATGGGTACATGCATATTCATTACTCTACACTCCCTAATTTTGTATAGGTATGAAATTTTCTATCACAGAAACTTTAAAAGAAAAAAGAGTAAACATCGGTACCCAAGGAAATGATCCTGATTCTCAGGAAAAAGATATATTTTCCCCAGCAACTAATACCAACCAATGGTATTGGTTGTTTCATACTCAGGCTGCACGTCAGAGGCTTTTTAAAAATATCAACCCCAGGCCCTACCCTGTACCATTAAATCTGAATCTCTAGGGATAGGGACCAAGCATTTTTTTAAACTCCCCTGGGGAGTTTAAAGCTCAGCCATGGTCAAGAAACACAGATAAATACCAATACAATCTTAACTCCTGGTTACTTTTCATGCCCTCTTTGGATGTCGTAACAGTTAGGGACCTGACAAGAAATAGAAGTCACCCCACATGGTACGATTTGTAGAAATCTCAGCAGGATTAAGAGAATAAGTGCACCCAACAAGAAACCACTGCATGAATTAATCCCTGGAGATGAAGGCATAAGCAATGGAACAGTGCTTCCAGAGCCCAGTGAGGGCCAGAGCTGTGGGAGAGCCACAGTCCTGCATGAAGCCAGGTGCCAAGGCCCTAGGGAACACAGATAAGTACCCTGACCTCCCTCTAGTCCCACCTACCAGGCTGGCAGGGAAGTGACACAGAGCAGGACAGAGAGGGCAGAGGGAAGAGGATGATGTCAGGCGGTTACACGTGCCCACTGCACAGAGGTCAACAATTCCGATTCCCTGCCACTGGCCTGGCCTGCCCACCAATGCCTGGCTTCCCCTTCTGGCCCACTGGTGACTGGGGGAACAACTGAATCCCTTTCCTGAACCCACCAATGCGGAAAAGGCCAGAGGCCAGTCTGGGAGGGTGCAGGGCAGGGCTTTCAGTTCTGCAGAGACTAAACATCAGTCTCAGACAAAGAATATAAGTCACCAATCTACAGAAACTATGGAATCACATGTTATCTCAGCAGCAGAGAGTTAACCTCTGATTTCCCTTTCCTGGCCACTCATTATTGAAAGAAAGAAGGAAAGAAAGGAAAAAAGGACAGAGACCGGAAAGTATTGTTTTCGATGACTGTATCTGAAAATGCCGTATAAAATCTCATTATTTGATGTAGAAGGTCTACGTAAATCACCTAGCCCATCCCCCTCATTTTACAAGTAAGAGAACTGAGACCAGAGAGGTGAAGTGATTTACCCAAAGTCACCATCTGGTCAGGAACAGAGTCCAAATATTGTGACACCCCCCCCCCAACTCATGACACCACACAGCCCCTCAAGTGGTTGACCTCTTTGCCAGCGAAAACAGGACCATTAGACTCCCAGGGTAGCAAGATCATGTAAATACCAGCCACTTATATTTACCTTTCATTTCTATCTAGATGTGATTGTCCAGATCTATTTCACAGTAATTACTTGGTCCATCTCAGGGGGCAGAGTTTTTACAGCTGAGAAAGGAAATAAATGCCAACAAGCTTCCAGCTGGCTGGCTACCCCCAAGAGCAGCTGATCCAGAAGGCCGGGGCTGAGTGGGTCACCTAAGACAGTGAAAAGCTGTCCCAGCCGGGTGAGCATTAGAAGGAAGCAGGCTTCATTAGCCTCCTGATAAAAAGCAGCTCCCCAAACAGCTGTGTCCCGCATTTATTTACTCAGCCTGCAGGCCTGGGAGCTGGCATCCCAGAAGCTGGCACAGTCGATACATGGTAGAAGCTTAGGCAAGGGCCCTTCCCTGGCAAATTAGGAGTCTCTCTCCTCTGTTGGGGGGAAGACACAGGTGATGGGAGACACTGAGGTAGCAGATCCCAAGGATGGAGACGAGGAAGCAGCGTGTTCTCCCCAGCACCAGGCAGGAGGCAACGAGGCAACGACTGAGGGCAGAGCTTCTAAAACAAGATCAGCTCTCCTGAGTCTGGGATCCTTAAACGGAGGTCCAACCAAGGATGAGGGGAAAGACCAGAGAGACGTTCCAAGATTTCTTCCGCTCCGAGAGCCACATCCTAGAAGGGGTCAGCAGAGGGTGGCTCCCGCCAGCCCACATCCCAGAATCCTCAACCACAGCCCTGTCAGTTCCCTTCATAGCACATCACAATCTGGAATTACAAATTTAATTGTTTGTTTACTTGTTTATTATCTGTCTCCCACACATGACTAAGTTCCACGAGGCCAGGGAGTGTTGCACCCAGTATAAGGATGGCACCTTGTACATCATAGGCACACAAAGAATATCTGATGGAAGTGTTAATAAATGGGTGACTGTGAAATATCCTTACTCCTTAAGAAGGACAAATCACTTGCAGAGGCAAATGAACTCTGGCATTTGTAAGTAGGATCAATTACAGCGTTCCTGTATCTCCACTTACCTGGCCAACTGGAACCCACTCTGCCCTGTAAGATATAACATTCGTATAGAGCTTTGTGGATGCTGAAGCACTTTCAAAGCATGGCTTACCCAAAATAACTGCACTAATAAGTAGGAAAAACTTATTCTACCTCCAAATCCAATGTTCTTCCCTCCGTCCCTAGCATGGTCAGGGTCCTAGTTCTGAGCATACACCAGGGACAGGCTCTCTTGTTCCATGTTTGCAGAAGAAAAACGGGAGTCCTGAGAAAATAGTGGCTTTGCTAGTCAAAGTTAGGCCTGAAGCAAGAGCCAAAAGTCCCTTGAGGGATTTGAAAGGAGGAAAAAAGGAAATTGAGGCTGAAAGGGGCATGTACACTTCCCCTGCTGGTAGAGAAGAAGAGAAGCAAAGGAGAAAAAAGAAACAGAGAAAAAGGGAGTGTTTCTGGTCTGGTGATTAAACAGTGAGATTAACGAAGTGGCCGCTAATCCTCCACTTTGCCCCAGATGAAGAAGGTGCGTTAGTCACTAGGAAAGGGCAGGCCACCCCGCTGCCTGCCCGGAACTCATGTTCCTAGCGGGGTGTGCATTAAGCACCTGTCTTTTGTGCATTAAGCCCCTGTCTTTTGAAGGGCAAAGTGCTTGACATGTATTAAAACTATTGTTGTTATTAATAATGCCAACACTTTAGATTTGCATAGCTCCATTCCTCCTAGGAGTTTAAAGCCTTTCATACATATTGTCTAATTTCCTCTCAGAATTTTTATCAGAAAAGTGTTTGCAGGTTGCTATGTAAATATATGTAAAAGTTTTTTAAAACATTTAAACACATTTTAGTCTTATCTATTCTCTCTTCCCCTGTCCCTGGTTTAGTACATTTCCATTTTTATTATCTGTCTTTGAAATGCCAGTTTTCAAAACAGAAACCTAAAAGGGCAACTATAAACCTCCAACCTCTGGCCAAACTTACTTCCTTTCCATATCTCTGTCATAAGGAGTGTAGAAGCTTCACTCACTTCAAAAAAAGCACAGGACTGAGGAGGGGGAGGGGAGGGATGGACTGGGAGTTTGGGGTTTGCAGATGTAAACTATTATGTATAGAATGGATAAACAACAAAGTCCTACTGAATAACACAGGGAGCTATATTCAATATCCTGTGATAAACCGTAAGGAAAAGAATGTGTGTGTGTGTGTGTGTGTGTGTGTGTGTGTGTGTGTATACATATATATATGTGTGTGTGTATATAACTGAGTTACTTTGCCGTACAGCAGAAATTAATACAACATTGTAAATCAACTATATTTCAGTAAAATAAATTTTTTAAAAAACAGCGCAGGGCTCACTTCTCCCCACCCTTGCCCCATCCTCCCTTTGGTACTTCTGTTCCTGAAGCAACTAAGGGGTAGAAACAATAGTTAATTCACGTTGAGTGTCTACTCTGTCCAGGCCACTGTGCTGATTGCTTTACAAACGCTGTCTTATTTAATCCTTGGGACACAGACTTCTAGTTGTACCCCAGTATCCACAGTAATAGAAATTTTAGCTGGGCACACAGCTGTATTTCCAGTCTCCCTTGCAGCTAGGTGTGGCCATATGACTATTTTCTGGTCAATAATTAAAAGTATCTGTGGAGAATTCCAGGGACATAGCACCATCTTTAAGCATGTTTTTTCCTCTCCCCTGACTTCACACGGATTCCACTGGTTTTTACATCCTGAGAACCCAAAACATAACCCATTGAAAACCCGTGCTCTGACTTTTTCCTGATGATGGTTCAAATTGCTCGCTATTCCTTGACTTCTCCATCTTACCCCTTGTATATTGGTGGTCTTTGTTCTCCCCGTCTTAGACCAACCTAATGTTAAAGGAGAACAGCCTGCCAATTTCAAGCAGTCTAGAACAATCTTCCTCTTGTCCTCTTCCTTCTACAGATCCTCCCCTTCTCCTCACCTCTTCCCAATCCATTTGTAACACCACTATTCACCAGGACCCATTCTACCTCCCCAAAGAGACAGCCAGGCTCCTACTCTGTTTGCATCTGCTGACATCACCCCCACACACACCCACCGCCTCCATTCCATTCCTTCTCAGTACTTATTACCTCCTGGCCCACATTATCTCACCCACTTCACACTTTCTCTTTTCTCTTGACTGCAACAGCCATACTGGGGTTTCCCCATAATCCCTCTTAGATCAGGAAGGCAAATATTTTTAATTATCCCTATTTTATCAATGGGAAAATAGAGGCACAAAGAGATGTGAGGATTTGTCCATGATTACACAAAAGAAGGAAGGTGACACCATAGCCTTTGGAATCCCAATCCAGGGCCCTTCTTTTCCTCCCTACATTCCTTTCATTCTCTCAGATACCCTCCCAGATTCCCTGAAGATCAGGGAATAGGTGGCAACTTTTATTGTCAATTATGGGCACAGCTGGCAGCTTCTCCAAGGTCCTTCAGCAAGTCTTCACTGAAATGAGAACCAAGTGGTCTTCATTCTACCCACCTCATCCTCTGCCTCCAACAAGCCAATACCAGAGAGCTGAGGGAAGAGATTTTATATAGAGAGACTTCAACTGATGGATTTCCAGGTATGAAGAAGAGATGGACATAGTTTTCAATAGTAAGTCCTTCGACACTAGGGAAAACACACTCATGACAGTTCAGGAGAACCCATGTGTTAGAGAGAAAAGAGTCTTGACCTGAGCTCTACCATTCACCAGAGCATCAGGAGAAATAGGGCTGAGGGGGACTTCTCTGGTGGCGCAGTGGTTAAGCATCTGCCTGCCAATGCAAGGGACATGGGTTCGAGCCCTGGTCCGGGAATATCCCACATGCCACAGAGCAACTAAGCCTGTGCACCACCACTACTGAGCCTGTGCTCTAGAGCCCGTGAGCCACAACTACTGAGCCCACGTGCCACAACTACTGAAGCCTGCACGCCTAGAGCCCACGCTCCACAACAGGAGAAGCCACTGCAATGAGAAGCCCGTGCACCACAGCAAAGAGTAGCCCCTGCTCACCACAACTAGAGAAAGCCCGCACGCAGCAACGAAGACCCAACACAGCCAAAAATACATTTTTAATTAATTAATTAATTTTAAAAGAAAGAAATAGGGCTGAGAACAGAGTACTAAATCTGTGTGGCCTTGAACAAGAACTTTCTCTTCTCTGGAGAGTGCTTCCATCTTCAGCATCAGTACCCACTGAAACCAGGCACTCAGATGATCAGGGGATGCTGAGTGTCATACAGAAGCTGCAACAGCACTGAGAAGGTATCATCTAGAGACAGAATTAGAGAAGCAAGGGCTATTTTATTAACTCAACCAGGATTTGTGGATTAACTGGAAGTGGATGAAGGCAGAGAAGTCACTACTTCATAAAGCCAGGTGTCTTAGCTATCTTTGTAACCCTAGTTTTTATCACCCACAGAATGTCCTAAATATTTGATGAATAAAGGAAGGAATGAAATGGGAGTGAGGCTAGGAAGTTGACCAAACATCCCTTATTGGGTAAAACGGCTCCATATTCCATCACGATATTTGGGTCTGCATCCTAGATACCTGAGAGACTGAGATTGGAGAACAGCAGATTTTCCTATTTATTCAACATGGTTTCACACATTCACATTTTAAGTGCATTCACACACATCATCCTATTTATTATGATATTGAAAAGTAACCAACAGAGAAGATTTGGTTATCAAAATTGTACTGTGAAGAACCTGATGCTCAGAGATACTCAAGTAGCTGATTCCACATCCAGAAAGGGAAGGATCCAGATATTCTAACCCTAAACCTGTGCTTGTTCCAGGATCAGGTACTCAAGAAGCTGGATACTGTAGGGAAATCACCCACAAAGAGAGGGACTGAACCACCTGACATCACATAGAAAAGAGTTGCATATCACACCATCAACTTCCACCTTTTGGAAAGGGCTGCTAGACATATAACCCTCAACTACTGGCCCCATGGATGGTCCAAGGAGCCCAGAAGTGTGGCTGGAAAAAGGACTAAGTGCAAATGAGTGTCACTAAGAGCTGGCCAAGAGGGGTGGGGGTGTGGAGTGAGTAGGTGGTTATGTTCCAAAATTGACCAGTGGGAGTGGACAGAACAAAGCACAGAAAAGTAACATTTCTTGAGTACCTACTATGTGGCCGGCTCTATGATAAATACTTTACTTACACTGTGTCTTTAGTACCCACAACAGTGCTCCATAGTCAGTAGCATTAAGCTATTTAACAGATAAGGAAACAGAAGATCAGGGAGGTTACTTCACTTGTCTGGAAGTCAGACAATTAGAAGATGGCAAAGCTATGACTCAAACTGGGGTCCATAGGAATCCAATACCCATCCTCTCTGCACAATTTAGGCTGCCAAATTGTAAGAATATTACCAAAGTTCCTGAACTACCAAGGCCATTACAGGGATAGAGAAATGGCATAAAATTGAATTATTTGTGTACAGGATTCTTTCAGTTGGCTATTTAGCATCCATTCCCTTTTTCCTCCTTCCTACAAAAAAATCTCAATTCTGTTCAACTATCCATCCACCTCTCGTGTAACCCAGGCGACTCAGAAAAGTTTACCCTTTTCTAACTCTGGGCATAGATTCTGATTAGTCACAACAAATCAATGGATAGCATTTTTCTGGTGATTCTCACTGATCACACAGTGGACATATGACCTAAATTGGCCCAATCAGATCACATGAAAAAATTCACATTCCATATTTCAGGAAGAAGTCCCTCCCTCACTCTTTCCCTTCTCTCCTCCATCTCTCTATCCTCCTCTCCCTCTCTCTTTATCCTAATGCATAAAATCAAGGGCACAGGCTTTCCCAGTTTCTATCGGCAGCCATCTTGTGACCAGGAGGAGAATTAGTCCAAAGGTGAAACAATGTATGGATTACATATCACAGATATGGAGACAACCTGGCTTCTTGTTGATATTGCTGAACCACTGAGTCACTCAACTTTGAAGCTTGCCCTACTTATGGATTCACTGTTATATAAGATAATTAATGTTCTATGTGTTTAAACCAGGTTGAATCAGAATTTTTGTTATTTGCAGCCAAAATCCTTCTGACAGTTTGTTTTTGCATCCTCTGTCTTTACAAAAGATATGAAAATGATTCAGGTTAGGATGGGAGTGGTTAGTGAGGAAATGAGAGTTTGAGTCACTAATACGTGCCCTAATTCAGTACTTTGAAACTCATCAGTGCTCATCAACACTTAGTACTGATGCAGCACATGGACAGTACCCCTGACCCCCTGCTGCCTATCCAGATGGCTTCCTGGCAACTCTGGATTTGATAGGTAAATTCTCAGACTTGTGCCATACAGCCATAAGGGATAGGGACAGCCTAAACTGGTTTTAATTAAGCAGCTGGAGGCTGAGAGGAAACTCTTGGTCAGGTTGGAAAATCCTCCCAGTGGCTTGGCTGAGGAGAAAAGAAGATTCTGCGTGAGTGGGTGAGATGAGTAAGAGCATGTCCCCACCCCAGCCCCACAGTGTGGGTTGGTGTTGTATGGGGGTTTTTGATTCCCCGTTTTGTAGGTGTAGGAATGTCTGAGAATAAGTAGAGGTGGGAGGAAAGGATAATGGAAGGAAAGGAGCTGGGGCGCTGGAGAAAAAGAAGAGGGAGCCCAAGGACTAAAGGACCTTGTGACTCTCTGTGAATAGCCTGAAGGCTTTGGGATCTCCCTCAGGAGAAAACTATCCTTGGCAAAGCAGCAGAAAAAACGGGTTGGGGGGTAGACCATTTATTCACAGACACTTGCAACAACAGGGGCAGTATGGAGGCAGTTCTGCAGGCACTTTGCAGGCTGCAGGCCACTGCTTGAAAGTTACAGAAGAAGAAGAAAAAAAAGAAAGAAAAACAGAAGGTGGAGGGAGAGACAGAGAAAGAGAGAGAGAGGGGGAGGAGACCTCATTTCTGAGAACATATGAGTCACTTTCCGGAGACTCCCAGAAAAATCTGGGAGACGTTCAAGGGACTAAGTTCTTGCAGTTATGATATAGAGACTCAGAGCTATCAATTTTTAGGTATTGATAATTATGTGGCCATATTTGAGCTCGCAGGCTAGTGAGACGTCTGGATTACAGTAGTATTCCTAGGGTGAGCAACTCATTCTAATTTGCTTGGGCCTTTCCTGATTTTAGCAATGAAAGCCCCATGTCCTAGAAAACTCCTCAGTCCAAGTCAGGTCAAAACATCTCCTCATAAGCATCCCCTATCCACTCAACCCTTAGACTGAACATGTCCCACACTGGCCATTTTCTTAGTCTACGTCAAAATGATTCAATTAGACCCAACAAAAACAAAAGCTGATGACTCTCACTGCCCTAAGCCTTACTTGGGCTCCTGAAGTTGTGTTAACTAGCCTGGTGAGAAATCAAGGAGCATCTCAGAGGAAGTAACCCTGGCCAGAAAGAAATAAAGGGGACAATGGGTAATATCAAAGAGATGGCAAAAATCCCCAGTGCACTAAGTACCACATAACAGATGTCAAGCCTTGCTTACTTTGGGAAGCTGCCAAGCACCTAATGAGCAAAAGAAAGGCTAGTTCAGATGCTTCTTTAACAGAAATTAGCCAGGGAACAATCAAAAGCCTCGAATGAGCAATTAGCCCAACTGGCCAAGACTTAAAACTCCTACCTCGATCAAAACAGTTAATTGAAATTATTAACCTCTGGAGGGGAATTACTCTTTTTGAAATTAGTGAATGTGTCATTAGGGCTATGAAGAGCTACAAGGAAAAGGTCAATAAAGTTTTATTTGGAAAGAAGGCCAAACTCTTTATTCAAAACCACAGTAATTAAATCAACAATGTATTTAGCCACCGTAGCATCCTTGAACTATTATGTTGAATATAATAAGGTATACTCTGTTCTAAGTTATCGTGGAGCAGACAGGTTGTCTATCAAACCCAGTCAGGGAAAAGGGGAAAATGGAAGCATATGTAAACCAAATAGTCTTCTATGGTCACCCAAATTCAGCCTTGGAATGAGTGTGAAAATGGAGATCCCCAGATGCCATCAAGTGTGGTCTATTTAGACATCACTGACTCTGAATTAAAGGCATCCTTCCTTTCATGTTCATTGTAGAGAAGATGTTCAATAAGACGTTTTAACTGCACTATTTTGGATATTCCAATAATTTAGACCAGTGGTCCTCAAACAGAAGCAAATTTGTCCCCAGGGGACATTTAGCAATGCCTGCAGGCATTTTTATTTGTCACTCCTTGGTGGGGGTGATGGGCAGGAGTGGTTGCTACTGGAATCTAGTAGGTAGAGGACACTACTAAACATCATGCAATGTACAGGGCAGCCCCTACAATAAAGAATCACCCAACCCAAAATGTCAACAGTGCCACTGTTGAGAGACTTTGATTCAAATATACTCAAATTTGAAGTTTGATTTTGCTCCAACTATAAAAAGAAAGGCTTTCTTGACAAATTAATGGCACTAACATGATAAATGAAAATATTAGTTTGAGAAATAAAATAACAGTATTTGAGAAACTTCCTTGCATGTCAACATTGAGTGTAACAATGACAATTCTTTTGTCTTTTCCTTAAAGCCAATGTGTCAGGATTTTTAATTGGTAGTAGTATTAACACTGTATATCCATTCAAATCTTCCATACTTTAATCATTTTTACTTATTAAGACTGAATTTCTATAATGAGGTGGATGGACCTGGAGTCTGTCATACAGAGTGAAGTAAGTCAGAAGGAGAAAAACAAATACCGTATGCTAACACATATATATGGACTCTAAGGGAAAAAAATGTCATGAAGAGGTTAGTGGTAGGACGGGAATAAAACACAGACTTACTCGAGCATGGACTTGAGGATATGGGGAGGGGGAGGGGTGGGCTGTGACGAAGTGGGGGAGTGGCAGGGACATATATACACTATCAAATGTAAATTAGATAGCTGGTGGGAAGCTGCTGCATAGCACAGGGAGATCACCTCTATGCTTTGTGACCGCCTGGGGGGGTGGGATAGGGAGGGTGGGAGAGAGGGTGATGCAAGAGGGAGGAGATGTGGGAGCATGTGTGTATGTATAACTGATTTAGTTTGTTGTAGAGGGAAAACTAACACACTATTGTAAAACAATTATACTCCATTAAAGATGTTAAAAAAAAAAAAAAAAAAAAAAAAAAAAGACTGAATTTCTATAAACATGTCCTGGGGATATAATACACACCATGGTGACTATAGTGAACAAGTCTCTATTGTATATTTGAAATTTACTAAGAGTGTAGACGGTAAAAGTTCTCATCACAAGAAAAACCAAATTTGTAACTAGGTGAGGTGATGGATGTTGACAAAACTTATTGTGGTAATAATATTAAATATATACATATACTAAATCATTATGTTATACATCTAAAACTAATACAATGTTATATGTTAATTATATCTCAATAATAAATGAATAAATAGATAGATAAATAGACTGGGTTTCTCTATAGCACTGAGCCAATTATTCAAAATTAGTGAGTTTTTTCCTTACTGAAATATATTTATATATATGATATTATACATACATATAATTATCCTAAAATGAACTAATGTATTCATTTTTCATTTTTAATCAAACTTCTCTTTAATGAGAACTCAACTAAAAAGAGATCATATCATTTTTATGTTTCTTTACCTAGTTAGCTAATCATCCAGGCTTTTAAAAAAAAATAGTAAAACACCACTTTGTCTCTTTGCCCAAAGAGACAGGAGCTAAATTTTTGGCTGGAGTTTAACTCTATATTTCTATTACCAAGCATTCAATATTTATTACCTGGGAGACTTCTTTGTCAACAGAGCACATATTAAACCCAGTTACTGGAAGTATGTTTAGATTATATATGTTAATTTACATTTGACAAACTTGCCTCTCTGGCACCTGCTGGGACACTAGCTAAATGCATAGCCTGGTTGTATTTATCCAAACTCCATAAATAAAAAAGCCAAATCCCCACACAGGGTATAAAAACATGAATTACATGATCCAGTGAGAGTTCCTGAGGGAAATGGCAGCTTCCAAGAAGAAAAATTATTCCAGGATAAGTCACAATCTTTGATGAGTCATGTGTTTTTCACCTTGTCTTCCTCCAGAGGAGTGAAGAAGCACCCTTTGAAAGAACATAGTAAGCAAAAATATAGGTAAATACAACCTTCTTTCTTTCTACTCTTGAGTCTTCTAAATTATGTTTGATGGTTGAAGCAAAAATTATAATATGGTCTAATATAGTTCTAAATGTATGGAGAGGAAATATCTAAGACATCTTTATTGTAAATAGGGGGAGAAGGGACATAAAGGGAGGCAAGATACAAAAGACCTCATACAAAACTGGCAAAATTATGACACCAGCAGACTGTGATAAGATGTGTGTGTGTGTGTGTGTATGTGTGTGTGTGTGTGTGTGTGTGTGTGTGAGACATAACACCTAAAGCAACCACTAAAAACACTCTACAGAGAGAAACACTCAAAGACACTGTAGGTAAATCAAAATGGAATTCTACAAAATGTTCAAATAACCCACAGGAAGGCAGGTAAAAGGAAACAGAGGAATTTTAAAAATTTTAAACATAGAGGAAGAACAGAAAGCAAAAGATAAAATGGCAGATTTAAACCTTAACATAACAATAATTATATTAAATATAAACAGTATGATTAAAAGTAAAAGGTTGAAAGTAAAAGGATGGGAAAAGATACATCATGCAAACACTAATCAAAAGAAAGATGGAGTGGCTGTTTTGATATCAGATAAAGTTGACTTCAAAGCAAAAAAAAATTACCAGAGTCAGTCAGGGATATCATACAATGTTTAAAAGGATCGATCAACCAATAAAACATAGCAATCCTAAATGTAAACATACCAAACAACACAGATGCCAAATATGTAAAGCAAAAACTGATGGAAGATTTTGGAGAAATAGACAATTTCACAAGCATATCTGGAGACTTCAACACCCTTCAATCAACAATTGCTAGTATATCTAGACAGAAAATCAGCAGGATAAAAAAGAACTCAACATTACCATTAACCAACAGAATCTAATCAACATTTATAGAACACTCTACCCAACAGCAGCAGAATACACATTCTTTTCAAGTATCCACAGAACATATACCAAAATAGACCATATCCTGGATCATAAAACAAACCTCAACAAACTTTTAAAAATTAAAATCATACAGAGGGTGTTCTATGACCAAAATGGAATTAAAACAGAAATCAATAACAAAGATAACAGGATAATCTCCAAACACCTGGAAACTAAACAACACACTTGTAAATAATTTATAGGTCGAAGAGGAAGTCCCAAGGAAAATCAAAAAATATATTTAACTGAGCAAATATGAAAATACAAGGTAACAAAATTTGTGGGTCAGAACTAAGACAGGGCTGAGAGAGAATTTTATAGTACTAAATGCATACCTTAGAAAAAATAAACCCAAATCAAGCAGAAGGAAGGAAATGATAAAGAACAAAAACAATCTCCCGACCCAGATGGTTTCATTGGAAATTTTTACCAAATGCTTAATAAAGAATTAACACCAATTTTACACATCCTCTTCCAGAAAACAGAAGAGAAAGGAACACTTCCCAGTTCATTTTATGAAGCTAGTATCATGCTGAAACCAAAACCAAACAAAGACAGTATTTTAAAAAATAAAACTACAGACAAATATCTCTCATGAACGTTTATACAATAATCCTTAACAAAATACTAGCAAATGGAATTCAGTAATATAAAAAACTTACAGACCATGATCAAGTGGGGCTTATTCCAGGGCTGGAAGGCAGTCTCAATATTCTAAAAGTAATCAATACAATCCACCATATCAAAGGCTAAAGAAGAAAAACATATGATCATATCAGTCAATATAGAAAAACACTGGACAAAATTGAACACCCATTCATGATTTTTTTTTAAAAAATCTCAGAAAAATAGGATACAGGAGAACTTCCTAAACTTGATAAAGAACATCTAGGATACACTTACAGCTGATATTATACTTAAGGGTAAAAAACTGAATGCTTTCCCTTTAAGATGAGGAATGAGGCAAAGATGTTCACTCTCACAACTTTTACTCAACATAGTCCTGGAAGTTCTAGCCAACATATTATGGCAAGAAAAGGAAATAAAAGGCATTCGGATCAGAAAGCAAGAAATAATACTGTCCCTATTTTCCAATGACTTAATTATCTATATAGAAAAACCGAAGGAATCTACAAAACATCTCCTGGAACTAAAAAATGAGTTCAGGAAGGTTGTAGGATACAAAATAAACATACAAGAATTGACTGTTTTTTACATACTAGCAATAGGCATGTGAATACAAAAATTTTAAATATAAAACCATTTAAAATCACTCAAAAAATGAAATACTTGGGCTTCCCTGGTGGCGCAGTGGTTGAGAGTCCGTCTGCCGACGCAGGGGACACAGGTTCATGCCCCGGTGTGGGAAGATTCCACGTGCTGTGGAGCAGCTGGGCCCGTGAGCCATGGCCGCTGAGCCTGCGCGTCCGCAGCCTGTGCTCCGCAACGCGAGAGGCCACAACAGTGAGAGGCCCGCATACCACAAAAAAAAAAAAAGAAAAAGAAATACTTAGGTATAAATCTTACAAAACATGTGCCACACTTCTATGCTGAAAACTATACACTATTGATTAAAGAAATCAAAGATCTAAATAAATGTAGAGACATATGTTCATGGATTGGAAGACTCAACACAGCTAAGATGTCATTTCTCCCTGAACTGACATACAGTTTTAACACAATTACAATCAAAACCCCAGCAAAATTTTTTTGTATCTATAGACAAGATTATTCTTAAAATGTATATGGAAAGACAAAAGATCTAGAATAGATAAAACATTCTGAGTAAGAAAATAAAGTGGTAGGAATCTATCTACTCATCTTTGAGACATTTTTTTTCTAGTCCAATCCCTTGGCTTTTTTTTTAAAAACAAAATATTTATTTATTTATTTTTGGCTGCATTGAGTCTTCATTGCTGCACGTGGGCTTTCTCTAGTTGCAGTGAGCGGGGGCTACTCTTCGTTGTGGTGTGTGGGCTTCTCATTGCAGTGGCTTCTCTTGTTGTGGAGCACAGGCTCTAGGCACACGGGTTTCAGTAGCTGTGGCACATGGGCCTAGTAGTTGTGGCTCACAGGCTCTAGAGTGAAGTCTCAGTAGCTGTGGCGCACAGGCTTTGTTGTTCCACGGCACGTGGGATCTCCCTGGACCAAGGCTCGAACCCGTGTCCTCTGCATTGGCAGGCAGATTCTTAACCACTGCGCCACCAGAGAAGCCCGCTTTGAGACTTATATAGCTACCATAATCAAGACTGTCTGATACTAGTGGCGAAAGAAACACATAGATCAATGGAACAGAGTAAAGAATGCAGAAACAGACCCATAAAATTATGCCCAACTGATTCTTGACAAAGGAGCAAAAATAATTCAACAAATGGTGCTAGAGGAATTGATCATCCATAGGTCCAAAAAAATGAACTCTGACCTAAATCTTACATCTTACACACAAATTGACTCAAAATGGATCACAGA
This sequence comes from Kogia breviceps, assembly GCF_026419965.1. Taxonomy (NCBI): domain Eukaryota; kingdom Metazoa; phylum Chordata; class Mammalia; order Artiodactyla; family Physeteridae; genus Kogia; species Kogia breviceps. Next base: position 69,760,092 of record NC_081320.1, on the reverse strand, counting down.
CTTAAATGTAAATCATGAAACTATAAAACATTAGAAAGAAAACTTAAGGGAAAATCTTCAGGATCCAGGGTTAGGCAAAGAATGCTTAGACTTGATACCAAAAGCATAATCCATAAAAGGAAAAATCAGTAAGTTAGACTTCATCAAAATTTTAAAGTTTGCTCAGCAAAAGACTCTGTTAAGAGAAAATATTTGCAAACTACATATCCAACAAAGGACTAGCATCTAGAATATATAAAGAACTTTCAAAACTTAACAGTAAATAAACAAACAATCCAATTAGAAAATGAGGGAAAGAAATGAACAGACATTTCACCAAGGAAGATATACAGATGGCAAACAGGCACACAAAAAGATTTTCACATCACTAGCCACTAAGGAAATGTAAATTAACACCACAATTAGATATCTCTACACACCTATCAGAATGACTAAAATAAGAAATAGTGACAACATTAAATACTGAAGAGATTGTAGAGAACCTGGATCATTCGCACATTGCTGTTGAGAAAGTAAAAAGGGATAGCCTCTCTGGAAAACATTTTCTTAGAGAACTAGGTATGCGACTACCATATGACCCATCAACTGTATGCTGGGAGTGGAAAACTTCTCTGTAGGATTGTCAAGTATATGTGAGATGCTCAAAATTCCTGAATCTCTCCAGCCCAACAAATGCCACCCTTTCCCCATTACTGCAACAACTAAAACTTGCCCTACTCACTCCAAAATCACCCCCAATGGACAAGACCAGCCACACTGAAAACCACTGCATTAGATGCTGACAATAATCTATAGAGCTGGTAGGAAAAAGCTACTTCATAAACGAGAAGCTGAAGGGTCTCAGTGAGATTAAGGCACCCAAACAAAATCATACAGCAAGTAATTTCTATACCACTGTTTTCCACCACTTCACACTGCCTCACATAATCATCTCATGCCATTACATTTCTAGTTATCTACAATTTTCAAATCTCTTTTAAAAGTATTATCATAATGGATCCTTAAACTGTTCTGGCTAAAACCAAATGGTAGAAGGCCAAGATAGTGACAGTGGTTGCAGTCTCTTTTAGCCCATATGGTTGACATCCTGGCAGGTGCTAACCTAAAGCTGGCAGCCAAAGGAGGGCCAGCCAGCCTGGAAGGCCAGATATGTTCACTGCCATAACCCTGGGATTGGCCAGGACCTTACTCTGCTTCACTTAGAAGTGAGGGGTTATTGCTTACACAGTTCTCCCTTCTCCTTTACTTAATCAGGAGAATCTGCGTCAATAGCAACAGCAACAAAAGTATCAAAAGGAAGCTCATTGATAGCATTTCTGATGATACTTCATGAAGTGCATGAAAAGAAACAAGGAGGTATGTCTTTAACATTAACCCACAAGTAGAAGATACCACTCTCACTCACACGTCACAACTTCCTGCCTCTGCATCTGCAAAATGCTCACATTCCTACTCATAGTTGTCTCCTTCCCACCCAGTGTAGTAAGGCTCCCCTGCTTAAGACTTATCCCTCCCCCTGTTTCTGGATGCCACCCACTTTCACCTCATTTTATTGATTACCCCATCTCTTTCCTGCATCTTCAGACTTTCTCATCCACTGGCTCTTTCCCATCGAGCTCCTTTAGCCTTGTGTCCTCTTCAGAATACAGTCCCTCTCCTCCTGAAGGAGGATGTTCCACTCCTCATCCCAAAGGAATCTGGCGTTTGGCCCATCACTGCACTTTAACTGCTCTTGCCGAAGATGTCGACGTCTACCTTTGGGCTAACTCTTCCAGGCGCTCTTCGCTCCTTATTTTAGTTCACTCATCCTCATCATTTCATACTGTTAACCTCTCCCTCACTGAACACTCTCTACCACGGCCCAGGCCCCCCTGGTTTTCCTCCTGCTCTCTCATCACTGGACCTTCCTCTTCCTCCGCCTGTCACTCAAACGTTGATTCCTTAGGCTCACTTCTCTTTTCCCTTCATACCCTCTCCCCTCATTTCGGTTACCATCTATATTACCAGCCCGCACCACTCTCTCAAGCTCCAGAGCCATGGAACCCACCTTCTACTCAACACCCCCACCTTGTCCCACTGGGACCCAAATTCAACAAGTCCAAGACTGAACCATCATCCTCCCCCCTCAAACCTTTCCTTGAATATGTATATGACACTTTCATACAACAGCCACCCTTGACTGTTCTCCTTCCTCACATCCACATTAAATTTCTCACCACGTCTACTTCACCTTCTCAAAGTCCTTCAAACTATCTTCATTTCCAGTGACACTGCCTTAGACCACCAGACCACCCCCAACATTTATCAACTGGAAATCTGCAATAGCTTCCTAACTGGTCTCTCTGCCCCTAAATTTGCCCCCTTTCCATTCTTTCAATCTCAATATGAGTGATTTTCTAAAATGTGCATCTGACATCATTTTCAGTCTCAAAACCCTTCAGTAATTTCTCAGTGTCTTTCAGATGAAGCTTAACATTACCATGGCCTCTGATGGGGCCCGACCTATCTCTCCAGCCTAATCTCCTTCTCCTTTCCCTATCTCACACCCTATAGCTACTTCCTCCGAAAAGTAAACTTCTTTCAATTCTCAATGCACAACATTATCTTTTGCCCCTAGGACTTCAAACAAGAAGAACTCACTGTCTGGAACCTTCATCTCTTAACTCTTCCCTCAGCTGGCTACCCTCTACTCATCCTTCAGACCTCACATACTACTACTTCCTGACCTCTGTTTGATGGGGCTGAGTTCCCCTGCTTTGTTCTCCCAACACCCTGAACTTTCTCTATCATGACACTTAGCACACCTTTTCATAACTGCTCATTTAACTATCTGTTTAAGCTGTCACTTGAGGATACTGGTCTACCTTGCTTACTTTTATATCCATAGTGCTAGCACAGTGCCTAGAACACCAAATCAATATAGTTTTGAACAGAATGTATTAAAGAAGGAGTGAAGTATCAAGAAACTCAATCCTGTATGGCCACTCTCCTGGGACAGCAGTCTCCTCTGCTTCATGTTCTGGCTCATTCAACCTTATGGCGACCCCTGTGCACACCCTCACTCATGTCCCCAACCTCTGCACGTTGTCACCGGTGCTCTCTGTTCACATCATGTCAGCTTTCAGAAAACAGTGCCCATATTGCATGACCTGCTGGACCAGCATCAGGAAGGACCTCTGGATGTCATGATTTCAGAAACCATAAGAAAATTCACTCCCTGTCCCACCACAAAAAATAATAATACTTTCCTTTGGGTAGTTCTCAAAATTCCTTTATGTAGGGGTCAAAGCTATTGTTTCTCAACTAGAAGCAAGTCAAAATGCAATTGCCTTTTAAACTTACACTACAGAAATAAAAATTACAGACCCTAAATTCTTTAACTAACCATTGACTAAAATTAAAGTTCTGGGGATCTATGGTACAACTTGTTGACTATAATTAACAATATTGTATTATATTCTTGAATGCTGCTAAAAGAGTAGATCTTAAATGTTCTCACCACAAAAAAAAATGGTAATTATGTGAGGTGATGGAGGTGTTAAATGACCTTATTGTAGTAATCATTTTATAATATATATGTGTATCAAGTCAACATGTTGTACACCTTAAGCTTACACAATGTTATATGTCTACCATATCTCAATAAAGCTGGGGAGAAAATATAAAAAAGATATTTTTTTAAAGCCACAAGTTTTTTGATAAAAGAGCTTTGGGAGATTAAGAAGCTGACATGTGACTTTGAGAATACTCTGTACAGAGCTAACAATTACCTCGTTATATAGATACAGAAAGAACTGGAAAATATTTACCAGTCAACTCAATTGAAGCCACTAAGAATACAAACATAAGATAAATTGGAGGGAGAGGATGCTTTTTTGTCAGATTTATACTTTTTCAGTATTTTATCACCATAAAATTCAGTAATTTGTACACAAAGGTTTCTTGTGGGATTTTGCTATTTGGTTAATTATTACACAGCCTCTAATCTTGAGACTATAAAACTCACGGAACTGCCCAGTGTAGGAAATTGCTTTTATCAATCACTGTTTATTTGTTATAGGAAATTGCATTTTGTAATACTTAAGCCACAATGACTTCACTGAGCTTGCTATAATTAAGTCAACCAGTATAAAAACTATTCAGATCCCCTTGGGGTTAGAAAGAAAAATCACCTGTCTTTTTCCCTGTACCAATTATTGTACAAGTAAATGTAAACAGTGATGATACATAGCAGGAACATTTTAAAACAATACCAAAGTACCTCAACTTTTTCCGCTGCAGCTCTAAAGTATAAATGACTGAAAGCAGTGCCTTCCATGGGGTTATAACTGGGGAGGAAAAGAGGTGGAGGGCACTAGAGCCCAGTGATCTTTCAAGGGTGAGGGAGAGAGTCCCACATGCAGAGCAAGAGGGAGATGTGGGGTGATTCAGAAGGGGAAAAAGAGGGCACTGAACTGAATACTATTCTAGAGAGATGCTGGATGATAGTGATTCTGCATCCAGCCTCTGGAGTTCCATTTACCTGGGTTCAATTCCTGGCTCTGCCTCCCACTCACATACTTTACCAACAAACAACTTGCTTAATCTCCCTGAGCCTCTGTTTCCTCAATTGTAAAATAATGATACTAATAGTCAACTCATGGAGGGGTAAGAATTAAGAGAGTGGCTTATGGTTTTTCTCCTTCAATTTGTTAATATGGTGTATCACATTGATTGATTTGCATATATTGAAGAATCCTTGCATTCCTGGGATAAACCCCACTTGATCATGGTGTATGATACTTTTAATGTGCTGTTGGATTCTGTTTGCTAGTATTTTGTTGAGGATTTTTGCATCTATGTTCATCAGTGATATTGGCCTGCAGTTTTCTTTCTTTGTGACGTCTTTGTCTGGTTTTGGTAACAGGGTGATGATGGCCTCGTAGAATGAGTTTGGGAGTGTTCCTCCCTCTGCTATATTTCGGAAGAGTTTGAGAAGGATAGGTGTTAGCTCTTCTCTAAATGTTTGATAGAATTCAGTTGTGAAGCCATCTGGTCCTGGGCTTGTGTTTGCTGGAAGATTTTAATCACAGTTTCAATTTCATTGCTTGTGATTGGTCTGTTCATATTCTCAATTTCTTTCTGGTTCAGTCTCAGAAGGTTGTGCATTTCTAAGAATTTGTCCATTTCTTCCAGGTTGTCCATTTTATTGGCATATAGTTGCTTGTAGTAATTTCTCATGATCCTTTGTATTTCTGCAGTGTCAGTTGTTACTTCTTCTCTTTCATTTCTAACTCTATTGATTTGAGTCTTCTCCCTTTCTTTCTTGATGAGTCTGGCTAATACTTTATCAATTTTGTTTATCTTCTCAAAAAACCAGCTTTTAGTTTTTTTGATTTTTGCTATCGTTTCTTTCATTTATTTCTGATCTGATCTTTATAATTTCTTTCCTTCTGCTAACTTTGGGGTTTCTTTGTTCTTCTTTCTCTAACTGCTGATATCTCAATAGATGCAGAGAAAGCTTTTGACAAAATTCAACACCCATTTATGATAAAAAAAACACTCCAGGGCTTCCCCGGTGGCGCAGTGGTTGAGAATCCGCCTGCCGATGCAGGAGACACGGGTTCGTGCCCTGGTCCGGGAAGATCCCACATGCCGTGGAGCAACTAAGCCCGTGAGCCATGGCTGCTAGGCCTGCGCGTCCGGAGCCTGTGCTCCACAATGGGAGAGGCCACAACAGTGAGAGGCCCGCATACCGCAAAAAAAAAAAAAAAAAAAAAGAAAAGAAAAAAAAAAAAAGTAGGCATAGAGGGAACCTACATCAACATAATAAAGGCCATATATGACAAACCCACAGCCAACATTGTCCTCAATAGTGAAAAACTGAAACCATTCCACTAAGATCAGGAACAAGAAAAGGTTGCCAACTCTCACCACTATTATTCAACATAGTTTTGTAAGTTTTAGCCACAGCAATCAGAGAAGAAAAAGAAATAAAAGGAATCCAAATTGGAAAAGAAGTAATACTGTCACTGTTTACAGGTGACATGATACTATACATACAGAATCCTAAAGATGCTACCAGAAAACTACTAGAGCTAATCAATGAATTTGGTAAAGTAGTAGGATACAAAATTAATGCACAGAAATCTCTTGCATTCCTATACACTAATGATGAAAAATCAGAAAGAGAAATTAAGGAAATACTCCTATTTACAATTGCAACAAAAAGAATCAAATACCTAGGAATAAACCTACCTAAGGAGACAAAAGACCTGTATGCAGAAAACTATAAGACACTGATGAAAGAAATTAAAGAGGATACAAACAGATGGAGAGATATACCATGTTCTTGGATGGGAAGAATCAACATTGTGAAAATGACTATACTACCCAAAGCAATCTACAGATTCAATGCAATCCCTATCAAACTACCACTGGCATTTTTCACAGAACTAGAACAAAAAATTTCACAATTTATATGGAAACACAAAAGACCCCAAATAGTCTTTCTTGAGAATGAAAAATGGACCTGGAGGGTTCACGCTCCCTGACTTCAGACTATACTATAAAGCTACAGTAATCAAGACAGTATGGTACTGGCACAAAAACAGAAATATAGATCAATGGAACAGGATAGAAAGCCCAGAGATAAACCCACACACATATGGTCACCTTATTTTTGATAAAGGAGGCAAGAATATACAGTGGAGAAAGGACAGCCTCTTCAATAACTGGTGCTGGGAAAACCGGACAGCTACATGTAAAAGAATGAAATTAGAACACTCCCTAACATCATACACAAAAATAAACTCAAAATGGATTAAAGACCTAAATGTAAAGCCAGAAACTATAAAACTCTTAGAGGAAAACATAGGCAGAACACTCTATGACATAAATCACAGCAAGATCTTTTTTGACTCACCTCCTAGAGAAATGGAAATAAAAACAAAAATAAACAAATGGGACCTAATGAAACTTAAAAGCTTTTGCACAGCAAAGGAAACCATAAAAAAGACGAAAAGACAACTGTCAGAATGGGAGAAAATATTTGCAAATGAAGCAACTGACAAAGGATTAATCTCCAAAATTTACAAGCAGCTCATGCAGCTCAATATCAAAAAAACAAACAACCCAATCCAAAAATGGGAAGAAGACCTAAATAGACATTTCTCCAAAGAAGATATACAGATTGCCAACAAACACATGAAAGAATGCTCGACATCATTAATCATTAGAGAAATGCAAATCAAAACTACAATGAGATATCATCTCACACCGGTCAGATTGGCCATCATCAAAAACTCTAGAAACAATAAATGTTGGAGAGGGTGTGGAGAAAAGGGAACCCTCTTGTACTGCTGTTGGGAATGTAAATTGATACAGCCACTATGGATAACAGTATGGAGGTTCCTTAAAAAAACTACAAATAGAACTACCATACGACCCAGCAATCCCATTACTGGGTATATACCCTGAGAATACCATAATTCAAAAAGAGTCATGTACCCCAGTGTTCATTGCAGCTCTATTTACAATAGCCAGGACATGGAAGCAACCTAAGTGTCCAACAACAGATGAATGGATAAAGAAGATGTGGCACATATATACAATGGAATATTACTCAGCCATAAAAAGAAACAAAACTGAGTTATTTGTAGTGAGGCGGATGGACCTAGAGTCTGTCATACAGAGTGAAATAAGTCAGAAAGAGAAAAACAAATACCGTATGCTAAGGAAACTAAAAAAAAAAAAAAATGGTCATGAAGAACCTAGGGGCAAGACGGGAATAAAGACACAGACCTACTAGAGAATGGACTTGAGGATACGGGGAGGGGTATGGTAAGCTGGGACAAAGTGAGAGAGTGGCATGGACATATATACACTACCAAATGTAAAACAGATAGCTAGTGGGAAGCAGCCGGAGAGCACAGGGAGATCAGCTCAGTGCTTTGTGACCACCTAGAGGGGTGGGAAAGGGAGGGTGGGAGGGAGGGACACGCAAGAGGGAAGAGATATGGGGACATATGTATATATATATAGCTGATTCACTTTGTTATACAGCAGAAACTAACACACCATTGTAAAGCAATTATACTCCAATAACGAAGTTAAAAAAAAAAAAGAGAGAGGCTTATAAGGTGTTTTGATCAGTTCTTAGCATGTAATGATGTTGGATAAATGCTAGGTGTTATTTTTGTCTTTGTCATTGTTATTACTTTCGTTCCATTTCACTACTGCACTTTGGTCCAGTCTTGATGACAAAGATGCCCAGAAGTGTAACTCACTGGGGGCACTTGCACCTGCCCCCTGCCCCAGGGCAGTGTCACAGAGCCTTCAGAGTGGCCTTGCTGATGGAAAGTTTGTGCAGTGCCTTGTCCTGGCTCATCTTTGTCACTGGAATTCTCAGCTCAGGGCTCTGACATGGCAGTTTCCTGGTGACAGCCACATCTTCTGGGTATCCAGTCAAGCATAGTGAAAAGGCCATTCTAAAACATTTCCTATCGTCATGGTGTGGTAAAGTGGAGAGAGCACAAGATCTGGGACCAGACATATCTGAGTTTCAGTGCTCACCATCTGAGTCTGGCAAATCAGCTTCTCTCCAGATTCTGCATCTTAGATTGGGTGTACTGCCACCCACCCTCCAGATTCATTGTGAATGGAAACTGCTCATCACAGTGCCTGGCACAAGGTAGGTGACTCAACAAATGATAATTATCACTATTATTACACTTGTAATCATTGTGAGAGTTTCTGTTTGCTTCTCCTCAGATTCTGAGAAATACTGAAGATGAGGATTAGAATTGAGTTCAAGGATCAGCTACATCTTCTTACATGGAAGCTGAATGCTTCAATCTACCTAAATCTCAAAGGCTCCAAGGCTTTATCTTTCTGTTGACAGGAAGTCTTCCCTTGCACAGGTTGCCCTTCTCCAAGTTTTCCTTGTAATTCTCAGGATGCATATATGTAATCATGACGTAGATCTGTGGTCATGGCCTCTGCCATGGTTCCCCCTCTGTGATGGTGCCATGGACTTGAAAGTTGGCCCTGCACCTTGGAAGGACAAGCCCTTCTTCCAAAGTGAGAAGGGTACTGTCCCTTCTGTGTCACATCTGTCTGTGGAAGAAAAGGTCCCCAGCAAGTGTTTACTGATGTGGCACTTTAAATTCACAAACAAAAGCCCTCTGTTGTAGGATGGCTGGGTCTAGACAAACTCATGACCCTGCTGTCACATTGTCCCCAGACACTTATGTCTCATTTTAAAATCAGGATCTCCTTGCCCAACCCCTTCTTCCTTCTCTTGAGTTCTCTCTCAGTGGCTTCCCTCATTCCCCTAGAACAGGACTTCAGTCAGACACATGTGCACACACACCAATCCATCAGACATGTCTATAAATGGTGGAATCCCAGCTATGGACAGCAATGAAGCCATTTTATCCTAGGCCCTTTGCAAATAAGTGTTTGCAAATAGTTACATGGCATTAGCAAAGCCTCCTAACTCCCTTCCCCAAGAGTCCCAGCTTAGCCCCGCCAAGACTCATGCTAATACAACAGGTGAGGAAAACCCAAGGTTAAGTGATTGAGCTGGGACACATCAGCAGCTGGTGGCGGGGTGGGAACTAGAACCCCAGTCCAGGGCTCTGTATCCCCCACCCACGCTGCCCCCTTTCAGTGCACAAGCTCCCTCCCCTATGCTGATGCCTTTGATTTAGCCAGATGGTTGACACATTTGTTCCCTCTTTGCCAAAAGGATGATTTGCTTTCCAAAAATCTCAAATTAAGCAGCTCATGACTGCTTCTTAAGATAAAGAGAATTGAATTCTAACAAAGCACTGTAGAAAGCAATTTGACAGGACCATGTTTCTTCTGTTTCCTATCTCTTGATGCCAGATGCCTGCTCTCTCCTGTCCACCCACAGGGGATTTGTGACTGGGTTTGAATTCTTAAACACTGTTTCCTGGAAAAGGCCCAGAGCCACTGGTGTGCCTGCAAGAAGGAAGAAGCACTTGGCCAACCCAGTGTTGGCAGGCCCTAAGGCATTTTCAAGTCCTGAACTCAGCTTTGGGTGCTAGAAATTATGTTGGCAATTGCTGAGTTTCAGAAGCAAAAGGGAACTAAGACTTGAGGCTCTTCCTACTTAGGGGGAAAAAAAAAAAGGCAGTCCAAGGCTTCAGACCGTCTGTGCTGACCACAGTGCCCTTACCTTTGAATCATCTAGTTATGGATTGCTAGCTGGACATTTGAGGGTAGTTAAGGGCAAGAAGTTTTTGACTAATATTACCCAGAAATTTTATTTTCCATGTGTTAAAGCATTTTGCAGAAATCTTCCATTCCTCCCATGTATCTTAAATCAGTCCTTAGGAACACAAATAGAGACAAGCACAAATTTATTTGACCATGTTTTAGAGACGTTAACTCAGAGCTGACCATGCCAATTCACTATTCTGGAGAATATCTAACAGATTACACTCTTGTCTTCTCAAGGAAACATGGAAGCCATTCACTCTTGGTTGTTAAGCTCTTTCACTCATCTGTGATTCTTTTACAGCTGAGGATCCTTGCTCCCAAACCTTCTCCTAGCCCCCTATCATACTTAAAAACACCAATCCATATATAAAATCGGGGTGGGGGGGGCACTTCCCTGGTGGCGCAGTGGTTAAGAATCTGCCTGCCAATGCAGGGGACACAGGTTCGAGCCCTGGTCCGGGAAGGTCCCACATGCCACGGAGCAACTAAGCCCGTGTGCCACAATTACTGAGCCTGCTCTCTAGAGCCCACAAGCCACAACTACTGAGTCTGCGTGCCACAACTACTGAAGCCCACGTGCCCTAGAGCCTGTGCTCCACAATAAGAGAAGCCACTGCAAGGGGAAGCCTGCGCACCGCAACGAAGAGTAGCCCCACTCGCCACAACTAGAGAAAGCCTGTGCACAGCAACGAAGACCCAACGCAGCCATAAATAAATAAATAAATAAATTTTTTTAATAAAATGGGGGAATCTGTGTAGTAGTTTTCTCGGGCTGCTATAACAACATACCTCAGATAGGGTGCCTTTAAAACAACAGAAATTTATTTCTCACAGTTCTGGAGGCTGGAAGTCCAAGACCAAGGTATTGGCACAGGTTTGGTTTCTTCTGAGTCCTCTCTTCTGGACTTGCAGGTGGCTGCCCTCTTGCTGTGTCCTCACATGGCTGTCCCTCTGTGCACATGCCCTGTGGTCTCTCTGTGTGTCCCAATCTCCCGTTCTTACAAGGACATCAATCAGACTGGATTAGGATGCACTCTAACAGCCTCATTTTAACTTAATCACCTCTTAAGACACTATCTCCAAATAGTGACATTGTGAGATACCTGGTATCAGAGCTTCAGCATATGTATTTGGCAGGAGGGAGCAGGGGGGAACACAATTCAGCCCGTAACAGCCTGTCTTTATGGAAAGTTTCCAAATTATATGAAAGAATAAAGAAACCCATCCCATACGTAACAGCCTTGTGGTTTGGGGGGTTGCGTAGAAAGACACGGTTAGATCTAACATGTGGTTTAATTTTAGGGACTGCATGATTCTTGTTCCCCCAAAATACTTCACATGCCTTCAGATTCCCTTATTAGAGCTTCATATTTTTTTACTTATATCAAACAGAGGTTTTCTTCTGTTAAAATGCAAACAGCCCTAGACTGAGACTCATCTGTCACTGAGACTTCAATATAACCATCACCTCCTTCCTAAGAGCAGTTTCTGATGAAGGACAGGTGACTGGGCACCTATAGGGCCAGGGAGAAAGTGAAGGGAGGATCATGGAGGGAGGCAAAAGGAACAGAAACATGAGAAGACAGACTTCACTGGCTTCACTGTTTGGCCTAGATAGCGGCAGAGATTGAAAATCGATGCTCCAGTCCATAGGGCTAGCATTGTTGCAAGGAAGCAGCCGCTCAGAGACTAAATTCTCTAGCATGCTCCCCCTTGCCTCTGTGGGGCCATGTGACGGACTTCTAGACAATGAATTGTGAGCTATGATGCAAAATAGTTCACGGCCTGGCCTATAAAAATATTCTACACACTTTCTACCCTCTCTCTTTTCTATCTACCAGCTGAAAGCAAAGGATTCTGAAGCCCTAAGCAATAGCAGAACCACAAAATGGAAAGAGCCTGGGCCCCTGAATCTACACGAAACAACTGTACTGAACTGTGCTTATGTGAATAACTCCTGTTGGTTCAACCACTGAGATTTCAGGCATTGTCCTTTTTATCAACCGGCAAAATTCCTTAATTAAGAAGTTAACATAGTCAATGCACAGCTGAGTTTGGCAAGAAATTAATAATCCCTTCAAAAGTGGGTGGTTCGTGCTAGTTTATGCCAAGAGTAAATACAGGTAATAAGAAGGGTATTACGCATAGAGGGTACTCAATAAACATGTATTCAATGAATAAATGTTTCCAAAGGGACTCTGCCTGATAAAGCAATTCAAACTAAGATAGCAGAGGGTGAACACAGATGTAAAATTTCAACCCTACCCCCTCCCGCCAAACTGAAAGAAGTGTCTCTTTGCGTTCATGTGTACGAAGGGTTCAGCTTCTTTTCTGAACAGTGAGAATAGGCAGAAATACGAATATATCTCATATATCTGGGGATGACATATAATCAAAAAGTAAAGTCATCTGCGTAAGTCGTGCATCTAAAATTTAAAGAATTTAAAAAAAGAAAATCACCTGTCTTGCAATGTTGAAATAAAACCCAAGTCTTTTTAATTGAAAATAATAATGTAAAATTGACTTTTGTTTAGTCACAAGCAGAGAGCCTTGTTTACCTAGCTATATTAAGGGTGCCTTAACATGGGAGACACATAAGCATTGGTTCAATGACAGCGTTAACAACTGAGCACCTGTGGAGTGCAAAGTGCTGTGGAGATGAGTGAGCCTCTCCCAGAGGCTTGCAGGCCAGTAAGAGAGAACCACGTGGTTCGAGAACGCACTTAAACCCAAGGGAGAATGAAATACATGCTAAATAGATGTATAAAAAGCACGCTATGGGAATAAGGACAGTTGATTCTGATGGGTAGGAAGAAAAGGTAGGGTAACAAAGAGCAGGTGGAATTTAGGCTGAGCCCTAAAGTAGAAGAATGGGTGAGGGAATGTCATGGCCAAGGTGATGGAGAAATGGCAGCACCTCTCTGACCTGAGAAGGCTGGGCACATGCAAGGCACTTTAGGTGATGACCTCGGTAAAGAAGGGAGGGGTGCATATCAGGGTCTGATTGTGACTAGGGAGCAAACTCTTAGCCTCAAAATAAGTGGATTTCCTTTCTTTTCCTTCTCCCTCCAAATTTTGTAAAGCACTTACTTCCTTTAAATGATATTAAACACCATTTTATTAAGTTGCTTTATTCTGTGTAAGATGACTAGCATGCCCAAACTATTTTAATGCTACAGAGGTTAAAATAATGTGAAGAAAATAGGTTATAGAATAAAGCATGGGTATCTTTTAGTTCTATCTTCTTAAATTGTATTAATTTCTGGATAACAAAGCCTCATTTTGTTTCAGTTCTTATCATTAGAAGAAACGCTCTTAAGTCTGTATTAACAATCCAGGTGCCTGTCCTGGTAACTGTGCTTCAGAAAAGGACCTGAATTCAGACTATAGAGTATTTATATGACTGAGTCTAAAGACAGGGTCTGCTAAGAGCTCCTCAAATGTCAACACAATTTAGTTGGTAGTTCATGATCATTCAAATCATTTTTAAGGGGTACAGAATTAGGAAGAGATGGGCAGACCGAAGTCCTAGCTTAAAGCAAGGCTGAGAAAAATGTCAAAGCCTTTCTTCCATTCATTTAGCAAATAGCGGTTAATCAATGTAAATTGCTTAATTAGCAATTATTTTCTTTGTACAAGCACAATTATTTACTTTGTACAGTACAATTTTTACTGTTTTAGGCTCCAGGCATGTATAAGTAAAACAGATTGTCAAGGTCTTTGCTCTTATGGAGATTATTTTCTGTTGGGGGAGAAAGCTCACACATACAAGACATGGTGGAGGAGTAATATTTTGAGACCTTTACTGAGGTTTCTTGTTCCCACAGCCAACCCCATCTCACCCCACACTTCACTTCCTCGTGCCCTTTAAGAAGCAGCGGTCCCTTTCTATTGGCACTGTTCTCGGTGGCTTTGAGCGTGTATGTATATTTTTTTTATCCATAGAAGATACAATAGTATCGAAAATCAATGTGTTTGAAGATGAAACGCTTTGCTTTATTTTGCCTTGCTTTGTTTCATTTCAAAAAGCTTGCTTTGAACATCAAGAAGACAAAGCCTGGAAGAAGAAGGCACACAGTTTACCCATAAATGCAGTTTGGAAGGAGAAGAGTTGAGCTGTCTCCTCACCACTCAGAGAGGAGATCAAAGACCTTTTTGAGTCGAGGGAAAGTGCTTCAAAATTGGTAGATTAAAAGCAAGAGAGAAAATGGTTGGTGACTGATGGTCCCTAAGATAGAGCCCCTTCTTCCTGGCCTCTCTCAGATAAGAAATTTCATTTGGGTGTTGACAGAGCCCCCAAAATAGGTTCAGGAATGAGAGCAGAGAATTTCTTAAAACCTCACAAAATGTCTCACACAGCAGGGACTGTCCCCAGCAGAGCAGAATGGAGGCTGGCATATTCAGGCAGAAAGAAAACCCAACAGAACTGTCCTCTAACCATGACCTCCCCCTGCCCCACCAGGCTCCTTCAGCACAGAATGGTACAGGAGAGCATCAAAAGGGTTTCCGTAATCCCAGTAAAGGGTACAGAGTTGTCTAAGAGAGCACCAGTGGACCAGAAGAGGCAACTTGCCTTGGACAGAAAGGATGCTGGATGACGGGCAGGGACTGACTAGATGACAGAGTAGCATGACAACCTCAGTGACTGATGGTAGCAGAGACAGAAGTCTTCAACCACTCAGAAGAGATCAGAGTGGACATGAAGTAGATCAGACACCCCTTTCCCTGTCTCCAATCCCATAATCGCCCACCCTACAGGGGACTGTGCCATGCACAAGAAACCAACTCTATTGTGTCAAGCCACTGAAATGTAAGGCTGTCTGTGACAGTACTTAGCTTACTACGATTATTACTAAAAACAAGTAAATTACCACTTCTTTTTTTTTTTTTTTTTTTTTTTTTTGCGTGTGTGTGTGTGTTACGCGGGCCTCTCACTGTTGTGGCCTCTCCCGTTGCAGAGCACAGGCTTTGGAAGCGCAGGCTCAGCGGTCATGGCTCACGGGCCCAGCCACTCTGCGGCACGTGGGATCTTCCCGGACCGGGGCACGAACCCGCGTCCCCTGCATCGGCAGGCGGACTCTCAACCACTGCGCCACAAGGGAAGCCCAAATTACCACTTCTTTTGCTTCTTTGAATATGTGACATATAAAATTTGTACCCAGTACATGATAAATACTACGAAAATGAAACCAGGAGACAAGAGAGATAGTGACTGAAGGAGAAATAAGTGAATGATTTCTCTATCATGAATAAATGTTCTCTCTGTGAAAATAACATTGGAGCTTAAGCCTGGATATTGAGAAGGAGGCAGTCATGTGAAGTTCTTGAATATGAACGTTCCAGGAAGAAGAAATAAGTGCAAAAGCTTTGAGGTAGGGATAAACTTGGTTTATTTAAGGAATTGAAAGAAGGCGACGTGGCTGGAGCAGAGAAAGCAAGAGAGAGTAGAAGGAGGTGAGTTAGGGAGGTGGACATGATGGTATCATGTAGGGCCTTAATGTCAATGGAAAGAGAGAAGTCTGAATTTTATACTAAATTCAATGAGAAGTCATTGGTGAGTATTAAGAATGGAGGTGATATGATTCAATTTTTCATTTAGTTTGGCTGCTGTTTGGAGAAAGGATTAGAGTAGAACAAAAATGGAAGCTGAAAAAAAAAAAAAAAAATGGAAGCTGAGAGGGCTTCCCTGGTGGCGCAGTGGTTGAGAGTCCGCCTGCCAATGCAGGGGACACGGGTTCATGCCCCAGTCCGGGAAGATCTCACATGCCGTGGAGCGGTTGGGCCCGTGAGCCATGGCCGCTGAGCCTGCGCGTCTGGAGCCTGTACTCTGCAACGGGAGAGGCCACAACAGTGAGAGGCCCGCGTACCAAAAAAAAAAAAAAAAATCAAATGATATATAGAAAAAGAACTCCTTAATCACCCAACAACCTCATTTGCCAAATTAACCATGGCCTATAATAAGACAGTATTTTAATAATGTAAAGTTTCCAGATTAGCCAAGATGAGATCTATCCAATTCTGTACCAACTTTAATGGACCTCCATCACAACACTTGAGAGTACTTCAAGTTATGACTTGAAATGTCAGAGTTGGATGCCTTCAGGGATTGATCGTATGCTTGTTTTTATTGATGTTGTCATAGTTGAAGTGATAGAGATAGTTGTTAGGTACTTGAATAACCAGGAGGTACTTAAATGAAATTCTCTAGTCACCCACACAAATTTTAAGAGGTCTATCAAAGTACCTAAATTGTACATCAAAGTACAAATATTCATTGATCCAGAATATTTCCATCCTCAAATGGAGACAAAGTTAATTTCCCCACCCACTAAAATATATGTCCACAATCCTCCTCACAACTTTGCATACAAGCTCAGGAAGGTCTCAGATCCTCTGGAGACTACCTGTGCCCCAACTGCCCCAAAGTTCCCAAGTTAAGCACCCTGGACTTAGAATATTTTCTACTACAGGGAGTACCAGGTACCCCTTCTCCTTATTTGCTACCAGAAACCAGAACTTTTAGTTTCCCAAAGTGCAGTCTTTAGAGACCTGGGCTTTTTAATTCTCTAGGGAAATGGGCAAGCCCCATAGAGCAGGGGTCCCCAACTCCCGGGCCAAGGACCAGTACTGGCCCACGGCCTGTTAGCAACCAGGCCGCACAGCAGGAGGTGAGCAGCAGTCAAGCGAGTAAAGCTTCGCCTGCCCCTCCCCGTCACTCCCTATCACCCGCATGACCGCCTGAACCACCCCCGCCCCCGGTCCATGGGAAAATTGTCTCCCACGAAACTGGTCCCTGGTACCAAAAAGGTTGGGGACCGCTGCCATAGAGAATTGAAGTTCATTTCCCACTGTGTACGGGGCTGGAGATGCTGGGAGCTGTCCTGCGTCCTGAAAATCTTGAGCTAGCATCACCAGGAGCTGTCCAAGGTCTCAAATGTCTTAGAGAGTGCTTCACAAAGTATGGTCTACAGCATACCTGTATCAAAATCAACTGGGTATGCAACTTCCTAGCCCATCCTAGAATCACCGAGTCAGAATCTTTATGGGTAGGCCTCACAAATCTGCATTTTGACAAGTTTCTCAGGAGCTGCTTATGTCTGACACTAAGATATGTCTCCCAAATTTTAGTATCACTTTCTTAGGACTAGGGACCATTTATTCCCATCTGAACTCACTGATCACTGTGAATACATCAAAAACCTGCAATATCATCTTATTAACAGTCATGATGAGTTATTATATTCCTGAAAAGGACATTCACCAAATTTCTTCCAGATGGTACATGTCACAATTTGCCACCAAATACAAACATCTAACCCCATCAAGGAGTCTCAGAAAAGGCAAACCCGTTTATGAAATTAACTTCCTTGATCTTTTAGTAAGTCTTTCCTGTTTGTCCAATATAGCAACAAAATAACTGTAATTACACCATTATTTACTGATCACTCACTCTGTGCCATCCATCAAGTCTGTAATAATGATTAATAGTAGTCAAAAAAGACTAAACATATTGAGTGTTTACTACATGCTCAGCACTGCTTAAAGTTCCTCTCATGATTGTCTCATTTAATCCCTATATAATATATATACCCATGATCCCCAAAACAGCAGGAAAAAATGTACCCTGTATTACTTGAAGTGTTGGTGCCCACTTATAGGCCTTGTCAGATAAATATATGATGCTAAAGCGAATGCTTTGATATTGTTCTTTAAAATATGTGAAAATGGGGGAGAATAAAAATGCCCTTTATTGATTGCTTTAGCAATTCCTGGTACTTTAGCATGTTTTTTTCATTAAAACATCACAACTATTTATGAATAGGTTTTATTATCCCCATTCTGATAAGCTTATTGAGGAACTGACATACAATAATCTGGACTTATTTAAAGTATGCAACGTAATAGGTTTTGATATATGTATACACCTGTGAAACCACCACCTCCAAAAGTTTCCTTGTGCCCTTTGTAATCCTCTCTCCACCCGTTTCCAGATCATTGTCCCCAGACAACCACTGGTCTGCTTTCTGATGCTATAGACTAGTGTGCATTTTCTAGAATTTTATATAAATAAGACCAGATGGTGTGTACTCTTTTTGTCTGCCATCTTACACTCAGCATGATTATCTTGAGATTCATCCATGTTTCTCCATTTGTCAATACTTCATTCCTTTTTGCTGCTAGTAGTATTCCAATTATCTCTCACCGTATAAATAAGAAAACTATGAAAATAAGCAACTCCTCTGAGATCACAGAGTAAAGGACTAGATTCAAATGTAATTTTGTGCCCAACACAAAAGCCCCAGATTTTTCCACTACTCTGCCTCTTTTTTATTTTTAACTGAGAAATAGCTCTACATACGTCTTCAGAATGGGAGAGATATAGCATCCCAGAGTGAGCGAAATAGGACGACTGGAGAGGATATCAACTGTCCTACCCACCATCCTCCATCACACCTGCTCCCAGCAGTACCACCGCAACCTTTGGGCTTCCCGTTACTAAGGCATTCACCCCAAGAAGACCTCCGGGGTCCTGGGGCTGCCAAGGTACATGGAGGTCACCATGCACAGGGCCTAAGCTCTAACTAGAGCCCCATCTTATAGGCCAAAAGGGAAGGTAGTACCTGGGGCAGATGATGGGAGCTGGTCAGATTTACAGTAGGGGAGGGAGGCATCCAGGGAATTATGACAACCTCATTAAACTGGGTCACTTATGTGACTTCTCCTGCTAGATAGATTTTTTTAATAGAGACAAAAGAGGAGATAACAAGTAGAAAGTGGAAAAAGGTGGACTACCCTTTCCAAAGTCCCAACTGCTCATTGGGTGACCTCAGGTACCCATGATTCTTGGTATATAAAAACTTAATAGACTGCATTTTCCCATAATCCTCAACATATTTTTGAAGATGAATTAATAACAATAATAACAACAACAATTACTAGTATTTATAGATTGCTTGTTATGTGCCAGGCACCAATCAAGAGAATACCATTTTATCTTACTAACTACAAAACTAATCCTCAGAAAATATAGGTGCCTCTTCCAAAGTCACAGCCAGAGAGATTAAGTTATATCCAGAGTTCAAATCTTGGAGTCTTAGTCCAGTGCTCTTCCGATGACTCACAAGGATTCCAGGCTGCCCTGCACCCAACCACCACCACACATTTCACCATCCCTGGTCCCAATCACAGGATCACCCTAGAGTATATGTTGACTTAAGTCCTTCAGAACCCTGACACCTTATCTTACCCATCAGCACATGTCATTCTGTGGTCCCCGCTCTCAAAATACTGTTCAACACTAGGGTCAACTTAAAAGATAGTCCAATGAACAAATTCTGCACCAAGGAGTTAATGGTTATAATGTTATGCTCTTCTCGGGTATCAACTGGGGCTTAAGAAGACAGTGCCTAAAATAGTGACGGAAATGATGGGCAGGACAGGGGTGTAGAGATTTTCCAAGTCTGGTCTTCAAACATTTGAATGTCATAAATTTATAGACTCTAATTCCAGGCAAGGTAAACTACTATTCCTCTTTCGGAGGGGCCAACTCGGGCTGAAGTGACCTTTTGCCTCGGGGAGTTAGAATGGAAACGGTAATCATAAGAGTTAAATGATAATAATAATAGAAGCCAACATTTACCGACTACTATATATTGGGTATTTTTACCAGTATTATCTCAATTAATCCACAATTTCATTAAGCAGGTGCTGCTGTTAGTCCCATTTACAGATGTGGAAACTGAGAGAGACAGAGACAGAGATAGAGACAGAGAAAGAGAGTAATCTGGGAAATAATGGCTGGTCTTTCAAACTCCACATAACTCTTTCACAGATCTCCACCAGCTATCATTCATTATGCACCTATTATGTGCCTGGCACTGTGGGAACCTTAAGCATATTAATTTAAACTTCACAGCAATCCCCTGAAGTAGGTATTATTATTATACCTATTTGATGGATGACACCCAGGCAGGAAAGAAAGGAAACTGACTAAAGTGTAACGCTGAAACCGAGCACAGGCAGTCAGCCCTGAGAGCCCACACTCTCATCCAGCATAGCTGGTTATCTGTTTGTGTCTAGGTCTTTCTCTTTCTAGGTCAAAAAGCTTTGGCTCTGGGAGCCAAACAAGCCAAGCGCGGACTTCGGGTGGCAATAGCGCCAGAAAACTTCCTGGGGGCGCCATCCTCCCTGGGCTGGAGAGAACGCCGGGAAGCCGGGCTCCTGTCTAGCCGGCCCCATCCCACAGCAGCCAATCAGAAGCTCCGCTGACGGAGCAGCGCTCACCACGGGAACAGCCGTGAAGAACGACTGGATAATTTTCTTAAGAGACATCTGGTTTCCAAAGATGTAAAGTGACGTACACCTGGCAGGAAGTCTCCACAGGAGTCTGTAGCGGGAATAGAAGGCTCCAGACATTTTTACCGGAAAAATTCTCTACGAGAAGCGTCTCTGCCCGGCCCTCCCACGGCGGCGAAGGCGGCAACCAATCCTGATAGCCCCCTTACATGTTTATCCTATCCACCAATCATCGCTCTACCTTCCAAGACGGTCCCTTACCATTTCAGCCTATCAGGAGCGCAGTTTGCCCCTTGCCTATCACGTGGTCCAAGGTGAGGCGGGGCTCTTTGTGGCAAGAGCCTGGAACAGAAGCTGAGCCCCGACCATGCCCCCGCTGGGATGTGCGGTTCTGTAGTGGGAATCTGCAGGAGAGCAGCCTCAGACAGCGGGTGCCACGTTTCTTTGCCGGCGCTGCAGTAGGCATCCAACTCGGTTCTGACCCAGGACTTTAGATTCGGGGCCTCACTGATTCAGTCCCAGGGCCTTCCACACGCAGTCACCCCTGCTGTAATCTCTCTCACTTCCACCTTCCAGGATCCCACACAAAAAGTCACATCTTCTCCTTGCAGGGATTGGTCTTCTCTGAGCGCCTTTAGAACTTTGTAAATATAACATTGCAGCATTTACTGCACTGTTTTATTATTTATTACTCCCATATTGATCTGAGGGTGGGGACCAGATTTCAAACATCGTTGCATTGGGCAGGTTATTTAAACCCTCTGTGCAGCACTTTTCTCAACTGTTAAACTGGAGCAATAGTACCTCCTACCTAAAGTGTGTGCATTAAATTAATACTTGTAAAGCACTTAGAAGAGTGTCTTGCACACGGCAAATGCTCAGAAAATGTTAGCTCCTGTTCTTCCTTTGCCTGGCACAAGCCTGTAAGTACTCAGTAGTGTTTAGAATCAATTTCACATACTCATTCTTGGAGGTTTAAATCTTGGCTTCCTCAAAACTGCTGCAAGAAGCGTATGGTAAAAACATACCTATGTATAAGGTATTTCAACATGTTATCACAACTGACAACAGCACTCTGGTGTCAGAACCTGGGTTCAAGTTCTGACTGCAACTTGCTAGCTGAATGACTGTGGAAATTACCTTAAAATTCTTTAGTTCCTCAGCTGACGTGGGGATAATAATAATACCTGCTTCATAGGGTTGTCGTGCATGCAAGCAATTCATGAGAAGTGCTGAGAACAGTGTCTGTCCTATAACAAGCTCTCAGTTTTCTCCTTTCTTCCTTATTCCAAATTCAGTTTGGGAGCAAGGGCAAGAATGTAATGGCACAGTATAGTTTCATATTCTCTACCTTACATTTGTCTCCCACTTTAGCTTTTGCAAAGCACATTCGTATATTATCTCATTTAACACTCACAGCAATCCTGTGAGACTCAGGGCACTTACTGGTTTGTGGGAATCCCAAAGCACCTTTTTGGTACCGCTTCATACATGTGCATTTGGAAGAAGGTTCTTTATTAGTGTATGTCTAAATTTATTCTACAACTTTCCTTCACTTTACAGTACATCTCAGGGATGTTTTTATGTCTATATCCCTATTTTTCTTTAATTACCACATGATCTTTCATACCTGAATTCATCTAACCATTCCCCTATTGTCACACATTCTAATTTTTAAAGCCAAATTCTGTTGAGTCTCCCTCAAGGCCCAAGGCTTTGATTGCTCAAACTCTGAGCAGTATCCAGGCCCAAAGACTCAAGTCACCAGGAACTGAAATCCTTATGATCAAGAGTTTCCACGTGGCTCCAAATTTCTCCCAAACCACTCTCCAGCAAACTGTGAGATGAGAGTCCTTCCTCCCAGTGAGGAAAGGGTCCAGAGAGGATGCCCACATAGGGCTGGAAAGGGCTGATGATGACTTTACCCTTCAGTAGTATTGTCAGAAGGGCTCTCTCAGACAGCCCCTCCCCAAAGCTAAAGGTTTCTTAGCACCTCTGCCCTTATATCTATACCATCCAGGTCCCTCGAACATTTTGCCCCCTAAGAACTTATTTAACTGTAACCTCTCCACCACCGCCTCCAAAAAAAAGACACACTGTCCTATTGTCAGATGCACCATTATTCCATTAAAGCTTCCGAGAAATCCTGGCAGAGTGCCTAGCCCAGCTTTTTCTAAGGGATCAGGCTCAGCTAGGACATAAAAGGAGTACAAGAAGGTCATTGGCACTCATCATGACATAGGAGATCCTGAGACATCCGGTTCTAAAATGTGGCTCTGCAGCCAGGAAAGTTGCTTACATTCCCTGAGCCTCAGTTTCTATATTTGTCAAATAGAAACAGAGGAAAAAGAGTGAGGATCCAGGATACATAAATGGAGGAAGGGGGCATCGCGTACAAACATCGCGTACAAAGCTGTCAGGGAATGAGGACAGGGAGAGGCCAAAACCCTGCACTTGCCCCTTGGGGATGGATGGAGATGGTCCTGGAGCACAGCTCAGCACGGGAGTCCCCTCTCCAGCCTCCTGCAAGAAGCTGAGAAACAGGATTGTGTCTCAGAATATCTCAAGGCTGTGGCCAAGTCCCGGCCCTTATAAAGTGTTCTCTCCTCAGCCCCTGGAAGATCTTGTACATCAATAGAAGCAGTCTCACATAGGGCACAAGCTATTATCTGCTTACCGCTCTATCCAGCCCATTTTCCTCCTTAGTAACAGAACTCTGATTTACAGCTGGGATCATTGCCTTTGGAAATAAAACTACATTTCCCAGATGCCTTTGCAACTAGATTTCTGGCCAATGAGATGTAAGAGATAGTTCTGTGTGGGCTTCCCGGGAGGCACAGTGAAGGCTGCCCCGGCCCCCTTTTGTTTTCTCCTTCTTTTCCTATCCTCCTCCTTTCCCCCTTCCTCAGTCCTTCCTAGGAATGAAGTGACCTTCACTGAAGATGGCAGTCACAAGATAGGATGACGGAGCAGAAATATACAAGGAGACTGAATCGTTTTTTATATAAATATATTTATTTTATTTTATTTATTTTTGGCTGCGTTGGGTCCTTGTTGCTGTGCGCGGGCTTTCTCTAGTTGCGGCGAGTGGGGGCTCCTGTCTGTTGAGGTGTGCGGGCCTCTCATTGCGGTGGCTTCTCTTGTTGCAGAGCATGGGCTCTAGGAGTGCAGACTTCAGTAGTTGTGGCACGTGGGCTCAGTAGTTGTGGCTCGTGGGCTCCAGAGCACAGGCTCAGTTGTTGTAGTGCATAGGCTTAGTTGCTCTGCAGCATGTGGGATCTTCCCAGACCAGGGCTTGAACCCTTGTCCCCTGCATTGGCAGGTGGATTCTTAACCACTGGGCCACCAGGGAAGTCCCAGGAGACTGAATCTTGATAACCATGGACCTTGAACTGCCTACCACCAGACTTCTTTGATGTGAGAAAATAAAACCCTTATGTGTATAAGCCACTGCCATTTGGGGTTTCCTGTTATATGTAGGCTGGCCTAATTCCTCATTGACCACTCTCTCTGCCCCAAGGTTTAAGGGTTGGTGGAAGGAAAGCAGCTTATATCCCACTGATTTTTTTTTTTTTTAACAACAAAGCAGAGGAACTAAAGTCTATTATTGGCTCAACTACCTTAACTTTACATAAACTTTGAACATTCTTCTGACTGGGTCAGGTTGACCAGCAGAAAGTTAACCTTGGGTTCATGGAACACTTTGGGCTAAAACATATAATGTACTTTCTGCCTAAACCACACATTGGCATGGCCTTAACATTCTAGTTTCATGTAGAAAGAAAACATAGTATTCTGCAGAAAAAGATTCTCAACACACAGGCACACCCCTGTACATATTTGTCAGTGATTGTGTTCAGTTCAAGCTCCAAACTGAGCTCTAAGTAACAGCTTATTTTGAACAGAATCCAGCCGCAATAGAAGTCTCGGAGGAATGTTCAAGCATTCACAGTTGGCTTCTGGCTCAAAGCCTTCTAAACTTCCAACCCCTGTTTCTCCTTAGGAGGGATTCAGCCAGCCCCTCCCTTAGCAAACCTTTTGCAATCCTGCCCTCCAGGAGACATTGTGGGAGGGAACACTTGTTCCAGAGCGATGGTTCTCAAACCTGAGAGGTACTCAGAATTACCTGGAGGGCTTGTTAAAATGCAAATTGGGCTCCAAACTCAGAGTTTCTGATTCAGTAGATCTGGGCGGGGGCCCAAATATTTGAAGCTTTAATAAATTCTCCAGTAATGCTGATGCTGCCAATCCAGAGACCACATTTTGAGAACCACTCTCCTAGAGAAAGGTAAAGGTCTTCAGGCTACTTCTTTCAGACATTTGGGGAACTTCCTCCAGTGTGTTCAGAGGTAACTGGACATTGGTGGTGGCCTCTGCATAGCTGCCCTGAGAACCTGTCTGCCAGGACCTCTGTCTGCCTCCCCAGCCCCAGAGTTCCCCCTTGGGCCCCTCAAGGAGAGTTCTTTCCCACTGGACCACTGAGCCAGGCACGTCCACAGGCTCTTCCTCCTGTGGGGTCTCCCTTACAGTCTGGGGGCCTGGGTCTGGAGAGGGGGAGAGATGGAATTAGATAACTTATTTTTCCTTCATGCTACATATGTTAAAAACATGTGTGTGTTGTTTTTATAATAAAATGACAAAAGAAAAGTGTTAAGGAATGCAAACGCATTTGGAAATGTTAGTTAATAGCTAACATTTATTAACCTGTTACTATATTCCAGGTCTGATACTAAGTGCTCATTTAATTGCCGTCACCATATTTCAGCTCTAAAACAGGCTTAGAGAAGTTAAGCAACTTGCCCAATGTGACACATGCAGCTAGTCAGTGCCAAAGCAGGAATTCAATCTCAGGTCTATCCAGTTCCAAAGCCTGATCCTTTCACGCTTAGGCAATGCTGCGGCTTGAAAATGCTGCTCATTTTCTAATGCCACTAGGACATGTATTCTCTACAAAGGTTATATGACCCCAAAGGGAGCAAAAAAGGGACTGGGGGGGGAGGGGGCAGGGCAAAAAAAGCCTTGCTCTTCTTGTGTATAAAGCACAGATTTACATACAGTACACAATAGATATGCAGTATATCTGTAGTATTAAATTTTATGATGGAGAAGTAATTAGGAAAAAATACCTAAGGAGTCTCCTTACAAGGACAATAATGAAAACAAGGTTGAGAAACACTGTGCAGGACAAATTTGGCAAAGAGCCTGTTTGCTGAGAAAGTTAGCTCTGTCTTACACAACTTTCAAAGTTTTCTTACGGAGCAGAGGACAAACAGAACATCTGACATTTATTGCTTAAAGCTTTTTAGTTGTTATGCCATATGGTCCTCCCAAGAACCTCCTGATGTGGTCATTAAGGAAGATATTTACTGTCCACATCTAATAGATGAAGGGAATAAACTTTGGAGATAATAACCATCCACCTCGATTTAATACCAAACAAAACTATCCTTCAAGAATAAAGTGATTTAAAGAAATCTGTAGACAAAACAAAGCACAGCTTGTTACCAACAGACCCTCAAGAAAACTTTAATGTCTGCAATGCAAGAAGGAATAAGGAAAGCAAGCTAAGTTGTTAGCGCATGCACAAATCTATACAAACACTGAGGTATAAAACAATAGTCATAATGTCTAATTGGGGGGCTTCCAAACATAAGACAGAGCTAAGATGTTGGACAACAATGGCATATAGGTCAGGAGGGAAGATTGGAGTTAGGGCAAGCTCAAGTCCTTGAGTGGTTTGGGCAGAATAGAACAAATGCTAGCCTGAGAGTTTAAGTTACACATGTATGTTAAATTTCCAAGTCAAATAAAAGAACAGACATCGAGTGTAAAACTGCTCAATCAGAAGAACGTAAGGAACAAGTCCTATGCTGTCTCATCACAAATGTTATGAATCACTGAAAAAACAATCAGAGTCTTTATATTTACTTAAAATCATCATCTTTGAATACTGTCTTTTTAAATGTTGCTTGAAATCAATTGGCATGAGTTAAGTTGTTCATACTAAAAATAAGAAGGTCTTTTTTTTCTTTATTTTTATGACTTAAAAAATGCCTAGGACTCAAACAATGTTTCCTAAATGGTGGTCTGTAAAATTCTGGCTTCCTGAGATGCTAAGCCCCAAGGAAAAGGATTCATGGTCCAGCAGCTTGAGGGGTGCTGCGCAGCAGGCCCTCACCTGGAGACTCACAAAGCTCTAAGGCTCTAAGAAGACTTAAAGACTTACACTTAGTAAGGAAATCTCAATGCCTTGATCAACGCCAGTATTTTCCAAACATCCCCGCCCCGCCCCCCCCACCCCGACCACTCCATGAAATACAGTAACACTCCATGAAACCACTCAGGGAACCTCTAGATTAAACCTTCTTGTTGGAGCTAGGTGTCTCAGACTGAAAATCCACCAAAAACACAAAATGTGGACTCAGTTCTTTCAGGTCAATGACAAACCTATTTTAAAGGGTTGAAACTTTGACCTCAAGCAATTTGAAACAGCAATATCAGCCACTTGCACAAGCTCTCAATTACACCCCTTAGCACCCGTACATACCAAACACTGCCTCTGTGTCCCCAAACACACACACACACAGAACTTCTCTCCTGTAGTCTCCTAACTGCAGAGACAGCCTGCCAACACCCACAGTCTCATGCCTCCTGCCATTCCAACCCCTGAATGACCAATGCTGGCTTTGTCACCTTGGGTATTCCCATTTCTTCACTGCTCACCCACCATCTTCCTTCCCTCCAGTTTGGTTTTGGAGAAGTTGGAATCCACCTGCCAATGCAGGGGACACGGGTTCGAGCCCTGGTCCGGGAAGAGCCCATGTGCCGCGGAGCAACTAAGCCCGTGCGCCACAACTACTGAGCCCGTGCTCTAGAGCCCACATGCCACAACTACTGAAGCCCAAGCGCCTAGAGCCCGTGCTCCGCAACAAGAGAAGCCACCGCGATGAGAAGCCCGTGCACCACAACTAGAAAAAGCCCACATGCAGCAATGAAGACCCAAGGCAGCCAAAAATTAATTAATTTATTTTTATTTTTATTTTTAAAGGTGCCCCAGGACAAGTCACTTCCTTTCCCTATCAGGGCCTCACTTCTCCCAGTGGTCTAAGGACGGGGTGGATGACATAGCCTCTGAGCTCCTTCTACTCTGATTGTGCATCTGTAAAAGGAAGGGATGGAAGAAGACGATTCCTACTTTTCATCCCCCTCAGACATCCTCTGCTCTCAGAGACCACCTCACTTCACTCTCTCTCAGAGAAGGCAACTGTAGCCCAGAGAGGTAAAGCAACTTGCCCAAGGCTACACAGCTAGTAAGTAGCAGAGCAGGGACCAGACCTGCCTTGGCCCTGAGTCCCAGCTCATATGCACATGTTTGCACATGTATACGGTACGTGCACGTGTGAGTGCATATATGTGAATACATGACAAGGTAGCGTATTCTGAAGTTTCTTTTTGGAATGTGGTATTTCCAAAGGCATCCATGCATGTGAGAGGTGTCGTGCAGCTGGCCTTGGATGTCAGGCAGGAAAGGCAGCTGTGGGGGAGGTAAGAGCTACAGGAATGCTATAAAGAATCACAGCTTCCTCCTCCTCCCCAGCCCCTCCATCACAGGGGCTCCGGCTCCTTGCCTAGCCAGATGTGCCTACCTCCAGCCAACCCGACCCCACGAGAGGCTTCCTGCTTCCAGGTCAGAAGCACCAAACAGGCAGACTTGATCTCAGGAGGATCAGAAGTGGTTTCTCTCCCAGGATCCAGTCGGGTTCCAGCCAGTCAGTGCTCGTGACAACCTCCAGGTGGAGATAGAGGGATGCTCCAGGGACAAGGCTGGGCCCCGTCTGGTCTGCTGTCTCCATCGAAGGGTCCCCAGCTTCCTGGGACCACAGCTGCTCACGCACTCAATTATTCACTGTACCTTTGTGTGCTCCGCTGCTGAGCGTGAGACCTCCGAGTGGTTACTGTACAAGGTACCCAGCGAGGTACCTGACTGGGGCACAGCCAGCCACTGAATCCTGCCTGACTTAGCCTACTAGCCTAGCACAGCCATCGGCCTTTTGTTACCACAACTCTCAGTTGATCAGCTGGATTTTTCGGCCTAAAGCACACTGTCACACTTGCTGGATTCTGTCTTCATACCCCTGCAGCTCCTCCCCTGCCATTCCACTCGGCACCTCTTGATTTCTTGATTGAGTGTGTGTGTGTGTGTGTGTGTGTGTGTGTGTGTGTAGACCCCTTTGGCAGAGGAGAGAAGACGCAGGAGAGGGGAGGATGCTGGGAGCAGCCAGTGGGGGCGTCTGGCCAGAACCCAGCTTTGCTTCAGCTCAGGCACAGCCCTGTGTGTGTGTGTGTGTGACTGTGTCTGTGTCTCTGTCTGTGTGTGTGCGTGTCTGTGTGTCTACAAATGTTGGGGGAGTGGGAATTGTCAGTGGCTGATCTGCTGCAACAGGAAGAGGGAATGCTGAGTATCTTCAGATTCCTAATTTCAAAGTCAGTCCAATCTTTCCAGAAATGTCACTCCAGCCGTGGGGAGAAAATCCAGGGACTCAGATCACATAAGCTCCCTCCTTCTCACCCCAAGGGGTAGGTGGAGCACACTGCCCCTCCCATCCCCAGGGAGAGGTCCTTCCGGTTTCCTTGACACCGGCCCCACCCACGGTCACACCCACCACCACCCATACCCCAGAGTGAGGGCAAGATCCATCCCAGCCCCTGAGTCTGCGTCCCAGCCCAAAGGGGCTGGGGGGAGTCATCTCTCGCGATCCCACAGGAGGTGGGAGGAGGTTGGGCTGATCAAGAGGCAGGGGATTCGGAAGCCCTGCTCCAGTTCTGTCGGTTTGGACGGGAGGCTTTACAGGGCGTGGATGGGTGGTGTTAATTCACAAAAGAGAGAGAGAGACTGGAAGGCTGTGCCCCCACTGGTTTCAAACTGGCCACCCAGCAGAATCCCTGTGACGTTTTAAACGCTGCAGATGTGCCGAGCAAACCACTGACCAATGAAACTGAAACTCCAGGTGTGAAGCCCAAGAATCTGTATTAGAAGAAAACTCCCCCAGGTGATTCAGATGCACAAGCAGCATTTAAAGGCAGTGATATAACCCGACATCAGGAACCTCTTGAGATGACGCAACAAGAAGCAATACAGTATGACCAATGAAGTATTCTCGCCAAAATGTCTAACCTGAATCCCATGAGCACACAATCTGACAACTCCAGTCGTAGGACATTCTACAACACAACCTGCCTGGACTCTTCAAAAAAGTCAATATCATGAAAATGTTGAAGGCAAGGAAGATGGGCTGTTTGAGATGAAAAGACACTAACAGCATAACAACTCAACACGTTGCATAGCACTTAGGTTTAAAACACACACAAACACACGCACACACAAATATAAAAGACGTTTTGAAGACAATTGAAGAAAATTGAAACTTTGAATATAGGTTAGATGATATTGTAAAATTGTTGATTATTTTTCATCTGTGATGAGGATGTTGTGGCTGTGTAGAAGATTTTTACTTTTACGAAATGCCTGCTAAATATTTGAAAGTGAAATGTTATCATTTCTGCACACACACAAAAATGTAGAGAACAGGATCTGAGGGAAATACGGCAGGTGGTAATAACTGGTAAATCTAGTGAAAGGAATATAGGTATTCATTCTATCACTCTTTACAGTTTTCTACAGTTCTAACTTTTTTTTTTTTTTTTTTTTTTTTGCGGTACGCGGGCCTCTCACTGTTGTGGCCTCTCCCGTTGCGGAGCCCAGGCTCCGGACGCGCAGGCTCAGCGGCCACGGCTCACGGGCCCAGCCGCTCCGCGGCATGTGGGATCTTCCCGGACCGGGGCACGAACCCGCGTCCCCTGCATCGGCAGGCGGGCTCTCAACCACTGCGCCACCAGGGAAGCCCACATTTTTTTAATAAAACAAAAATCTTTGAATCTTGACATTGATTATTTATGAGTGGGGAGATTATACTTGGTTTTGGGTTTCTTGTTCCCACGCTCCACCCTTGGCTTTGCCAATATTTTGGCAATAAAACATAGGACACTTTCATAACTGGGACAAGGACTAATAAATTGTCATCTGTGGGTATAAAAAAATAAGTCTCACAAAGGCAGAAAAGCTGAACATCTCCTCTCTGGGCCTGGAAGCAGCTCAATGGTGTGGGAACTCTTGGTTCCCAAGGCAGCACCGGACGTCCCCCCTTCTGGCAGAAGAATGACAGGGCCGTGAGATATCTGGAGCACGGCGGCCAGGCCCTCAAGGCCTCCCTCAGCTGCAGAGGACACAGCAGTGTGGTCATGAGACTCCCTTACTGCCTGTCAGGCCACAGGCTCCTGTGAGGAAAGATTTCTCTCCACTGGGAGCAGAAGACACCAGTGTCCTCCTGGCCCCTGTGCTGGGGAAGCACAGACAGCAGAAGCCCTGCATGCAATCCAGAGACACAGGTCCTGCAAAGCACTGGCATGTAGAGCGGATGCAAGGCTTCCACCTGGAGGGTCTCTTCCTCTGGGGAAGGCAGGCCTCAGCCCGGCTCCCTCCACAGCGGAAGCCACTCTGTTATTCCCATCTCCATCCCATCCCAGCAGGAGTGTACACCAAGTGCTGGGCCCCATGCAGGCTGTGAGAGCACAGGGTGGGGCCTTTAGAGGACAAAGCAGTGATCCCCGCAGGGCGAGCAGGCAGCTGCAGACCTGCTGACACCACCTGCTCGTCTGTGCTCAACAGTGGGCTTCCAAGCAAATGCTTCTGTCCACAGCCTTAGTTCCTCTCCACATCTGTCTGCCTCACCAGTCCTGCCACAGGGACACAGACTGTAGCTGGCTGTTGCCCACAGCTGGAGGCTGAAGGCTGAAGGACGGAGGGAGGGAGGGAGGGAGGGAGGGAGGAGCTGCCCAGGGCTGAGCATCTTCAGTTTTTCAAAAGCTAGAGCTGCGAGCCCTTAAGTCTGAGGCTCAGAGGAGGAGGATCCCTTCTCCTCTCGCACAGAAGAGCATCCTTCCTGCTTTCCATCTGCAAGCTGGTCTCTCCTCCTAGAGGCTTAGAGAAGCATTTTGTTTGGAGGACTCAGGATTTGAACCCAGGCAACCTGATCCACGAATCTAAGCACTTCATATGTCAAACTGCCTTCTGCAGAGAAATTTTCCAAAGAAATTCCACTTGGACCCCAGGCCTCTAGCGGGTTCAACAAAGGCCTCTCTCCAGGAGCTGAAGTTTTATCCCACCCCATCTTCAGGCTGAGTTTTGGCAGCCCAAACTTCTCTTCTCCTCTCCCTGAGAAGAACACTAGGAGAATATTCCACCCTCTGTGTCAGTGTGTCCACACTTAGCCTGGACTAAAAGGTGGGCCTCGGACCAGCCAGTCATAGCTGACACTTCCAGATGTGCTATGGCCTCCAGCCCCCAAAGCAGCTCTACAGCCTCAGATACCAGGGGCTGGGGGACTCAGTGCTCCAGGCAACAGCCAGAAAGTTGTAGCTTCCCTGAAGGCCCTGAGCCAAGCCCCCCCTAATCTTTTCCAAGAAAATTGTTTGCAACACGGTGATATCACCCACCAGGGGGCAGCAGACCCTCATGAAAAGAAACTCCTAAAAGGAAAGGAATTTCAACCTTCAGGGGCCGTTACCAAGGATTCTGACAGCCCACAGAGGACTCAGGCGCTTGTCACAACAGGGGTCAGAGTCCAGTGAAGCTTTCTATTCGGTTAGGGCTTCATGGATGTCAAACTTCCCCATATGTCACCTCATCTGAACTATACAATGGTCCAGAGGCAATGAAGCATCAACATCTCTATGGGACAGATCAGAAAACAAGGCTCAGAAAGGTTAGGTTTAGGTGACATGGCCGAGTCAGAGGGCTGGTTATTTATCAGATCGGGAAACTGGATGCCGGCAGCCTGACGCCACATTCAATGCACACCCCACGCCTGTTAACAGTCATCACAGCTAGGATTTCCCGATGGCTGACCACACGTACATTTCCTCTCGTAAGCATCACAACAACCTATGAGGCATGCTCTCTAATTATCCCCACTTTACAGACAAGGAATGGGAGGTGGAGGAAATGAAGTAACTTGCACAATTAATAAAGAGGGTAGCTAGGATTTGATCTTGGGTTTGTCTGACCCAATAATCCACTAACACCTGCTGCGTCCCTATTGTCACTTGCAGTCAGCAGCCATTTGTTGAGCTGCACTTGTGGTAAGTACTGTGCTAGTCATCAGTGATGCAGCATTCAATCTAGGAAAACCTAAGGCATGGGTGCCACAGGAAACCCAGCAAGGCGAGTACTATTAGCCCTGTTTTATAGATGAGGAGGCAACAGGGCCTAGAAAGGTTCATGAACTTGCCTGAGGCCACAAGATAATGCATGATGGATCAGGGTTTTGCACCCAGGCCATTTGCTACACCTGCTGCTTTCTTACACCTCCCAGCACCAAATTTGCTGAGCCAAAATATCAGAAATAGGAAGTGTTCCAAAACACATGGGAAATTCAATTGTGGTGGACATCTCATCGGATCTCTGGGGTCATCCATGCTCAACCCACAGCCCAGCCTCCTGCCAGGCAAGCCCCTTCTCACTCACAGAAACTTCTTCCCCTTCCCATCACCAAGTCAGGCTTTTCTCCTTCTGGAATGACCCAGAAAAATAAAGGCAGACCATTTTGCATACTTAGGACCCTTGATGAATAGCTTCTGTTGAGGGTTGAATGAGCATACCCATGACCCTCTTCTGTCTGCACCCCACTACCACCAAGAGGCACAGGTAAGGGCAGTTTCTGGCATCAGATACAATGCCAGGGGCACACAGGTGTTCTCCTCCTTGGGTCTAAGAGCCCCCTTAAAGCAATACTTAGATTGGAAATGAATCATTAATTTTACATACCAAGCTCAAACAATTGTAACGGGGTCATATATGATAAATTAGTATTGTCATTGGAAATACAAAATATTTCCATTTCATTGTATAAATCGATATCACTTATATAGTCATTGTAAGCTTCTCTTACAATAGCTAGATCAATACAGGATTTCATAAGTTCTTTTTTTAATTTTTCTGGACTGGCTTATTATAATGAAAACTGAAAATAGCAATATGTTGGTTTATTTGTTCAAATTTCTCTCTGATCAAGATAATACTTTAATCTAGAATGGCCAGAAAATAGTCTATAGAAACCAGTTTCCAGATTGTATATATATATGAATCTTCTCCTTCATGCAAACGTTTTTGTTTTCATTGTTTGAATTCACTTATATTTTACTGGAATTGTACTTTTGTTGCATATTTATCATGCAGCTTTTCTTTTTTTGAGAATAACACTTTCCTCTAAACTTTTAAATACTTTTTAAGAATTATTTTAAAAATGAAATAACTAAACTTTAAATGGTTCAGGGCTTTGTTTTTATAAATCTTTGATAACACTATTTATAGCAAACAAAAGTTCATAACAAATAACTGAATGGTGAAAATTCAAAATTAATTTAACTTTCTGCCAAAGGCCAATATTTGCTCTTTATTTGAGGATCTTATATTGTTCTGCTTAATTCTACTAATGTAGTTCATATCCTGTCTAGATTAAATCTAGTTGCTTTAACAGCATTTCATTAGAATTCCCATTGTAGAGCTAAGAGAGTTTGTAAAGTCAGATTTGGTATGTGTTTCATCAAGATGTTCCACCTTTGGGCAATAACAATAAAATATTTTGAAAACAATGTATATAATCTTTACGTTGTTCTAAGGAATGCCATTGCTATCAGCACTGCTGAAGCTATGCTTGTCTTTGTTAAAATTCAAAATAATCTTTAGAGAATGCTTCTATATTTTCAGCTAAATTTCTAAACTGTTTACCTTTTTCTTTAACAACCATGTTAGCATAATTATCATAGGCTTACCCTCAACAATCTTTCAAATAAGTGGCTAAAATTTAAAGCTATGTCTTCAGTTAAGACAAACCCTGCATATTTCACAACAGATGTAAAACCAATAAGTCTCATTAATTTTATGTTTCTTGTTTTCTTCTGATAGTCTAGCGATGAGTATCATAAATGTAGGTTATTCAAGATGACTTTTGACTCTGCTACAATTTAGTTGAACTAATATTTTCTATTTTTAAAATTATGTATGTTTTCTCAACAAAATATTAGCAAACTGAATCCAACAACACATAAAAAAGATCCTACACCACGATCAAGTTGGAGTCATCCCAGGCTCACAAGGATGGTTCAACATACACAAATCAATCAATGTGATACACCACATCAACAAGAGAAAAGGCAAAAACCACATGATCATCTCAATAGATGCAGAAAAGGCATTTGATAAAATTCAACATCCATTCATGATTTAAAAAACTCTTACCAAAGTGGGTATAGAGGAACGATATCTCAACATAATAAAAGCTATTTATGAAAAACCCACAGCCAACATAATACTCAATGGTGAAAACCTGAAAGCCTTTCGCTAAAATCTGGAACAAGACAAGGATACCCACTCTCACCACTTCTACTCAACACAGTATTGGAAGTCCTAGCCACAGCAATCAGACAAGAAAAAGAAATAAAAGATATCCAAATCAGAAGAGAAGAGGTAAAATTGTCATTATGTGAAGATGACATGACAGTATACATAGAAAACCCTAAACACTCCACACAAAAACTACTAGAACTAATATATGAATTCAGCAAGGTAGCAGGATACAAGATTAACATACAGAAATCTGTTGCATTTCTTTACACTAACAATGAAATATCAGAAAGTGAAAGTTAAAAAAAAATCCCTTTTAAAATAACATCAAAAAAAATAAAATACTTAGGAATGAACCTGACCAAGGAGGTGAAAGACTTATATGCTGAGAACTGTAAAACATTGATAAAGGAAATTGAAGATGATTCAAAGAAATGGAAAGATATTCCATGTTCTTGGACTATAAGAATTAATATTGTTAAAGTGGCATACTACCCAAAGCAATCTACAGATTTAAGGTGATCCCTACCAAATTACCCATGACATTTTGCATAGAACTAGAACAAATAATTCTAAAACTTATATGGAATGATAAAAACCCAGAATTGCCAAAGCAATCCTGTGGAAAAAGAACAAAGCTGGAGGCATAACCCTCCCAGACTTCAGACAATGCTACAAAGGTACAGTAATCAAAACAGTGTGGTATTGGCACAAAAATAGATATATGGATCAATGAAACAGAACAGAGAGCTCAGAAATAAACCCACACACTTACAGTCAATTAATCTTCAACAAACGAGGCAAGAATATACAATGGAGAAAAGACAGTCTCTTCAACAAATGGTGTTCAGAAAGCTACACAGCCTCATGTAAATCAGTGAAGTTAGAACACTCCCCCACACTATACACAAAAATAAACTCAAAATTGTTTTAAGAGTTAAATATAAGACAGGACACATAAAACTCCTAGAAGAGAACATAGGCAAAACATTCTCTGACATAAATTGTAGCAATGTTTTCTTAGGTCAGTCACCCAAGGTAATAGAAATAAAAGCAAAAATAAACAAATGGCTTTTGCACAGCAAAGAAAAACACAAACAAAATGAAAAGAGAACCTACCAAAAATAGGAGAAAATATTTGCAAATGATGCACCTGACAAGGGCTTAATTTCCCAAAAACACAAACAGTTCATATATCTCAATAACAAAAAAAACCAAACAACCCAATCAAAAAATGGGCAGAAGATCTAAATAGACATTTCTCCAAAGAAGACATACAGATGGCCAATATGCACATGAAAAGATGCTCAACATCACTAATTATTAGAGAAATGCAAATCAAAACTACAATGAGATATCACCTCACACCAGTCAGAATGGCCATCATCAAAAAAATCTAGAAACAATAAATGCTGGAGAGGGTGTGGAGAAAAGGGAACACTCTTGCACTGTTGGTGGGAATATAAATTGATACAGCCACTATGGAGAACAGTATGGAGGTTCCTTAAAAAACTACAAATAGGGCTTCCCTGGTGGTGCAATGGTTGAGAGTCCGCCTGCCAATGCAGGGGCAACGGGTTTGTGCCCCAGTCCGGGAGGATCCCACATGCCGTGGAGCGGCTGGGCATGTGAGCCACGGCTGCTGAGCCTGCACGTCCGGAGCCTGTGCTCTGCAATGGGAGAGGCCACAGCAGTGAGAGGCCTGCATACCGCAAAAAAAAAAACTACAAATAGAACTACCATATGACCCAGCAATCCCACTACTGGGCATATACCCTGAGAAAACCATAATTCAAAAAGAGTCATGTACCAAAATGCTCATTGCAGCTCTATTTACAATAGCCAGGACATGGAAGCAACCTAAGTGTCCATCAACAGATGAATGGATAAAGAAGATGCGGCACATATATACAATGGAATATTACTCAGCCATAAAAAGAAATGAAACTGAGTTATTTGTAGTGAGGTGGATGGACCTGGAGTCTGTCATGCAGAGTGAAGTAAGTCAGAAGGAGAAAAACAAATACCATATGCTAACATATATATATGGAATCTCAGAAAAAAGAAATGTCATGAAGAGCCTAGGGGTTGGACAGGAATAAAACACAGACCTACTAGAACATGGACTTGAGGATATGGGGAGGGGGAAGGGTAAGCTGGGACAAAGTGAGAGATTGGCATGGACATATATACACTATCAAACGTAGGGTGGATAGCTAGTGGGAAGCAGCCGCATGGCACAGGGAGATCAGCTAGGTGGTTTGTGACCACCTAGAGGGGTGGGAGGGAGGGAGATGCAAGAGGAAAGAGATATGGGAACATATGTATATGTATAACTGATTCACTTTGTTGTAAAGCAGAAACTAACACACCATTGTAAAGCAATTATACTCCAATAAAGATGTTAAAAAAAAAAAAAAAAACTACAATAGGTACCACCTCACACCAGTCAGAATGGCCATCATTTAAAAATCTACAAAGAGATGCTGTAGAGGGTGTGGAGAAAAGGGAACCCTCCTACACTGTTGGTGGAAAGGTAAATTGGTGCAGCCACTATGAAAAACAGTATGGAGGTTCCTTAAAAAACTAAAAATAGAGTTTCCATATGATCTAGCAATCCAATTTCTAAGTATATATCCAGAGAAAAGTATAATTTGAAAAGATACATGCACCCCAATGTTCATAGCAGCACTATTTACAATAGCCAAGACATGGAAGCAACCTAAATGTCCATTGACAGATGAATGAATAAAGATGTGGTGTATCTAGACACAATGGAATACCACTCAGCCATAAAAAAGAATGAAATAATGTCATTTGCAGCAACATGGATGGACCTAGAGATTACCATACTAAGTGAAGTAAGTCAGAAAGAGAAAGACAAATATCATATATCACTTATATGTGGAATCTAAAATATGACACAAATGAACTTATTTGTGAAACAGAAACAGACTCACAGACATAGAGAACAGACTTGTGATTACCAAGTGCAAAAGGGGATGGGGAGGGATAAATTAGGAGTTTGGGATTAGCAGATACAAACTACTACATATAAAATAGATAAACAACAAGGTCTTACTATATAGCACAGGGAACTACATTTAATACCCTGTAATAAACCATAATGGGAAAAAATATGAAAAAGAATATATATATATTATATTATCATATATAATGTATGTTCTTATCATTTTATTATCCATTGATTTAATAATCTCTTTTTAATCCTCCATTGTCAATAATGATCATTTGATTCTTTTTAAAATCTTTCATATTTGATCAGTCTAACAGAAAATTTTTAAATCATTTATATAAAACCCAGACAACTTTCCATTGTTTTCCATGCTGTTACTGTACTGTTACCATGAAAAGCATCATTTTGTCTGGCTAAATATTGGACACATAAATATTTTTCTTTTAAAAATATCACACCAATGTTCTGTGTTGGTGTTGACTTGTCTTTGTCAAGTACTGTTAATTGTTTGCTGCTTATTCACCGTTTTTTCCCCTCAAACAATTGCTTATGTGATTTTTGTGTGTGTGTACAAGTGGTTTTCCTCTTCTTCTTTACCCAAAGCTAAACTTCAAGATTGATTGTAATTGGTACAGAATGAATGAACAAAATATGGTCTTTGAATTTAACATATAAAAGCCAGTTTCTGGGGCTTCCCTGGTGGTGCAGTGGTTGAGAATCCGCCTGCCGATGCAGGCGACACGGGTTCGTGCCCCGGTCCGGGAGGATCCCACATGCCGCGGAGCAGCTGGGCCCGTGAGCCATGGCCGCTGAGCCTGCGCATCCGGAGCCTGTGCTCCGCAATGGGAGAGGCCACTACAGTAAGAGGCCCGCGTACCGAAAGAAAAAAAAAAAAGCCAGTTTCTGTAATTTCTTCCTCCAAACAAAAGAATGTTGGTATAAAATGAAATATTAAATTATCTTGCCATGTTCACCCAAACAAAATTTGTAGCCATTCATCTGGATGGGACTGTGTTTTCAGGAAATACCCGCCTGTGATGAGGAAGAAGTGATAGGCCATTTCCCAGAGTCAGCCTCCCAAAAGCACAGTAAAGCCCCCAAGATTTCCATTCATCATTGTCCTCCCATTGGGCTAATTTCATCAAGGTACTTTTCTTCATATCTCCTAGGCAGGCATAAATTGCATCTATGTCTTCTGAGTTGTAAATCTGATATGAATAATTCCCCTTTACTTTCTCATTGTTTAGATTACTAATTAAATCTTCATTAGGTAAATAATTTGTAAGGTTCTGTGTAAAAACTTTAGATGGACTGGTCCAACAAAAGCCTACTCACTTTAGTTATTTCTGCAGTTTTTGAAGATTTAAGCAGATCATCTCTTGGGCAATTTTCTGTTTCTTTTCAGCTTCCGAGCTTTGCTTTTCTATTTTATATTTTTATCACAATCTTTTTTTTTTTGGTACTTTATTTATTTTTTTTTTAACATCTTTATTGGAGTATAATTGTTTTACAATAGTGTGTTAGTTTTTCCTTTACAACAAACTGAATCAGTTATACATATACATATGTTCCCATATCTCTTCCCTCTTGCATCACCCTCTCTCCCACCCTCCCTATCCCACCCCTCTAGGTGGTCACAAAGCACAGAGGTGATCTCCCTGTGCTATGCAGCAGCTTCCCACTAGCTATCTAATTTACATTTGTTTTTATCACAATCTTGACTTGTATTCATTCTAGTCATTCTCAATGATAAAAAGATTAATATAAAATGTGATTCTATTTAAATTTGCCTCATTTGAGTCCCATCAAAACTGTGAAATAATGAAAAAGTAAAATTATGTTCACCTATATTTTAAATTTATTTTAATAATATTTCAATATTGATAATTATCCATTCTAATTTAATGGTAAAATACAAATTATAATTAACGAATATAAAATTTTAAATAATGATGACATTTTTTATTTTCTGAATATTTAACTTGATTATATTTAGACTTTTTATACAAGTAAAGTATCCTTTATTTTTATTTATTTATTTATTTTGTGTGTGTGTGTGGTACGCGGGCCTCTCACTGTTGTGGCCTCTCCCGTTGCGGAGCACAGGCTCCGGACGCGCAGGTTCAGCGGCCATGGCTCACGGGCCCAGCCGCTCCGTGGCATGTGGGATCTTCCCGGACCGGGGCACGAACCTGTGTCCCCTGCATCAGCAGGCGGATTCTCAACCACTGCGCCACCAGGGAAGCCCCCTTTATTTTTAAATTGCAATAAAGCATTGAAATTCTAGCATCCAAAGTCTATCTGATTGCTGCTCTTGTAAAAAATAGGTGTTATGCCTCATCTGTGTTATATCTAGGTGTACATATAGACAAAACTAAGAGTAATATGAATTGTTTAGGTTGCAAATGTTCCTCAGACATTGTTGCAAATATTAATATCATGCTAATTCCTGGTATCTCCAGCACCAGAAACTGGAAATGAAAGAGAAGCAAGAAAATGGATACTTAGTACTTCTGGAAAATGATACTTGGTAAGATAGCATTTATGCTATCTGAGATGAATGTTTTCACAAGTTAATTAGTTTTTTCCCCACCAAAGGGCTTCTTCCACCAAAATCCTCCTTGCACTTCGAAGCAGTGCTCTTCTCTGATATTGGTGGCAACACAATCCCCCCCAAACCTTCCTCACATCAAAACACAGCCACCTTTCATTCCAAGGACTTACCATGAGGGACAAATGGAGAAGCATTTGCTGGAGCCTGCATGGTGTCAGAGAGCAAAGGCCTGGAGATGCAGGTCACACCGTGCCAATGTTAAGTGCCACACCCAAGTGACGGCTTTCTGTGTGTTTATAACACGTGGGGCCCTTCTGCCCTGGCCCAGCGGTCTTAAGTCTCACCCTAGCCCCTGGCCTCACCACCCCCAGGAGAAAGTCACTCCCTTACCTTGCTCTGGAGAGCCCTGGATTCATCCCTCCTCACCCTAACACAACATTCTTCAAGACACCCTTCCTGGGAGTCTGTGGATCCACCAGAAAATCCATCCTATCCCCGGCCTGACTCTCTGCCCTGCTTTGCCTCATGAATATTCTCTCTTCAATATCATGCAAGATATTGTCACTTCCTCAAGGTTCTGCATTTCTGCCTAATGGCATCAGCCCAAGGAACATATTCAGACTGACACCCAGACAGGCTAACAATGTGATTACTCTTCAAATCAACATTTTGGGAGTTTTGTGTGTTTGTTTGTTTGTTTTTTAATATTTGGAAGCAGTATAGCAGAGGGGTTAATTGTTAGAACTCCGCAGTCCTGCCTCCTAGGTTGGCATTCCAGCTCTGACACTTAAAAGCTGCATGACCTGAAGTCAGATTACTTATCCTTTCTGAACCTTAATCTTCCCCTCTGTAGTATGGGAATAATAATAACTACTTCACAGCATTGTTGTGGGCCATTTATGAATTGACATGGAAAACACCTGGCACATAGTAAGTATGCCATTGCTTTGTTATTCTTTTCGTTATTTGTTTAACATTTGGTTACACGTTTATTTTACATTAATAAAAATATTATACCTCTTTCTTCAGGATTAAGACAAGATATATATCACAGGTAATGCTCCAAACCAAAAAATTTAGTAGAGGGGTACATATTAAAGCAGTTTGAATTTACATAATATAATCAATCATTTGTAACTAGCAGACATATCTGGCCAACTTGTCTCAGAATTATAGCAGCTGTAAAAGTCAGCATCAAGCAACTATCAATGGCTAGACTCAGGGTTTAAAGTGCCATGCAAATAAAATATTATATTTGCATATGTAGGAACCTGAGTGTGATACTGTGATTTATAATAAGAAATACACGTAACTGGCCCTTTTCATGGTTCCTGGTACAGAGCTCCTAAAACCCTTGTAATATCCAAAATGATAAGAGCAATAAACGTGCCTTGATATTTATAACAAACCCCTTTCAACCACACTAGAGTTTCTGTTAATGAGGTGACTTTTCAAAAGCACCTGATGTTAGCGCTGGTTGCCATGGGAACCAACCTTGTGATTTGAGGATTGGACCTTTTAGTTCCACTGCCCTGACCTCTGGGGAGGGGGAGAGGGGCTTGGAGATTGAGTTCAACCACCAATGCCCAATGATTTACTCAGTCGTACCTCCTAACGAAGCCTCCATAAACACCCAAAGGACAGGATTTAGAGAGCTTCTGGGTTGGTGAACACGTGGAGGTTTGGCGACGGTGGCATACTCAAAGGGGACACAGAAGCTCCGTGCCCCTTCCCACATACCTTGCCCTATGCATCTCTTCCATCTGCCTGTTCCTAAGTTATGTTCTTTTATAATCAACCGATAATCTAGTAAGTAAAATATTTCTCTGAATTCTGTGAGCTGCTCTAACAAATTAAGCGAACCCAAGGAGGGGGCTGCTGGAACCTCCGATCTATAGCTGGTAGGTCAGAGGCACAGAGGACAACCTAGATGTTCACTTGGCATCTGAAGGGGGTGAAGAGACAGTCTTGCAGGACTGAGCCCTTAACCTGGGGGTAGTGTATCCACGTAAATAGTGTCAGAACTGAGTTGAACTGTAGGACACCCCACACATTAGAACTGGGAGCAGAATTATACTGAGTTAATGGGGAGCCATATTTCTGATGTGATGTCTGGATGTCCCCTAAAGACTGATACTCAAGCTGGCCAAGACCACCAGCCCCTCCGTCTGCCCCAGGTCCCGGTTTCTCTCAGGTCCTGCCCTCTGCAGCCACTGCCCACGACCCGGGGGGTCGTGGGACACGGATCACCTCAGCACCCCCCAACAGCCTATGTCCACCTGGGACCCATCACTAAACCCCCATTTCGAGTATTATTTCCATCTGGGTTTGCTTCAGTTGGTTGTTGTTTTTTCCAGACTTACTCTGAAACTACTAAGAACACATCCTTACAGGCTTGCCATATTGAATACCTTAAACATTCAGGAACATTCAAACATGCTTCCAAGGAAAAAAAACCTGTTCCCTCAGCATGTCATGTGTCCCAGTGCTGGGCTCTGTCTCCACAGGATGCCAAATAGGTCAGAGGCATCTATTTAGTGAAACAAAAACCAGTCAAACTGGTTGTTTGGCATCATGTGAGGCAAAGCACAAATAAACTAGAAAACAGATGGC
Organism: Kogia breviceps; assembly: GCF_026419965.1. Classification (NCBI taxonomy): domain Eukaryota; kingdom Metazoa; phylum Chordata; class Mammalia; order Artiodactyla; family Physeteridae; genus Kogia; species Kogia breviceps. Next base: position 69,716,964 of record NC_081320.1, on the reverse strand, counting down.
GACCAAAAGAGAGAGAGGCGGCACGTTTGCAAAAGCTGTGTGTCCTGTTCTGTAAATTGTGAGGGGCATGAGGCACCTTAAAACCTCCAGGTAGTCTGACCAGTTTCCCCATCAAGCTGATGATGGTTTGCAACCAGAGAAGCCCTTCAAAGGCTTGAGAATGCTCGCGCAGTAGGAAAAGATTCTCTCTGGGTGATTACCTGGGAAGAAATTGTCAGCATCTTCATCTTTGTCCCAGATTTGGAGCCTAAAGGGGGATCTACTGTTTGAGATTTTTGATATTTTATGGAAACCCTGGACAGCCAGGGGCATCTGTCAGATGCTTTTCCCCACATGCAGCTAACTACTGAAAGGGGGCCCTAATGTGTGTGTCTTGCTGTCCATTGGTAGCCTTTGGCCTTTGTCTCCTCTCTCCTTCTCGCTGTTTCCCCCACTTTAGTACCAGACATCACTCCTCCAAATGATATATATGGTTGATAAATTCGCACATTGTTTCTCTGCAAAAGAATTATGTTTCTCCTTATGATAAATGTAAAAAAAGATTTGTACAACGTATCGATCTTTTCAGCAACTTGCAGTTCTTGAATACTGCTTTTTTTAATAGTTTTCATGTTCCAAGAGGCAATACCATCCCTAATCATAAATTTGACTTACGTTCAATTTACTCCTCCCAGATTTATTTCAAAGGATTTTTGAACAACTGACATAACTTTCTGCTTGTTAATTTTCCATTAAAAAAAACTGTAGCTAGCTTGAGTTTGGTCTTCTAAAGCTTCATATTCTGAACATAAATCCAACTGCTTACGGTGAATATTATACATCCTCCTGTTGTGTTTGGGTGTCTCTATCATAAAGACAATCTTACTAAAACTACAAAATAATATCACTACCATGCTTAAATCTACTGATTTGGAACTGGCATGGAATTGCTATTCAAACAGACTGCACAGATTGGCCCTCAATTTTCTCATACGGAAAGTGATCAGATTCATTATAATTTCAAGACAGCCTCTAAGGTTCTTTCCTGCTCAAACTTCCATTTATTGTTAGTTACTCTCACAGGACAAAGGCAGCAGGAATCTGCCAGAGGTCAGAGAAATCACTGAACCAAGGGAGGGAAGTAGGGCAAAAAGGAAGCTGTCCCAGATCCAGGTAAGAATGATGTCTGGTCCTGGGTGAGCACCAGCTGGGGAAAGATGCTGCTCTCCTATCTGCTCTTTACAGCCACAAATGCCACCACACATGCACAAACTACACACACATACACACACACACACACACATACACCACAAGCACCCACTCAAAGAGTTGGCTGAGACCCCTCCTCCTTAGTTTCCATTCTTGAGCCTGGATTTAGAAACTGCTAAGGAGGTGGGGGTTCAGCGTGGCCAGTGAGTAAGAAAACAGAAACAGGCTTTGTATGGAGGTCCCTCGGGAACTCACGCGAAGTCTTTTTAGGCCTAGACCGGTTTTCTGTTGTACGGGGCGAGGAAGAGCCAGGGTGATGCCTGGGGGTGGAAGTCTCAAGGAAGAAGTTGCCAGGGAGAACAGAAACTAAGGGGGTGGGTCAAGTTGGGGAGGCGGGCAGTACAGGATGGAGAGCCAATGAGCGCACTCAGGAGTCCAGAGTCGGAAGGATCTGCTGAGTTCTGCTCTGGGATGCCCTTTACCTAAACTCAGAGAGTCACCCCGGACCCAAAGGGAAGTTGCTGCCTGGACTGGCCAGAGCTGACCGTGGCCGAGTGGGTGGGAGATGGAGTTAGCTCACTTCCAGCCAGGCAGCCAGCATCCTCCTCTGCAGCCAGAGCTACAAACATCCCACAGATGACCCATTTCAATGAGAGCTTTTTAACACTAGGGTTCTCAAACCTTAAGACATTCTGCACCCTTCAATTTCTCAAAGTCAGTCTCATTCGGGCATTTCATAGAAGGTCAAGAAGTTTTGCCACCTACATCAGAGACAGGCAGCTTTCCTTCCCTCCTCTTCCCTTTGAAATGAAATCCAAACCCCAGTGGTTTCACTGATCGGGAGAGCGCTGTGCCACACACAACATCTGTAAGCAGTTAATTTTCCAAATGGGAGACAGTCACCACAGATGCAGACCTCTTAAAAATAAACACTAGAAAAATATTACTCCAGCAAAAATGCAAGCCTAGAATCCATGTGAGTGGGTGGGAGGGAGCTGGTGCTAGGACAGGATCCAGTTTGGGGAGATCAAAGCCGCATCCTAGCCTGCCCGGCTGTGCAAAAGTAAGGGAACTGGAACCACAGAACTTCAGCACAAAAAGGGACCTTTGGGGGGTACTGCAGCCTCAGTACAGATGGAGAAATTAAGATCTGGGGCAGGAAGTGGGTGCTTAAGCATGTCAGGACTGGAACCCAGGCTGAGAGCTTTGTGCTCTATTATAAACCTCATTTTTATTTGAATACTTCATCTTCTTCCTTTTCAGGAAAATAAAAGCCCTCTGACTTTTAACTATTACCTTTAACCCCTACTTTGGGGCCCATTTGGAGTGGGAGGGGGGCCTCCCGTCCTGAGAATGGGTGCTTCCTCCCCTCCACACACACTCTTCAGTGTGCCCTGCAGCTTCACCGGCAAGAGATGAGAAGCCAGGACCCTACAGCAGCCAAGGCGAGGCCCAGAACTTCACTAGGGCAGCTGCTTCTTACCCACCTTATGGAATGAGGCGGCCAAGCTTGAGCATCTCGTGTCCCGAGGCTGATAGAAAGCCAGGTCATCTTGACCATGAGGCGGGGGAACTGGGGGCAAGGCGGGCTGGAGATCCATCTGAGCCCACATCCTACCACAGCCATCCCTCTCCTCCTCCAACAGGAAAACTGGTGCCTCTGACCAGGAGTAAAACGAGGCACTGAGTAGATCCCCACAAAGTAGAACTGCCGCAGGCTTGCGTTCAGTACAATGCGGTTGTTTAGGGTTGAAATGGAACACAGGAAATTTGAGACACAGACGGTACAATGAAAAACTATATTGCTCCCGTCCAGGTGACAACCCCCCCGCCCCATAAGGCTAGCCTGGCGCACTATCTGCTATTAAAGCCTTATTGCTAGTTCATCCATCTTACTCCTACAGGATGGTGGTTTTCAGCAGCGAGGTTTCAAAAGGCAAAAGCTGAGTTCGAAAGAAAAAATGAAGGGAACGGATAAAAGAAAAGGATAGAAAGAAAGAACAGTGGGCAATGGGGGCTCTGGGAGAAGAGATGGGACACATCTGGGAAGCCACGTTGGTGGGGACAGTGGCGAGCCCAGACGTGGTGGCCACCAGGGGGCACTGCTGCCCCACCCATGGCCCTGGGGTAGGCAGAGACTCAAGGGGGGGTTCAGAACCTCTGGTGGGCTTCTGTCCCTCCCCCACCCCACTCTAACTCCCGGACTTTTCCTTAAGGCTTTGGGATCTCCCCTCCTGGACCCCTGGGGTTGTCTCAGAGGAGTCTGGAGGGACCCTCCCCTGTGAGCCTTTTCCTGAGAGGGAACAACCGTAGGTAGCCTGGCCAGGGCACTGTGAGGTTGATGGAGGTACTGGGTAGGGGGGGAAGAGGCCTCCTGGATTTGCACCCAGTTCTGTTACTCCCTCTGTTTGAGGCCAGGCCCTCACGGCAGGCAGCAGGGGTCCTCCCTGAATGCTCTGGAGCTCTGTTTTCCCAGTCCATCCAGGAGGGAAGAGCTCACCCTGGCTCTGCTTGTCAAGTAGCACACTCAGGGGGCACTGAGAAGGTAAGTCAGAGCGGCAGGTGTCCACCCACAGTGAACCCCGGGGGAGAGGTGGAGGGGCTCCCTGTGGCCAGCAGGGGCTGGGACTTGCACTTAGAAGCACAGAGTCTGAGGCCAGGCAGTGCATGTTCCTAGCACCATTTGCAGCAACCCCTGTTCCCCTCTGTCTGAGGCACGGCACCTGTTGTCTAGAATCCAAATTTACTCGCCTCTGGGCAGACACCCTGACAAATTCTATATCCTCCCTGGCTTCTCCATTTTCAGTTCTGCTCCTTAGACACCAAAAGCTCCCATCTCTACAACCTTCCTCATGTTACCTTTGCCAAGAGTGTGGCTTAGCAGATATTAGCTACACTGCAGGTCCACTGATATCCCTCAAGGAGATTTCAGGGAGACCTGGGCCTCCCAAGTCTAAATCACATCTCAGGATGGCACCTCCACAAACGTGGACATTCTTTCATTCATTAAAAGGCATTTATTGGTCTGCTCTTGGTTTTCTAGGGGCATGAAAGAGGCAGGCTTAAAGAACCAAGTGTGTTGGGACTCTGGGCTAATTGTTCCAACCTTGGAGGCCACTCCTGTGAAGATGCTCAGCCGTTCAAGGCAAGCTCAGGTGTGGTTCCTGCAGGTGACAATTGAGGGTCTGACCCTGCTCAGACAAGAGGAGACACCAGCAGAGTCCAGGCACTGATGGGACCCTGTGCTGTCCATCCCCAGTGGGACCCCACCCAGCAGACCTCTGTGCCTAGGGGAGGACCCCAGCCTCAAACTGAGTCTCAAGGACGAGAGGGCAAGGTCTAGAATACTAGATCAGACTATAGTCAGATTGTGAATTCGGGAATGGTTGCTGATGCCATTGCGGGATGGGGATGCATAAGAAATTCTGGAAGTCGGGGGCTGCCCAGGGAGCCGGCCTGCCTCTGACACACCCAATCCTCATTTGGATCTGAGCGCCTGGAGAGCAGGAAGAAGGCACCCAGGAGCCTCTGAGTCGTGCCTAAGCCTCTGGATCCCACATCTGAGGAACACAACTTACTATCAGCTTTGAGCGGTGGTAGCACCATCGCCTCTGAGGTTTAACCAAGGCACGATTGTTACTGATTGAAAACATGAGACCAAATTCCGGCCCCCTCCTCCCCCCAGTGGCAGGCTGAGACTCCACATCCATTTCCTGCCTTGGTCAGAATTGGCTGCAGAATAGGACATGCCTGCTGGTGGCTCCAGCCGGGAAAGGCTGAGGAAGATAACACAGAGACAGGCGGGAATGCCGAGGGGAATGAAGCATGACCTAAAGAGCTGATGCCCCTTCCATCCCATCCGAGTCCTCCTAGAACCCCAGGCACATGCTAAGGGACAGTGTAGGTAGTCCCTGATGTAAGCCCATCTCGTGACCAGGATGCCATAATGCCATGATGCTCTGGGGAAAGCCCAGCTCCCCAGCAGTTCCCCCACAGGAAGACGGGCTGTCCTTTCACAGCCACTCTCCTCCGGTCCTGTAGATAGCCAGCTCCATAGCTCACAGAAAATCAAAGATACACGGGATATTATTAGCTAAGAGAGATCCTAACAAAGCCCTCACATTTTACAATCAGGGTTCAGAGAGGTTAAGCAACCACACAGAGCTAGATCCAGTCTGCAGCTGTCAACCTCTGAGTCTTAATTGAGTGCTCTCTTTCTGATACCAGAATTTCCCATAAGGCCTCTGGAAGAGGTCAAGAAATCAGCAGCTCTGATCAAAATATTAAAATATCAGCTTCCAGGTTATGACAGGTGAGTAGTCAACGTGGTCATTTGCAAATAAACACACCACCTCACCATTTCACTTAGCATGGTCTTGAGGGCCACGCCTCATGGAGAGCCAGTACTCACACTGTTTCCCTCTCAGTCCCCTCCTCCAGAAAATGAAGCCACATCCCTGCCTCAGAGGAATGCCATCAGGTTGCCATGGTAAGACATACATGTAGTTTATGTCTCACCAATCCTGAAATCAGCTTGCAATCAAGAACAAGGAAGTAGCATAGGCCCCCAAATAGCCAGTGCAGACACCAAAATCCAGGTTCCAAAGGTCATGCGACGTGCTCACCAAAAGTCCCCTCAGATCCTTTTAACTCTTGCTTCATAAATAGTTCTAACAAGCTTACCTTTCAGGTTTTCTTTTGCTTGGGTTTGGGTTTTGTTATCATTATTACTTTTTCTTTTTTAATCCATGGAATATTAGAAGGAGCCAACAGATTAGACGAAACAACTGCTGGTGATATAGGTAGACTGAGAATTACCAAAGTGATAGTTAGCTGCGTGACACAGGGAAGCAAAACACACAGATAGGAGTTCCCAAAGCATAGAAACCTGCAGTTATTTTAGTGTAGAACTAAATAGCCAGGTACGTTTCTGAAGACCTGAAGGTATTACTATACGTCTGAATCATCAAAAAAAAAAAAAGAGTTCTTCCACCCATCTTTTGATTCCATGAATAACGGCCCAGCCTCACCCAGTTCAAAGGATTTTTACTCCTTATAAGCACATTCTCAGTCATTTTCAACCTCAAGAATGAGATTCCCCCTGTGTTAGTGCTTCCTCTTCAGACGCACTTTACACGCAACAGACAGATGCACCCGGCATTTCCACCACTTTAGAAGATAAGAATATAACTGTAAATTAGCATAAAGATTCTCCAGAGATTATGCACAGAAACCATACGTGCAGAATATGAGAGGATTGTCTAAAACACTTGAAGACAAACCATTTCCCAGCTCCCATAAGCAGTTAGGAAACCTCTATTTATCTACAAATAACCGACATGCTCCAGATAATCTTTCTTCCCTGTTTATTAAAGGAGGCCTTAGAAGCCTCTCTAGGCCACTGTTGAATGATCGGATGAATGGATGGATGGGTGGTAAATAAATAAACCTGGTGACAGAGCTGGAGTTATTCGAAAATAACAGATCACCTTTCTTTAAATATAGCCCAATGCAGACTTTCACTGATCCACACATTTCTCCCAGTGAATCTGCATCAGTAAGACCTGACCAATTTCATGTTTCTATGTTTTGGAGCATTTTTGCTGCTTATATTCTAGGCTGACATCCAACATTCAGATGAAAAGTCATGAATCCATCCATTTAGAAGTTCCTAAGTATCCAGCTGACCAGCATCAGTAGGTACAAGTGCTGTGTATCCATTCATTCAACAAATATTTATTAAGTGTCTGCGCCTTGCCTAGCTTTCTGCTAGACCCCGAAAAGCCCAAAGTGAGTAAGATTGATTATTCAGTCAACTTCACAAAACCACATCAGCTTGAAGCAGGAGGAAGAAAGCAACCGTGCACATGACCTGCTCCATGCCTAGCCCTGTTTTAGACACCTCCACGTGATACCAATTTTTGTTTCATGACAACCCTCGAAAGTAGGTATAACCCTTAAACAGACGAAGGAACTGAAACTCAGAGAGGTCAGGTAACTTGTTCAAGCCACACAGCCAGCAAGAGTCAGAGTGAGAACTGCAGCCCATTGCACAGCCCAATGTAGGGGCCCATGATGGGATGTAAAGAGCAGACTGGTTTGACTCTGCTGCTCCCTGCTGCCTCCCTTCGGGGACATGACCAGCTCTTCTGAGCCTTAGTTTCTCCATCTATCTAGAATGGGACCACAGTGCCTCCCTCAGAAGTCAGTTTTGGGAATCGAAGGAAATAATAGAGGTGCGGTCTCCTGGCTTTGGATCCCACACACATTAGGTACCAAACAAATGTTTATTACATGGATAAGTACGGTCTTCAAACCCTCCTCCACTCTTGCCTCCCACCCCTGGAGGCCCTCTATGCCAGTGTCCTCTGACAGCAAGCTTCCCCAGATGCTTTCAGAAGTGGGCAGCTCACAACTTCCTGAATCACTCTGCTCTGGAGTTGGAAGTCCTCACTCACCTGCCTCCCCATGTGCCCAGACCTCACCAAGAGTGGCGAGGACACAGGCCTCCCCGGGAGATGACAAGTTAGCTCTGGAGACAAGGTCTGTCCACAGGAAGCATCCGGGAACTCTCCAAGGTGCATCATCTTGAAGAACAGGATTGGGAGCCATGGCAGGCTGTCTCTTCCTCCCTCAGATTCAACTCCCTCCATCCCAAGGAGGAGCTGAGCTGACCCTCAGGCCATCCTTCCTGGACACAGGTGGCCAGGCCTCCACCTAGATCCTGATACTCACAGAACTAACTCTGTTTTCTCCATCTCCTTCTCTCTCCTGCTCAGCCACCTTTTGAGCTATCGTTCCAAGTGACTCCTAAGCCAGCCAGGTATCTCCTTGCCTTGTGAGAGACCAGTCACACAGAAAGACAATGGGAGAGAGGCCCCACCCCCCCAAATGTCATCCTCTGGACTTATCCTTATTGGAATACACAGTGGAAAGACCTGGAATGGAAGCAAACAATAACCAAGTCTCCAGATTTCTTTATATCACAGAACACTGAAGGAAATAAGGGCCTTAGTAATCACGTGATCCGGGGGCGGTGGGGAGAGCGGATGCATTGGGAGGTTGGGATTGACGTATGTACACTAACATGTATAAAATAGATAACTGCTAAGAACCTGCTGTATAGCACAGGGAACTCTACCTCACTTTGCTGTACAGTAGAAACTGTACAGGAGATCCAACTGGCCCTATTCTACTAATGAGGAAGCTGGGCCCAGATGAAGTTAAGGGACTTAGCTAAGAGCACCCAACTCTCTTTGGCCATCACCACTACCAACCATCACCACCAACTCGGTGCCTCTCCAGCACTTGCTGTTCGCTGACATTCTCCCTGATGCGCATGCTTCCTTTCCCTTTGATTTTGAATCTTTGGCTCAAATGACATGTCCTATCATGTGATGTGATCTTGCAAGACAGTTTATGTGCAGGTCGTAGTTTATTAGATGTTAATCATCTTTTTAAATAATCTTTAATAATCATTCAAAAAATTTCTTTTGTTTCCTTTTATTGAGGGATAATTGACATAAATATTATATTAGTTTCAGGTGTACAACATAGTGATTCGATATTTGTATATATTGTGAAATGACCACTACACTAAGTCTGGTTAATTTTTGTCACCATACAGTGTTATAAAATTGTTTTTCTTGTGATGAGAACTTCTATGACCTACTCTCTTAAGCAACTTTCAAATATGCAGTACGTATTATTAACTATAGTCACCATGCTGTGCGTGACATCCCCATGACTTATTTATTTTAAAACTGGAAGTTTGTACCTTTTGACCCCCTTCACCCATTTTACCCACCTTCCCGAGCCCCCGCAAACCCGTTTTTGAAACAAAGGAGCTTCTACACCGCTCCAGCTTTGACATCCATTGCCAAGCCAATGCGGGCTCTTTAATGTCCCTGATCGAGATCTGTCTACGTTTAGCCAACCTCCTCACAGGATCCTGGCACCGGTATCACTCAGCCACTCCAGAACAGGTGAGAAAAATGCAAAGGCCCTGTCTGGGGCAGTGAGGCTCGACCCTCACAGCCTGCCCCTCATGCAGCAGGACAGAAAAGGCATTCACTCCTCCTCCATGTCATGATACCAACCGAAATTACCTTTAAATGAGGAAGAAAGTCATTATTTAATCAATAGGATTGCATCAATTGAGGGAAATGTGTCTCCAGTGTAAACGAGCAGAAAGTCTTTGCGCTCTGTGAAAACAAGGTTAAATTACTTGCAGATCCGGGCGACGAGAGAGATGTAGGAAGCGAACCTGAAGCCTGACACACTCAAGGTCTGGGAACCGAAAATAATAGGGGTTGTTCTGATTTTTCCAGCAGAGTCGAGCACAGAGATGGGCACGCCTCTTGCCAGAACCAAGGATGCCTGTGCCCTATGAAAGGTGGGGGGGCTGATCCCCCCGAAGCTGGCCGCTGTCACAGACCTGCCAGGCACCAGTGCTAGGGAGAGGGTGGCCTTAAAAGGAGGAGTGATCAGGTTTCAGAAGTCCAGCATTTCCTGTTCACAGCCCTTCCTCTGCCCCATCACTTCCACCCAGCAGATCACAATGACAATAAGTTATTACAGTGGCAGCTCATGTGCATTGAGTGTCCACTCCATGCCAAGTGCACCGAGTGCTACTCAACATTCACAGCAGCCTTAGACGGTAGCCACCGAGGTCATGCCCATCTCACAGACGAGGAGGAGGGCAACGACAGCTGGAGAAGGGTGGGACAGTCCTGCCTGGTTCTGAGACCCAGTGTCCTAACTCCCCAGTCTCAGGACCCCATGTGCTTGCTGGGTGCTTATCCTGGTGCTGGCCCAGGGGTCAATACCAGCCAGAGCTGCCCTTTGTACATCTCCACAGCCACAGGGGAAAAGGGACAGAGCACTTTCTCTTGTTTAGGGAGGGGCTCAGCTTGTCCCAGGAATCCTCGGCGGGGCAGCCTTCGTGCCTACTTCTCTCCCGTCATCCCCCTTCCCAGTCCCTGTTGATTCCTTCAGCCTCCTGAGGAGCTCTCAGTGCTGAATGTGATTTCTGTCAAGGCTAAAGGCAGCTGGTGGGGTCTAAGTTCCCTGCTTCCTGACAGAACCTCTCCGTGGGAATTTGACCTCCTGTTTCTTCTCACCTACTCAGGGGACTATGCTAGCAGCCAAGTGGAAGTCCCTGACATGCTCCTTTTAGGACACAGGGAACCGTTACCAAATAAATTTTAGCTCTGGACTTTCCGAAAGCCAGATTCCATCACTTTCATGGTACACGCTGGCTAATGTCCATTCCCCGTCTCTCCTCCTCCCATGGCCCCATCCACCCCGTGAGTCAGCTCCAATTCTGACCTGTCTGGATGTGTGGTTCATAACAGACCTTCCTTCCATGACTATATCACTTCCATGTCCATCGGGAAAATACAGTCTCCACACGCCCAGGACCTGGGTCACCCTAGCAGGGACCTGATGTGGCCTAGACCAAGGGGTCTTTGGCCTCCTCTGGGAGAGGCTGTGTCGGGCTGGCCTGACTGTGCGATGCTGCAGCCTGGCCCCAGAGCAAGAGGCTGCCCTGCTGAGAAGGAGAGTGCCACATTTAAAGAAAGAAGAGTGGGGCTTCCCTGGTGGCGCAGTGATTGAGAGTCTGCCTGCCGATGCGGGGGACACGGGTTCGTGCCCCGGTCCGGGAAGATCCCACATGCCGCGGAGCGGCTGGGCCCGTGAGCCGTGGCCGCTGGGCCTGCGCGTCCGGAGCCTGTGCTCCGCAACGGGAGAGGCCACAGCAGTGAGAGGCCCGCGTACCAAAAAAACAAGAAAGAAAGAAAGAAGAGTGAAATGAAACATATTTGACCTGGGAAGAACCAGAAGACCTCTCAAGTTGCCAAAGTGACAAATGAGCCAGGGAGTTAGAGCAAGTGTGAACTCTGGGGGAGGCCGTCAGAAGGAACCCGGTTGGACTAGACCAGGCTGGGGGTGATGCAAGGACCGGAGACGGGACAATTTACCCAGGTTGGGAGGGGAGAGCAGACAGAACGTTCTGCAGAGCTAGACACAGTCCACCCTTTGTGCCTGTATTTATCTAACGCGTCAATTTTATAACCACAGTACCTTCCGAGTGGGCAGGAAAGCAGATATTGGTGCTGTCAGGAGGCCGGGCTGTGGTTTGCACGGCGTAATGGCAGATGCCAAAAACAAACAGGAGGCGAGAAGGCACTACAGAGACCACAAAAGAGCCTTAATAATTACGCAACTGCCTCCCTCGACAGCCCGCCTCTCCGTCCTGAGGAGGTGGCCCGTGGGCTTCAGGGGTGCTGCCTTCCCCGGATGCACAGGACGGCTGCCTAGCACGCGTCTATTAATAACCATGCACAGACTTGAAGGGACCCATCACATCGCCGCCTCTCTTCTCCAGGCTAAATAGCGCCAATCCCTTTAACCTTTCTTCATGGGCCTGATTTTCCATCCCTTTAATCATCTCTGTCACTTTCTGCTGGATGGGCTCCACTCTCACCACATCCCTCCCCCAGGGTGGAGACTCCGAGCCAACTGGAAGGATGCGCCCCACGACCTGAAAAGCTGCTCTTTTCCGGCCGCCCTCCCTCCTCTCAGGCCTGCCCTGCAGCCGCAGGTCCTGGGAAGCCCACGGTCAGGGCAGCCCCCAAGCGGAGTTACTGTCATTCATGGCCCAGTTGGAGCTCTTTCCTCCTCCCACTTGGATGTTCCCCAGGATCAGAAAGCCACTAAAATCCAGGAGTCTCCTCTGAGCTGATTCTCACCATTTTCTCTCTGGACGCCCCTGCACGTCACTGCCGCACCTCCGCCGGCGCCCAGACCCCCAGTCTACTGGTCCACGAGAATAGGCCCTCAGCCCGCTTCCTTGCCGGCCATATTCTCCAGACAAAACCCTTAAAAACCAGCTTTAGAAATAATTTTTAAAATCAAATGGCATTTTTATCACGTCCCTCCCTTTCTTAAGAGCCATGAGTTGCTATACAGTACAGCAAATGTAATCGCTCGCCAGATTCTGGGTCCAGAGTATGCTTTCCCTGTTCTTCTCTGCCTTCGTCCAGACCCTCATTCAGAAAGCTCTCCCTTGTTAATCTCCTCATCTGTCCACGACTTTACCAGCCGCCGATCCCCACAGCATTTTGTTGGATACTGTTTTGGGTATACTGATATACAATACATATGGATTAGGGCTCTTCGACGGCAAACAGCAGAAACCAACTCTGACTTGTTTAAGAAACAGAAAGGGATAGATTGGAAATGAAAAGTATAGTTTGCAGAATTAAAAGAAAGGCTAGGGCTTCCCTGGTGGCGCAGTGGTTGAGAGTCCGCCTGCCGATGCAGGAGACACGGGTTCGTGCCCTGGTCCGGGAAGATCCCACATGCCGCGGAGCAACTAAGCCCGTGAGCCATGGCCGCTAGGCCTGCGCGTCCGGAGCCTGTGCTCCGCAACGGGAGAGGCCGCAACAGTGAGAGGCCCGCATACCGCAAAAAAAAAAAAAAAAAAAAAAACACACACAAAAAAAAGAAAGGCTAAACCATACACAGGGAAGGACAAAACAGGGCAACTCTCAAAGCCTTTCTAGAATACTGCCATCAGATGATCAGCTCTGTCCTCCATCCTTATTCATCTCTGCTGAAGATTCAGTTTCCTAGAATCTGCACAATCTTAGCGATCGATGAGCAGAGCCCTATGATTGGCCGCCCCCCCCACCCAGAACCACACAGGGGGATGGGGGAGGGGAGGATCAGTTGCCAGATTTAGAAAATAAAAATTCAAGACATCCAGCTAGATTTGAATTTCGGATAAACAAGATATAATTGTTAGTATAAATCTATTCCATGCGTTATTTCCTGAATTTGCCCTTTTATTCTTCCCTTCCCCAAGTTCCACTTTGCAGCTCCTCGGCCGTCCCCTCTGATGGCCACAATACCCTGTTATACTTCACAGCTAACAGATTTCTCCAATCCATCATCAAGGTGCCTGTGTTTTTTCTTTCTTTCTCCTTAACTTTAATAATCCAGTTTAGATCATTTCAGAACTACACAGTAAGTGACACAAATAAGAAGGCTCATGTACGCCTTGCAGTCATTTATTACTTATGTCCTCTTTACCTCTGTTGAGGAAAAAACAACTCTCTTTGCTTTCTCTCTTTTGCCAGATACTCCTAAAATAACCCTGATAATATTTAGTGTTTGTGTAATTCTTTACAACTTAGCACGCATTTTCACATTCATTATTTTATTCGAGTGTAATAAATTATCATAATTAGTGAGCTAAGGGGTTAGTTGGCACTATATAATATAGTCGCCCATTTCACAGATGAGAAGTTAAAGCTTTGAAAGTTAGAGGCTATAAAAGCTAGTGTGGATTCAAAGTTGTGGACCCAGGGCTTGGAACAATGTGTTCTTTCTGTTACATCAAGGGCCAGCAAACTTTTTCTGTAAAGGACTAGATGGTAAATATGTCAGGCTTTGTACACCATACGATCTCTGTCGAAACTACTAAACTCTGCCACTGCAACACAAAAACCGCCCTAGTCAATACATACATGAATAGGTAGATGATTCAATAAACTGTATTTGCAAAAAAGGTCAACAGGCCATATCTGGCCCACAGGCTGTAGTCGCTATACCTCCTCTGTACCACAGAATAAACTCTTTTCAATCTTTATGAGTCTATCAAAATTTGCCTCCAGTTGGGATGCCATTTTGATCTGTATCAATATTAGATCATTCTACTGATTTTTTCTTTCCTTCCTACCTCTTATATGTTAGTATTGTTTGCACAATAACAGACTTGGCTTCCCACTACCCCCTTGGTCCCTCCTACGCTATGGCAAAGTTTTTCTCTCATACTGTGAACTTGCCCAGCTAAGCCAATCCTTCCTTCACTGGATCCTTCTTTACCTGCATGTGAGATTAGTTCTGACGGGCCTTGTGAGGAGGCACCTTTCTGGGACAGGCCATTCCCCGAGGCCCCCAGGATTAACCAGGATCCATCACCCTTCCAGCTTCCCCTCCCTCTGGGTTTCAAAGGCCTCGTCCCTTGGGCCTTCCTCATGGCAATTTGGTCCCAGGGAAATTCATGCCATGGAATGGTAATTCCACTAGCAGGCCTTCCAGTACCTCCTTCAGCTCTGGGCCATGGAAGATGGTGACTGGTTTAGTTCCATCTTCTGCCTACAGAGTAGAAGACTGATTCAGATGCTCCTCCTAGGGAGGGCAAGTGCCCCCTTGAGCAAACCAGCTGGTTTGGTTAATACCCTTCACTGTTTACAGATCCTGGGACAGTGAGGGTCGGGGACTGTGTATAGCCAGCCTCCTCCTGGGCCAGGAGGCCAGTTGCTTAGATGACTGGATTTGCAAATCCTCAGCAGTAGTGACTGCCCACCTGGAACCAGAATTCTACATTATAGGAGCCCGTGGAACATGACTGACACCTCACGTAAGGGATTCCAAGTCTTTAAAGAGGCTTCTAGATGCATGTATGTATATATACACACCCAAGCATAGCATCAAAAGAGATTATAAAGATCAAGTTGACCAAACCCCTGTTTTACAAATAAGGAAACCAAACCCCAGAGAAATCACCTTAGGTTACCATGATGCCAAGTGGTAAAGATCCATACTGTCTTTATAATCAGTATCCATACAGATGATGAGGAACTTGATCAATGAAACTGATATTTACAACTATAAAGCTTTTCTTTAATATCAATATATTTTATTTTAAATAGGAGGCAGGGAACATGCTTAACCCAGCATAGCTCAAAAGCCATGCATGAGATCAACTTTTTCAGAAATATTTGAGATTTGGCCTTCTCAAGGCTTAAATGTGTCCCAAAGGTGGAGTTCTTTGGGAACACCAACAACCCCTCCAGATGTCTTCATAAGGTCTCCAAAAGGGTCAAGAGAGACAGCAAAGCATAGAGGGTACAAGTAACACTTGGGCTCTGAATGCCCTGGCTCTAACATTTAGAAGTTGTGTTATTTTGAGCAAATAATTTAATTTTTTAAGCCCAGTTTTCTCATCTGTAAAAGGAATATAATAATAGTACTTATCTCATGGAGGTGAGGTCGTAATTAAATGAGATAATGTGCGCAGAGCACCTAACGTAAGGCTGACTTAGTAGCAACTACTCAATAAATATCACTATTACTGCAGTTGTTGTTGACACTTTGGGCTTTTTGCCTCAAGTCCAACTCTAACTTTAAGTTGACCACTCTGCTTACTTTTCCAACTGTGAAACAGGGGTAATAATTCAGCAGGAGAGATGGGTAAGTAGAAGTTAGTTACGACCTGGGAAAACAGCTCTGCCTCCTTGCCCAGACCTGGCCCAAATGACCTTCAGGCTAAGAGACAGGGTGCGTTTTCTGAGCTGGGTCTCCTCTGAGAGGGTGGCCTCCAGGCCAGGACTCAGGCTTTCTGAAAGAGGTTAGGGGTAGTCACAAATCAGAGGTTCAGAGAATTAGGGGAACAGACCAGGAAATGTGGAAGATCCTCATGCCCAGTTTTCTCTGTGGATAATCTTTCTGGCAATATGATTTTTAGTCAAATTGCATCATCCTTTGAAAGTCCTGCAGGTTGAAGGCAAAAGAAATCAGAGAATTCTTACAACACAAAGACAAAGGACTCAGGATGGACCCTGGATAAAGGTCATGCTTCAGAGGTACCTCAATAGACCAGACTGTAGTATTTGCAATATCTTCATACCATTAAAAAAAATTACAAAGAAAAAAAGCAGACTGCCTAGAACTTCATTTTCCTAGTAAGAGAAAAAATATGCTAGACAGAACAACCCTTTCTCCTTCTCCCTGGGTTACTTGGCAGCTACAGAAAACACATGACAAAAAGTTCCAGAAGAGCTTCATATTGAGTTTGAAAAGTACAAATTCCCACAACAGTGAGTGACTAAAGTAGCAATATTTTAGCCCTTCACAGGAATCTGGTTATTATTAACATTAATGCCAAGGATCTTGTTTCTATTCTTTTTGATTTAAGGTAATTTTCTTTGTAAAAGGCCTGCTTTGTTAAACTCTACGCAGTTACGTTGGCTTCAGCAGAAAGAGGACTGGACCTGTTGAGAACGTATCATGTTGTACTGAAACTCTAGAGGACCTGCTTGTGAAGAACCACCTTTGTTTCTGCTCTGAACCTGATGCAGTTCTTCGGTCTTCGTTTTCTAGTTCAGTGCCCTAATTTCAGCATTGTCCACTCTGATGGTGATATCTCTAGTGGAACATGACGGTTTCCAAGGACAGTCTCTAGGAGGCTGCACCTACCTGGTCAGGCTTGGCTATGACCCGGCCAAAGAGACTCAGTCAATGCCCATGTGTAGAAAGTGACCCCATGACTCAGGGCCCATCTTATAGGCAATGAGGAGGGACAGATACCAAAGGGTGAAATATCTAGCTCAGGGGTTCTCAACCAGGGCCAGTTTTGCCGTGTTTTGCCCAGTTTGGGCAATGTCTGGAGACATTTTTGATTATCACAACTTGGGCCGGGGGAGGGGTTCTACTGGCATCTAGTGGGTAGAGGTTACGAATGCTGCTAATCATCCTACAAAGCACAGGAAGGTCCCACACCAAAGACTTATTCAGCCCCAAATGTCAATAGCGCTGAGCTAGAGAAACCCTGAGACAGAGACACAGGAGCCCTCAAGGGCTGGCCCTGCCCACCTCCCCTCACCATAGTTTTTACCTGCTTCCCCTCACTCCCTGAACTGCAGGCACACAGACTCCTGGACCGCCTTGTGTTCCCTCAGCATATTCGGGACCCTCTGCCTGCCAGGCTCTTCCCTCTCCTTCCATCTAGTTAGTGCCTTCTCATCCTCCAGATCTCAGCGCAATAGATGGCAAGCCTTTCCATCAAGACCAAGTCAAGGGCTTCCCTGGTGGCTCAGTGGTTAAGAATCCACCTGCCAATGATGGGGACACAGGTTCGAGCCCTGGTCCAGGAAGATCCCACATGCCACGGAGCAACTAAGCCCGTGCGCCACAACTACTGAGCCTGCGAGCCACAACTATTGAGCATGCCTGCCACAGCTACTGAAGCCCGCGCACCTAGAGCCTGTGCTCCGCAGCAAGAGAAGTCACCACAATGAAAAGCCCGCATACCACGGCAAAGAGTAGTCCCCAATCTCTGCAACTAGAGAAAGCCCGTGTGCAGCAACAAAGACCCAACGTAGCCAAAAATAAATAAAAAAATAATAAATTAATTTTTAAAAAAAGACTAAGTCAAATCCTCCATTACATGCTCTCTATCTTTTATTCTTTCTTTTCTCAAGGATTTTGAATGTGTCTTTATGGCTTTTTTGGAACTCCTTAAGCTCCCTGCCTCTTAGCTCTTAAAAGTATGGGCTAACAGCACTAACTCTGGAGCCGGGTGGCTTGTGTTTGAATCCTTACATGTTCTAGTTGTATGACCTTAGGCAGGTTACTTAACTTCTCTGTGTCTCTTTTCTTACCTTGAGCATGAAGATAATAACTGTCTCCAGTTCACAGGGATGCTGTGAGGATTAAGTGAGAGGTGCTTGTAAAGTGTTTAGAACAGTGTCAGGCCCATTGTGAGCACCATATAAAAGCTTGCTATGATTATTACTTCAAGAATTAAAAACTGCCCTTCTGAGACGTGGAACTACATAGGAAAGATATGCAGCATTTTCTCTTCCTAGTAGCATGACCCTGCATCACTGCCTTTTCTCTACCAGGGGAACCAGGGCTCAGATCATTTGAGGCAAGGGAATCAAAGTAAATGCTTTCTATATACAGATAAAGAAGTTGAGATCCAGAGAGGTTAAGGGATTTGGAAAAGTCACATGGCAGTTTTCTTTCTACCAGATCAGTCTCTCTCTCTCTCTCTCTCTCTCTCTCTCTCTCCCTCCTTCCCTCCCTCCCTCCCTCCCTCCTTCCCTCCCTCCCTCCCTCTCTCTCCCTCCCCTCCTCTCCCACCTCCCCCCATCGCCTCTCCTCCCATCCCCACTTTGAGGCGATAACTGGTAGGATTCCTGATCTACACTAAATGAATATCCCATAGCAACTATCTCCATCTGACTACAAGTCCCAGCTCCCCAGGCTTTCTACAAAAGACCTGGGAGTTATAAAATCCATGCTTATCAGAACAAAGCACACCAAACAGAACACAGTAAAGTTTCTAATCAGAGATTTAAGGTGCTTATACAACAGCCTGGAAAAAAAAAAAGAAAAAGAAAAAACTAGGCCTGAAAAGAAGAGTAGATCAAGGGCAAATAATAACCTAAATAACTTAAGAAAACACTGAGACAGTCCCCTGAAGTTTTCTGCTATTACATCATTGATCCTGAGACAGGGCTGTGGAATGTCTCTGCGGGGCTCCCTGGGCAGAGCCATATCTCATTTGTTTTAACTCCCTCAAATGCTACTTCACTCTTTGACACTCTCCCAGTCTCTCATGGCTGTTCTTACTCTTTTTCCACCCCATACAGGTTTTTGTAAGCTTACTCTTTGCCAACACTGTTGTGTTTTAGCCCAAAGAGTCCCTGGGACCCTAGACTTCATGGAAAGGAGTGTGGTGTCCAGTCTGTGGAGTGGCAATACCTCTGACCTCTTGGTCTGGCCATTACCTTGGGAGCCCACCCCTGTCTGGGGTTCTACTCTTTAGAAGGATGTGAACAAGCTGGAATAGCATAAGAGAAGTATAATCAGGATAAGACACTTCGTCACATGAGGACGACAGGGTAGAAAAAACCTAGGGTTGAATATAAGAGCTGTCTTCAACAATTTGAAGGGCTACTGGGTTTTCAGGTTTCAGCAACATTACAGAATGAGCTAACATGAACTTCTAATTCTGCTAAAAAACAGTAAAAAGACTGGTAAAATATAGCAAAAAAAATTGTAAATAAATATAGCTAAGCTCATAAGAATAAAGTAAAATCTCTAGGTGCCAGGAAAAAAAAGGGGGGAACTTCTAGTCAGAGTGTCAAGCTTTACTGATGCCTAATGGTCCCGGGAGGTATTGATACAAATGTCTAGAGGTGGGGTTTTAAAGCCCACAAAAGAGCAAAAGATGGAGATTTGGGGTCCTGTAATGGAGACTCTAGAAGCATTAAGTGGAGACTCTGGGGGGATCATTGTTTCAGTTTAAGTCCCACTCACAGGCCCAGGAAAACCCCAGTGATATGTACCTCTTTTCAAAGTTGAAGGTTAAGAAACAAAACCTCAAATCATCACTAAACACAAGAGTGTTCTCCAAATTTGCACTCCTTACCTGGTGTATTTGTCATGGTTCTTCAGAGAAACAGAAACAATAGAATGTGTTTTTATATATAGAGAGAGAAATTTATTTTAAGGAATTTTAAGGCAAGTTCAAAGTCTGCAGGGCAGACCCGCAGGCTAGAGAATCAGGGAAGTATTTATGTTGCAGCTCAAATCCATGGCAGTCTGGAGGCAGAATATCTTCCTCAAGGGATCTCAGTCTTTTTCTCTTAATGCCTTCACTGATTGGATGAGGCCCACCCACATTATGGAGAGCAATCTGCTTGACTCAAAGTCTACTGGTTCAAATGCTAATCACATCTAAAAATCACAGCAACATCTAAACTGGTATTTGACCAAAAACTCAGTATCATGGTCTAGCCAAGTTAACATATAAAATTAATCAGCATCCCTATGCAAATTGTAAACCAAAAAGTTAATTTTAAAAAAAATTGTCTTCGACTGCCCCCTTGGAGCAGGACAAATGAAAAATTTCTCTGCAGAGAACCTTCCTTATTTCAAGGGGGGAAAAAACAGCTAAATATGTACTCACAACCAAAAATTACAAATCACCATAAGGGAGACTGGAAGATAAATGAGAGTACTATTACCTCAAGAATTTAAAATGAAAGAACAAGCTAAAAGAAACCATAACATATGTTTAAAATGTTAAAGAATGACAAGAAACCATAAGGAATGAATACTGGAAAAAAAAAGATAAATCTGAAAAAGAAACTTCTAGAACTTCTAGAAATAAAAAATGCAAAGGATGGAGTAAACAGTAAATTAGACAAAACTGAAGAGAGACTTAATGCACCAAAAAAATGGATCATAGAAAAGTCTCCAGAATATAGCATAAAACAACTAAGAAAATTAAAATATAAAGAGAGAACATATGACTTGAAGAATAGAACATGAAGGTCCAAAATGAGTGTGTTATGAGTACTAGAGGGAGAGATTAGAGAGAAAGAAGGAGAAGCAATATTCAGAGATGATGACTAAGAATTTCCTAGATTGATGAAAGACAGATCTTCAAACTGAAAAGTCACTTAGGGACCTGAGCAGGATAAATAAACATAAAAATACACCTAGGCTCATTATAGTGAAACTGCAGAGCACCAACAAGAGAGAAAAATCATGAAAGCACCAGGAAGAAAAGAAAGATAATCTATAAGAAAAAATAGAATACTTGGCATCAGCAACCATAGAGGCCAATAGAATAATTTTTTATGTTGAAGGAGAATAGCTATTTTTATAGAACATCACACCAAGGTCAACTATCATTCAAGAATGGGGATTTTTTAAAAAGACATCACGGCAGAAGACCTAAATAGACATTTCTCCAAAGAAGACATACAGATAGCCAACAGGCACATAAAAAGATGCTCAACATCACTAACTGTTAGAGAAATGTAAATCAAAGCCACAATGAGGTATCACCTCGTACCTGTCAGAATCAAAAAGTCTACAAATAATAAGTGTTGGAGAGCAGGTAGAGGAAAGGGAACTCCCCTACACTGTTGGTGAGAATGTAAATTGGTACAGCCACTATGGAAAACAGTATAGAGGTTCCATATAGAGTTACCATATGATCCAGCAATCCCACTTCTGGGTATATATCCTGAAAAAATGAAAACCTTAATTAAAAAAGATATGTGCACCCCAATATTCATAGAAGCACTATTTACAATAGCCAAGACATGGAAACAACCCAAATGCTCATCAACAAATGATTTTGGTTTAAGAAGATATGGTATATATACACGATGGACTATTACTCGGCCATAAAAAAGAATGAAATATTGCCATCTGCAGCAACATGGATGAACCTAGAGAATATCATACTAAGTCAAGTAAGTCAGAGAAAGACAAATATTATATGATATCACTCATATGTAGAATCTAAAAAATAATACAAATGAATTTATATACAAAGCAGAAATAGACTCACAGACATAGAAAACAAACTTTTGGCTACCAAAGGGGAGAGGGAGTGAAGGAAGGACAAACTAGGAATATGGGATTAACAAATACAAACTACTGCACATAAAATAGATAAGGAACAAGGATCCACTGTATAACACAGGGAACTATATTCAATATCTTGTAATAACCTATATATATAACTGAATCACTTTGCTGTACACCTGAAACTAATACAGTATTGTAAATCAACTATATTTCAAATGAAAAATGCTTTTAAA
Source organism: Kogia breviceps (assembly GCF_026419965.1). Classification (NCBI taxonomy): domain Eukaryota; kingdom Metazoa; phylum Chordata; class Mammalia; order Artiodactyla; family Physeteridae; genus Kogia; species Kogia breviceps. The sequence continues at coordinate 69,695,353 of NC_081320.1, read as the reverse complement.
AAAAGACACCACATCTTCAGAAAAGGACAAAAGAGTTTATCATTTATAGAAGGAAACTGAGCTGAGAGGAAGGAGTAAGATGGAAGAAACAATGGTTAGTGAAGAAATGGATGAGCATGTGGATAAGTCTAAGTACAAATTGACTATAAGATAGCAATAGCAGTAGTGATGTCTGATTTTTGCAGAGTTTAAAAACAAAGTAGAGCTAAAATGCTAAATAATAACATGAAACTTGAGATGGAGTGATTAGAATAAGAACACCCTAAAGCTATAGAGGTTCAGGGGTGGGTTAGTGAGGGTGGGAGGGAGACGCAAGAGGGATGGGATATGGGGATATATGTATATGCATAGCTGATTCACTTTGTTATACAGCAGAAACTAACACAACATTGTAAAGCAATTATGCTCCAATAAAGATGTTAAAAAACAAACAAACAAACAAACTCATGGAAAAAGAGATCTGATTTGTGGTTACCAGAGGTAGGGGGTGGGGGAAGGGATAATTAGATGAAGGCATTCTAAAGGCACAAAATTCCAGTCATAAGATAAATAAGTACTAGGGATGTAATGTACATGATAAATGTAATTAACACTACTGTACATTACATAGGAAAGCTAAGAGAGTAAATCCAAATACTTCTCCTCAAGGAAAAAAATTTTTTTCTCTTTCCCTAATTTTGTATCTATACGAGGTGATGGATGTTCACTGAACTTACTGTGGTAATCATTTCATGATATATGTATATCAAATAATTATTCTATACACCGTAAAACATATACAGTGCTGTATGTCAATTATATCACAATAAAATTGGGAAAAAAAGAATGAACTACAAAAAAGATGTAGAAATTCAGATAAATTGTAAGAGTACTACCGTAATATACATGAGTTATAGATACTTGGAGCTGCCCACACAATATATTCTCTTTCTCCTTCTTTCTTATAGTAGAACCTTGATTTTCTACAGGGAAGCTAAAAATACTCACCTTTCCCAACTCCCTTGCAGCTGGGGTAGCAAGGTGTTACAGTTTCAGCCAATTAAATATAACCACAGCTTCCTGGTAGGCTTCCAGAAAGAGCACTTTGCCCTTTACCCACTTCTCTTCTTCCTACCTAGAATGAGCACACAATGACTGAACAAGCAGCAGGCACCCTGTGACCATGAAGAGAAGACAAAGTCACATACTAAGGATAGGAGAAAAAGATAATAAAAAGAAACTCGGTGCTTGATGATATCCTTAAAGAGGTACACTAAGCTCTATACTGCCTGACTCTGGCCTTTTCTCTACAAAATAACCCTTTCATATTTAATCAATTGTTTTCCATTATTTGCAGCCAAATGCAACACTTAATTGCACAGCATGTTAAAAATTTAAGGATAATCACTAAAAGAAAAGACTTTGAATGTATGTAACTTTTAAAACAGTAAAAGAGAAAAAGATGGACTAAAGAAAACTCAGTCAATATAATAGATGACAGGAAAGAAGCAAAGAAGCTAAGAGATTAAAACCAAAACATTAAGATATCAATATATGCCAGTAACAACTGGATTCCAGTGATGAATATAAATAAAAGGGATTCAGGGCTTCCCTGGTGGCGCAGTGGTTGAGAGTCCGCCTGCCAATGCAGGGGACACGGGTTCGTGCCCTGGTCCGGGAAGATCCCACATGCCGCAGAGCGGCTGGGCCCGTGAGCCATGGGCGCTGAGCCTGCGCGTCCGGAGCCTGTGCTCCGCAACGGGAGAAGCCACAGCAGTGAGAGGCCCATGTACCACAAAAAAAAAAAAAAGGGGGGGGAGGGATTCAGATTACCTGCTAAATGACAGAAATGTTAAGATCAAATAAGAAATACGGCTCTTAAAATATAATAACACAGAAAGAAAGTAATGAGTGGAAAAAATAAACCAAGCAATCATTAGCCAAAAAAAAAAGTGATGGGGGCTTCCCTGGTGGCACAGTCGTTGAGAGTCTGCCTGCCAATACAGGGGACACGGGTTCGAGCCCTGGTCTGGGAAGGTCTCACATGCCATGGAGCAACTACGTCCATGAGCCACAGCTACTGAGCCTGCACGTCTGGAGCCTGTGCTCTGCAACAAGAGAGGCCATGACAGTGAGAGGTCCGCGCACTGCAGTGAAGAGTGGTCCCCGCTCACCGCAACTAGAGAAAGCCCATGCACAGAAACGAAGACCCAGCACAGCCAAAAATAAATAAATAAATAAATAAAAATTGAAAAAAAACAATAAGTGATGAAGCAATACTCAAATCAGAAAAAGTAGAGGAAATGATTACAAAATAATCAGAAGAAGAGCTCTCTAAAAAAATACAAGGGCTTCCCTGGTGGCACAGTGGCTGAGAGTCCGCCTGCCGATGCAGGGGACACGGGTTCGTGCCCTAGTCCGGGAAGATCCCACATGCCACGGAGCGGCTGGGCCCGTGAGCCATGGCCTCTGAGCCTGCGCGTCCGGAGCACGTGTTCTGCAATGGGAGAGGCCACAACAGTGAGAGGCCTGCATACCACAAAAAAAAAAGAAAAAAGAAAAAAGAAAGAAAAGAAAATACAACAATCTTAAACTTGGGCACACCTAACAATATAGTCTAAAAATAAGAAGATGGAAAGAAAGAAAAAAAAAATAACAAACTCACCATCACAGTGAGAGATTTCATCTGAAAGCAGACTGAGACAAATGAGTAAAAATTACAGAAGAAAAGGACATTGACTCCGTCTATAGAGGAACATTGTGACTTTCAGAGCTGACCAAAATTGAAATGGGCTGCCTTGGGCCAGAGAGCTACAAAAACATGGAAGTTTTGCAGAATCTGTGTGACCCTCAATGAGGCTGGCATATGCAAGCGACAGACACTTGGCTACATGAGGGCAGGAACCATGTCTGTTTTGTTCACTCCTAATACACAGTGCCTAGAGCAGAGTCTGGCACAGAACAGTCATCATTAAGTGTCTATCGAATGAATGAATGAATGATCCAGATAAGAAAATGGATAAAATCACCTCTAGAGTGGCTTCCAATTCTAAGATTCAGTGATCCTTACATGCCCATTCCTCTGCTCTTTACCCTTACTCTATTCTGAGGCCCAGAGTCACCACAAATCCAGGAGACTTGAGGCTGGCAATGAGAAGCAAGGACAGGGTAAGAAATGGATGAAAGAGTAATACAGAAGCCCAGAGGATGGAAGCCAGCTCTGCAAAGAATTTCTAAGTGTCCTCCTGCCACAGAAATTCCACTTGGCCACAGTAATTGCCCTGGCCTTGGGCCTGGAGGGAAGTAGTAGCTGGCCTGCCGATGTCAAGTCTTTCCAGTCAGTATGTCTTGTCTGAGCTGCTTACAAGGGTAGAGAAGCAGGACTGTAAATAGGTCACCAGGTCAGTCAGGTCCATAAACCAAGTTTCTCCCTCATCCTGGGTTCCAGGACACGTTGAAAGAAGGGGATGAGGTTCCCAGCTTCAGAGATTCCTTAGATCAAGGAGGGACAGGGTCCCTGTACTTGGGACCCTTCAGTCTGATGGTAAGACAGAGTCTGGCCCTCATGAAGCCTATTATGGACTGAAATTTTATGTCCCCCCCAAATTTCATATGTTTAAATCCTAACCCCCAATGTGATGACGGTAGGAGGTAGGATCTTTGGGAGGTAATTAAGTCATGGGGGTGGAGCCCTCATGAATGGGATTAGTGCCCTTCCGAGACTCCAGAAAGCTCCCTCACCCTTTCAGCATGTGAGGACACAGCAAGAAGACAGCTGTCTATGAACCAGGAAGTGGGCTCTAACCAGACATTACCAGAATCTGCTAGCATATTCAACTTGGACTTCCCAGCCTCCAGAACAGCGAGAAATAAATTTCTATTGTTTGTAAGAAACCCCATCTATGGTACTTTGTTATAGCAGCCCAAAAGGACTATGAGTCTCTAGAATGGATGCCACATACAGTCCCTCTCCTCAGGAAGAAAATCAAATCTAATGGAAGACGCCAGGCCCCTACCCTCAGAGAGCCCTAGTCAGAGCTTGCTGTATCTCTTGCCCTCCCACCCATGCAAGACCAGGGAGGAGGGAAATGGCAGGCCGAGGGACAGGCCCATTTCTGTGATGAATGATGACCGAGCACTGCCACCAACAGTCTCCTGGGGGACATTCCCACAGGCCTGCTGTCGGGGTCAGGGCTCCCCTCCCTCCCTTTCTCCCCACCATGATGCCCAACCCACTGGAACAATTCCTGAGCCTTGAGCCTGTTTCTAACACAGGAATTTTGGCCCCTTGGTCACATCCTGCTTTCCCCCTCTTTGTTTTTGTTCTTTTTCCCACCCTGTCCCACCCTCCCCTACTGCCATTTCCCAAGCTCACTCCTGGGAGATCAGACCCAACAGCCCATTGGTGATCTTGTTTTACATGAGACATTTCCAAAAAAGACCAAGAAGTCCTTTCCAGGAAAATGCCATTTTTAAAATTCAGCTCCAGACACTGCGGCAACATTAGGAAAACAAAGGACTTGGCAGAAAGGTTTTCTGAGTCGGGACTTTCTCTCTAAAATACCTTTTTAAAATTGTGTCCAGTGGGAATGACTCCAAGGACAGCTCTGGAGCACCCAGACAACTTCAGACAGACAGACAGTGACCTCTGGTTTTTATATCACCCCAAACCTTTCTTACCAGGGATCACCCGGGGGTTTTCTCCCAGGATCAAAGAGAAAGCCCCTCCTAGGGGTTGCCAAAGGAAGCACCTGTCTCTGGAGGGTCAGGAAATGCTGCTGCTTCCTTCATTCAGAGGAGACTGCTCAGCCCCTCTCTCCCCACCATCTCTGAGCTGGGGTTGGGGGCCAGGTTGGGGGTCTGGGCAACAAACAGTGCTGAGTTGGAAACTGTCTTCTCTTAACTCCCAAGTGAAAATACAATTTCCCCTGCATATGTGGTGGTATTACTCCTTTTGCATGTTGATGTCATATATATATAACATATACACAATAATAGTAATGACCATTATTTATTAAGCATTTACTGTGTGTCCACCAAAAACCAGTTCTTTATAGTTATGGACGGAACTGTGTCCCCCAACCCCCAAATTCATATGTCGAAGTCCTAAACCCCAGCGCCTCAGAATGTAACTGTATTGGTGAAAGGGTCTTTAAAAGAGTAAGTAGGTTAAAATGAGGTCTTTAGGGTGGGTCCTAATACAATTATGACTGGTGGCCTTATGAAAAGAGCAAATGTAGACGCAGATAGGTGTGTTCACAGAGGAAAGATCATGTGAGGACACAGTGAGAAGGCAGCCATCCACCAAGGAGAGAGGCCTCAGGAAAAACCAAACACCTTGCTGATACTTTGATCTTGAACTTCCAGCCTCCAGAACTATGAGAAAATTAATTTCAGACTCTGGTATTTTGCTATGGAAGCCTAAGCAAACTAATACAACAACCCATAAAATTAATATGACTATTATCACCATCTTACAGAGGGCAGAACAGTCTCAAGATGTTATGAAACTGGCTCGGTGCAAATAGCAGAGCCGAAATTTGAGAGTCAATTTGCTGACTCCAGAATACAAACTCTTAAGCCCTGTGTCCAACTGCTCCTCTTCCATGCTCCACTATGCATGTGCACAGCCTATTTAGCAAGCCAGCCCACAATATAATGGCTTAAAACAGCAATACTTATTTTGCTCAATCATCAGTCATTTGGGTAGAAGTTGCTGGGGACAGCCCATCCACTTGGTGTCAGCTGGCATGGCTCCAAGGCTAGACCAAATTATATGAGGTCTAGCTCACTCACTTGTTTGGTGACTGACGCTGGCTAGCAGATAGGACCTTAGCTGGGGCAGTTGGTCCAGACACTTCATGTGGTCTCTCCATGTGGCTGAGCTTCCTCCTAACATGGCGACTGGTTCCAAGGGTGAGCATCCCAAGAGACAGAGCTGGACAGAAGCTGCATCATGTTTTCTAACCCAGCCTTGGAAGACACACAGCATCACTTTCACCACATTCTCTTCATTAGAAGCCAATCACTGGGCTTCCCTGGTGGCGCAGTGGTTGAGAGTCCGCCTGCCGATGCAGGGGACACGGGTTCATGCCCCGGTCCGGGAAGATCCCACATGCCGCCGAGCGGCTGGGCCCATGAGCCATGGGCGCTGAGCCTGCGCGTCCGGAGCCTGTGCTCCACGATGGGAGAGGCCACAACAGTGAGATGCCCGCGTACCAAAAAAAAAAAAAAAGAAGCCAATCACTAAAGTCAGCCCATGTTCAAGGGCAGA